>NC_053035.3:206529501-206837627 GCF_002575655.3 Aegilops tauschii subsp. strangulata | reverse complement strand
TTCGGAGTACCGGAGAGTTACGGGAATTCGCCGGGGGAAGTAGTAGGCCTTAATGGGCCATACGGGAAAGGAGAAAAGGTCCTCAAGGGGTGGCTGCCCCCCCCCCCCGCATGGCAAGTCCGAATTGGACTAGGGAGGGGGCGACGCCCCCCTCTCTTTCCTTCTCCCTCTCCTACTCTTTCCTTTTCTCCCCTCTTGGAAAAGGAAGGGGAATCCAACTAGGATTGGGAATCCTAGTTGGACTCCCCCTATAGGCGCGCCCCTCCTAGGACGGCCTCCTCTTCCTCCCTCCTTTATATACGTGGCCAGGGGGCACCCCAATAGCACAACAGAAAATATCTTAGCCGTGTGCAGTGCCCCCCTCCACAGTTTTACACCTCAGTCATATCGTCGTAGTGCTTAGGCGAAGCCCTACGCCGGTAACTTCATCATCACCGTCACCACGCCGTCGTGCTGACGAAACTCTCCCTCGGCCTCAGCTGGATCTAGAGTTCGAGGGACGTCACCGAGCTGAACGTGTGCAGATCACGGAGGTGCCATGCGTTCGGTACATGATCGGTTGGATCGCGATGACGTTCGACTACATCAACCGCGTTACTTAACACTTCCGCTTTCGGTCTACGAGGGTACGTAGACACACTCTCCCCGCTCGTTGCTATGCTTCTCCTAGATAGATCTTGCATGATTGTAGGAATTTTTTTGAAATACTATGTTCCCCAACAGACGGTTCACGGCTCGATATACTTGCTGATCAATCACAGTGCAAGAGTGAAGTAGAAGATGATGACGAATTCATCAAAGCTCGCCAGAGTTACAATGTCAGTACAAAAGAAGCAACACCATTCTTCACCTATTTGTTGTCAGTTAAGACACCCTCTTCCTACTGCGCAAACATCAGAAGTCTCGTGGATGTGAGCTCTGGTAAAAGGAAGTTGGGACACATGAAGTCACATGATTGCCATGTAATGTTGACACAAATCCTCCCGGTGTCCAGCAGGAATCTGATGGACAAAGATATAAGAAACACACTCATTGACCTCTGTGGTTTCTTCAACCAACTATGGCAGAAAGTTGTAAATCCTGAAGAGTTGGATCATATGCAAGATGATATTGCAAGATCTTGTCCAACCTAGAGATGTTTTTCCCATCGTCATTCTTTGATGTCATGGTCCATCTCACTATGCACCTTGTCGACGAGATAAAGTACTGTGGTCCTGTGTTTCTTCGCAACATGTATTCCTTCGAGCGGTTCATGGGAATACTGAAGCGCTTTTGTCGGAATCGAAACCATCCAGAGGCAAGCATCCTACAAGGTTATACCGGGGAGGAGGTGGTTGAGTTTTGCACCGAATACATGAAACAAAGACCTATAGGTTTGCCCCTCTCTCGCCACGAGGGAAGGCTGAAAGGTAAGCCGGTCCTTGCTGGCACGCAAATGGCTGCACCCGGAAAATTGGCAGAGAAAGCCTATTTGACGGTACTGCTTAACAGCCCAGTTCTCATCGCTTATGCCGAAGAACACTTGGCGGAGATACGCCAAAGCTTCTTACCAATGGTGCCTTCATCAGAATTGGAGATGAAGGAGCACACTAAGAAGTACGCCGAATGGCTGAAGAATCGTTTGGCACAAGGATCCATCGATGACATTGCTACGTGGTTGGCACAAAAGCCATCACCTACGGTGTTGACGTACCAAGCATATGGCATAAATGGATACACGTTCTACACTAAGGAACGTGATAAGAAGACCTCGTATCAGAACAGCTCTATTCGAATAGAATGCATGACTGTAAATGAAGCTGATAAAAGGGTATACTATGGAACCATCAAAGAGATTTGGGAGCTTGACTATGTGAAAGTTAAGGTGGCATTATTCCGGTGCGCATGGATCCCTCTTGGTCAGGTAAGGATTGATGAGTATAGGAAGACCTGTGTTAACAAGACAACGATGGCATATCACGCGGACCCATTCATTCTTGCCAGCGATGCTACCGAGATTTTCTTTGTGGAAGACCCCTTGCACAAGAACGACCATTTAGCGATGCATGGGAAGAGAAGGGTACTGGGTGTCGACGATGTTGCTGATGAGGGCAAGTACGATGAATTTGATGAGTTGCCAACCAAGGAATCACACACCCGTGCAACAGAGCAGCGTAAAATCATCAAAAACCCCAAGTTCATTCGGGGTCAACTTAATGATCCCAGTTCCCCCATGTACATGGGAATTAAGTCGTAAGACTAGTCTTTATGCCTACCCTGCAACTTAATTCGTTCAATTTAGAACTGTCGCGTGTACTGAATTTGTGAGTTATGTCCGGTTTTCTGTTGATGTAAGAACCGTTAATATGTTAACCTTGATATGCTGTCAGCTCAGGCAATGAATATGAACTGTTTTTTGTTGGTATTATTATTATATCATAGAGGTAGCACACTCAATTGATCTCACTATAGTATGTGTGAACAAAAATATGCAATCTGGTTCGCGAATAGCACACGGTTCGTTGATGAAAGTCGTGTGACGACCAAACCCCGCCACCCCGCCCACAATCTGAGTTGTGCTTTCTGATTGGCCAGAACCCAAACCCCACGGATCGTACGTCTGCACCGTTGGATGCTCCCAGAACAAACGGCGATCCTCATCCCTTTCGACAACACATGCAGTTCCAGTTGTAATTTTATTTTTATGCACAAAATGCACATTAATCTCAAATAATGTCTTAAATATAGCTAACGATACCTGAAATGCGCCAGAAAATCAAACCCGTGGTATAATGGTGATTGCGTACCGTGGAAATTTTTATGAGGCCAAACGATGAAGTCACCGGCCACAGGAGTTTGAATTGACAGGTCTCCTTTTGGAAAACCATGATCCTTCATGTGAGCTGCTCCGGTTTGGAAGGAGTGGTCATCAAAACTTGTGCCAAACTTTACCAATCTTTTTCCATGGGGTCGTGAGAGCACGCCACAGGCACACATCGATTTTGATGATGTCCGAACTCCATCTGAATTTTCTGTAATTAAAATACCAACTAGGCCTAGGCCAGGGGCCGCACCTCATAGCTGAAATGTTTGAAACTTCCCCCAGCTTCTCGAACAAACTGATGGAAACTCACAAAGTGATGCACAAATGATCTGTACACCTTTGCTAGGCTGATAGTAAGGGGGTATCATAGCTAGTATCATGCATGCCAACTAGGCAAATTTGATGAGCTGTCATAGAATTAATTAAATGAAGAAAGAGAGGGTTAAGTATCATATCATGAAACCGTATCATAATAAATGTTATGCTACTATGTGTCATGCATGACAATATAAATAAAGTACTACATATGATACTAACTACTCTATGATACTATGCATTAGAGCAAGTACACAATAGAGTGACATAAGACTAGCCACAATGGGTAGTAACATAGAATGTTACTAGTCTATGTTACTACCTCTATAGTGGGGAGTAACATATGTGTAGTAACATGCAACACTTCATTTATTAGGCTATAGACTCATCTTGCGCTGAGATGTGTGATGTTACTCAGACTAGCCACAATGGGTAGTAACATAGACTAGTAACATGCCCATGTTACTAGTCTATGTTACTACCTCTATAGTGGGGAGTAACATATGTGTGGTAACATGCAACACTTCATTTATTAGGCTATAGACACATCTTGCCTTGATATGTACATGTGATGTTACTCATACTACTAGTAACTAGCTATGTTACTACTTTCCTCTCTTTCTTCATTTATTGCTTGCCACATCATCTACTTTATCTAGATATGTGTGATGTTACTACCTATGTTACTCCCATTGTGGGTAGTCTCATACTATAGTAAGACTACCCACAGTGGGAGTAACATAGGTAGTAACATCACACATATCCACTTTCCTCCATTCTTCATTTATTTCTTGCCACATCATCTATTTTATCTAGATATGTGTGATGTTACTACCTATGTTACTCCCATTGTGGGGAGTCTAAGCAGGCTATAAGGAATATAATAATATATATGTGCTTATTAGTTGGAGGAAAGAGAAGAGAAGCGGGCTCTTGGTTAGTAGAGCCAGCTACAACGCGAGACCCAAGACACTTTGTGAGGATGTAAGGTGGGCCAACTATTGATAAACTAGTACGTATATAGAACTTATTATTGTACATGCCTGCTAAGAGGTCGGCTGTATATGACATGGCAACTTCTTATAGCCGACCCTTGGCTGTGTTATTAACCATGCTCTTAGTGAGGTAGCTAGTATATCATAGACGACTAGCTAGTATCAGACTAGCCACAGTGGAAGTAACTTCAGCAGTAACAACGATTCAAACTCAGCAAACTTGCTCATGTGGCAATAAGTTAATGAGGAGAGAGATAGTTTCAGCAACTTAGCTAGTTACTGTAACATCACATGTCCCAATGCAATACGAGTCTATAACCTAATAAATGAAGCTTTGCATGACACTACACTTATGTTACTACCCACTATGAAGGTAGTAACATATATAGTCTAGGGATATGTGTATGTTACTAGTGTACTCTCCATTGTGGCTAGTCTCATACCCCCTCCTTTCCGGTTTAGGCTGGTTGTAATGGTATTATCATAAGCGGTATCATGCATGCCAACTAGACTTTTTGGATGATGTGGCACACAAGAGAGGATGTGGTATCATATCATGATACCGTGTCATATTAAATGTTGTACTACTACTTTGTGTGATGCATGAAAATTAGTAAGGCAACCTAAGATTCTAACTTATGATACTATGCATTACGGAAGTAGTATCCTACACTATCGTATGCATGATACTCCGTCTGTCTAGGTGTGTAAGTCACCTTACGAAAACCAAATACTCCCAAAACACTTAGGCATGGTACATTAACTCCCTCCTTGTTTCTTGTTTTGTGACATATCAACCAATAAGAGATGTGGGCCGTGCATGCTTTCAATGACTTGAGACTAACAAACATGACATGCAGTGTGTCGTGGAATTGTCACGGCAGATGTCCTCGAGCAAGGACTTAGTCGTGGAGCCATCGCCGCTAGGAAGCTTAAAGGGGTTAAACGGGACAAATGACACGAAGATTATACTGGTTCGGCCGCTTACGTTGAAGGTAAAATCCTGCTTCCAGTTGAGGTGGTATTACTTAGGGTTTCGATGACCAGGAGCTAAACCGCTCTACCTGGCTATCGATCTGATCCTACTTGTCCTGAACTGCCGCCGGGTCGCCCCTTTATATAGAGAGGTTAACGCCCAGCGGCTCTCAGAGTCCCGGCCGGCTTATAAACAGCGTCCGGCTCGGACTCTTAACTATTCTTGCCTTACACTACAAGTCACGCCTTACGGCGGTTTACCACTACGGGCCTTAAGCCGCCTCTGGGCCTTAAGCCCATTACTGACCCGCCATCTTCGAGCTTGACTCTGGGCTTCATGCGATGATCGTCTCAATGTAACCCGGCCCCTCCTGGGCGGGTGACACTAGTAGTTATATCCCCAACATTAGGCCCCAGATTGATTTGAACCGGTTCATGTCAATCTTCAATATCTTAAGAGAAAATCTTCCCGCTTCTGTTTGTGCGAAGGTCATAACCCGCCATGAAGTCATCTTCTGGATTCTTGGAAACCCGCCGTGACGTCATCCGCCATTAATGCACGTTCCGTCCAACGTATCTCAACGGATCCTTATCTTAATAACTATCCCGAAAATCGAGGCGCCTCTGCAGCTGGATAATCATGTCTTCAGCCTCCTCGTTTCTCACGCCCACTCATCAACCGTCCCTTATAAATAGGCCCGGCCCTCAGGTCTTCATCACTCTCCCTTTCCATCATCTTCCTCCTCTCGACACCCCAGAGCCCGAGCTCCGCCGCCGCCGCCGCGCGTCCCGTCTGCACCAACCAAGGCCGCTGCATCGACCTGTCTTGACCAGAAAACCGCGACGCATCTCCGCTGCTCGTCAGCACCAGTAAGTCCTCGCCATCCCGTATACTAGATCCACATTAGGGTTCGCAAGTTCTTCGGTGTTCTTCGTGGTTCCTCGCGATTCCTTCGCAGTTCTTCCACAACGGCTCCCTTTGATCCAAGAGTAAGGCATAACTCCGGCGGTAGTCGTTTCACGCCCATTTTCCATATTAGCAGACCCCTTTTGCTTGCAAAAAGACCTCATTTAGAGCTTATGAACTTCTCCGTATCAGTTTTTAGGTCTAGAAATTTTTCTTTTCTGGACGATCGTTTGATCCAAAATAATCCCTGTAATCTGTGAAACTTGTTTGTGCAACACTTAGGCAAAAACTGCATCTCCTAACCATGGCGGGTCATATCGCCGGCTTAAAATAAGCCATGGTTTGTGAAATTTCTGGATCACTCATAATAGAGTTAAATAACTTAATTGCTCATGATATCCACGGCGGCTTAAATAACCTGACACAATTAACCATATACCATTAGGCCCTTTCATAAGCCGCCATCTTGAATACTGAACTGAAATTTTCCTCCGGCTTAAATTTGAACCGAAAACTTTATTTTGTCATAGGCTTCCATCTTTCACAATGCCACCTAAGGCTCCCAAAACACCCATCACCTGCAACTGGGTTAGATCCAACGTCACCGACAGCATCTTAGCTGACTTCGTGAAATTGGGTTATCTTCCAAGGAAAGAGGTCATGTCCTATCGTGCTCCTAACCCGTCAGAAGAGAGGCCTCAACCCAAGGATGGGGAAGTTGTCATTTTTACTGATCACATGAACCGGGGCTTTGCTCCTCCCGGCTCAAAATTCTTCAGAGATGTCCTGCACTTCTTTGACCTGCGACCTCAAGACATCGGACCCAATTCCGTGTCAAACATCTGCAACTTCCAAGTGTTCTGTGAGGTGTACCTCGGAGAAGAGCCCAACTTGCTGCTCTTTAGGGAATTATTCTACCTGAACCGCCAGAATGAATGTGCCAACGGGCCTAGCTTGGAACTTGGCGGAATTTCAATCCAACGATGGACAGATTGTCTCTTTCCTTATGCTGAGCCGCCAAGCCACCCGAAAGATTGGAACCAGGCATGGTTCTACTGCCAGGACACTTCTCCGGCTGACGAGAACCCTCTGCCCGGCTTTCGCGCCCTGCGCCTGGAATCAAATCACCCCTTGCCGGACAAATTATCTCAAGTTGAATGTCAACCACTTACACCCACCATCAACAAAATCAAAGCTCTTCTGGGGAACGGCTTGAATGGTATTGATCTGGTCCAGGTCTGGGTTGCCTGGCGGGTGATTCCTTTAAGCCGCCGCCCCAGCTTGATGTGTGATTACACAGGCCAGAAAGATGATCCTCTAGGACACAGCCCAGACGACTTACCTGAGGACATCATTGATGATACAACCAAGTCGCTTCTGAATGAGAGCCTGGCAGATTGCAGGAGAGTGGGTTTAAGCCCTTTCTGCAAGACTAACCCGGCTCCAGCGGTAAACCATTAACCTGAATGTTTCTCCTTCCATTTTTAACGATTTTGTCTTAACTTATTAACCTTTGTTGTATTTTACAGGCTAATGATAAATTATGGAAGGTCAAGTATGACCACGAAGCTGCCAAGAAAGCCAGGAGTGTTAAAAAAGCCGCCAGGAAAGCCGCTCCCCGTAAGAAGGGGAGTAAACCTAGCGCCTCGGACCTGCTTCGTCTGGAAGGCACCTCCGAATCAGAGGTAGCTCTTGACTCTTTAGGCTCCTTTTTTAACCATCTTATTGACACGGATTATCAGCAGGAGGACACTGGAACAAGTCATGAAGTGAATGAAGAGGTAACTATAATTTCATCCGACTCCGAGCCTTTCCCGAGACGGAAAGTTCGAAGAGTAACCCGGAAAGTAAGATTTTCACATCCTTTAGCTTATCAAGATGCTCAATTTCTTTTGAAGCGACAGATTTATGAGAGCTGGAGGCAGACCCGGACTAGCAAAGACGCAGGCCTCTCCTCTGGCTTACCCGAAGTGACAAGGAAGCGCCGGACTGAGGTTATCTCCGACTTATATCCTTTTCATCCTTTGGCGGGCGTCACTCGTCAACCACTCAATTCTTCTGATTCAAACTACCAGGGAACTTCACCTTCCTCCGGCGACTCAATGTAGTCTAGCTTGCCGGCCTTCAAGACCGCACCCGGGTAATGATGATCAGCTTAGTTTGTGCTTATCTTACTCATTTTGCACTAACTCTTTGACTTTCAGTGTACAAGTAAATCCCAGCAAGAGGGCGAAGAAAAATAAGCCGGCCGAAGAGCCGGTCCTGACTGAACCTGAGGCTTCTGCTCATGAGCCGCCAACTGCACCAGCTCCTGAAACCACCACTGCTCCATCTGATAAACAAGTCATGGAAGGTTCCGATAACCCGGAGATCCCCAGCCCGGCTCATCCAGATGATCCGGACGTTGTAATCACCCGGACAGAGTTTGTCGAACCAGGAAGACCCACCGTGCTAGCTAGATGCTCTACCAAGGAAGAGCTTCTGGAACGCCGCAGGGCCAGGATGGACATCACTGACTATGCCAATCTGAGCATTGGAGATATTGTCTATGGCTATGTTAATCAAGTGCACAACAACCGGGACCTGGAAATTGACATGGTGAAGCAAATACAGCAAAAATCTGAGGTATGACTCTCTTGCTTACTCCATAGTTATCCTTACCATGCCAGCCCCCAAGTCTATGAGTTATGATAAAATATGTTGTAGACTTAATGCCGGCTTAATAATTACTGCAAGAAACCGGCTTACGTGGTCACACTCAAGGGCCGGCTTAAACAGTCATAGTTGACCCGGTTCTTTCCTTACTTTAGTCAAGTAGTTGAGCAATTTTACACATTAGCCCCCAAGTGCCAAGTACCTTTGCCTGCAAAGTGCTTGGGACTTATTTTCATGAACCGGCACTGTAAATAGAGCTTTTCAGCATACATTAGCCCCCAAGTGCCAAGTGTCTTTGCTTGCAAAGTGCTTGGGACTTAATGTTGCATTGTAATCACCCTAACTATAACCCGGAATTTGTACAGGCCGCGTGTAAGAAATTTGAATCAGAAATCTCTGATCTAAGGAACCGCCTGAAGACCCAGGAAAGTGAGACCCAAAAGGCCAATTCCAAATTTGAATTCAGTGTATCTGCACAAGAGAAACTGAAGAAAAAATTTGAAGCAGAAAGAAAAGCCTGGGCGGATGAGAAGACTGCCTTGCTCAGCCGGGCCGAACAAGCGGAGGCCGCTCTTACTGAAAGAACCGCCGAACTTTCCGGCTTAAAACGCCATGTATCTCAGACGGTCTCCGCAATCTTCGGTAAGTTATTCTGTAAGTTTCTAACTAGTTTACTTCGTTCATTTCCCATAAGTATCACCATTGCCATCAGCTCACCTGACTTTGTCATGCAGGCCCCAGGAGCTCCAATCTTAATCAAAATGTGCTGACAAAATTGAAGGCGGTTTATACTTTGGTAGAGCAATTGTACACCGGGTCACAGCGTGCCTTAGCCGTTGTGGCTCTGTCAAATGAGGTTCCCACTCACCTGGCAGATGTACTCGGGCGGCTTGCCGTACTTCCTCAACGCTTCCAAGAATTGAGACGGGCTTCTGCAAGAGCCAGAGCTATAGCTGCTCTGAGCCGGGCCAAAGTGTTTCTACCGGAGCTAGACCCGGCCGACATCGCTCTTGGATACCCCAGCTTGAAGGAAGACGGCACCCCCTTTGACCAGAAAGACTTCGCCGCCTGTGTGAAGAGCGTGCGCCCGGTGGCCACCTTGATTGGTAATGATACAGACCTTACCAAGTATCAACCGGGCTATGACGCGGAGAATCAGAGGATCCCAACACCACGCTATGAAGCAGTCAGCCTGATTCCTCCGACTCGTAAGCATACCTTCGCCCCTGAAGTTGACCCGGCCGGGTTAATTGATGATGAGGCTCAATTTGAAGCCTTGAGTGGCATTGACTGGAAATCATCAACCTTCCAGGTCATGGACACAGCCAGAGGAGCGGAGAGGGATGACCCGGAAACCTCAGGCCAACAACGCCCTTGATCTCGCAGGCGGCTCATATGATGTCTTAAAAGACGATGCCTCACCTTTCAGACTCGGGGAGTCATGTAATAGAGTAGGATGAACACTTAATTTTGTCGTGCCATCGTGCACGTGTGTAGTGCTTAACTCCATTTAAACTGCTCCTTTATATTCTTTCGGGTTATGTTTGATCCTCTGCTTTCCTTAAGTTTTAAATAGCTGTTTTCAATTGTCCTGCATAGAAAACAAGTCACAAGTCCCTAGGCGGCTTACTGCACGGAGAGTCATATAACCCGGAATATGAATCAAAGTCATAATAAACCGGCTCTCAATTATATCTTCGAGATACCATAATAGCATACCTGCGAGCCTTCAAATACACTTCCGGCTTATGTAACCCGAATAATGAGGTTGAGAACTCCGGCTCACCAGCACTTATAATACTTATTATGTGCCATCAACATTATTAATCAAGGTTAAGCCGGTGGAATTAAAACCACCCTTGAATACTTTTGATATGATCAAAAGAACTTGTTTGCAACAAAAAGATGTCAAAAATCTGGAGGCTTCTGATTCGAATACGACCAGAGAACCATCCCAAAGGGGTTAAGCTAAGATTCGAATACGATCATATAGCCCCCAGTGGCTTTGGCGTTGCCGATCAAGAGGGTACCGACAGCTATGTTCTCTTTGGTTCGAATACGACCCATGTTTGAACAGGAAGCCCCCAAATGACCTTGAGAGTTGTTTAACGACGCTGATTCGAATACGATCCACGTCGGTTCCCAAAGGGGGTTGAGCTATGATTCAAATATGGTCAAGAAAAACTCCCCAATGAGCTCGGCAATATGCCAATCAAGTGGGTATCGACAGCTATGTTCTCTTTGGTTCGGATACAACCTATGTTTGAACAGGAAGCCCCCAAGTGATCATATTTTTAACGGCTAGATTTGAATACGGTCATAAGCCGGATCATCCTCCAAGTGACCATGTAATGTTGCAATGAAAATAACAATGACACATTTACCTTTGGAGGAAAAAGGGACAGAGGCCCTGCTTTATTATTTATAACAATATATACATGGCTATAGAAATATATACATTATGAGAGCCGGTGGCTCAAGTGTAATAAGGCCGAAGCTGAGCTATGTTCCACGGCCAGTGGGTCTCCTCCTCCGACTTACGTGAATCTTTGTGCTCCCGAGCATCGATAAGGTAGTATGACCCGTTGTGCAAGTTCTTGCTGACCACAAAGGGCCCTTCCCAAGGCGGGGATAACTTGTGTGCGTCTGTCTGATCCTGGATGAGTCGGAGCACCAGATCACCTTCCTGAAAGACCCTGGACTTAACCCGGCGGCTGTGATAGCGGTGCAGGTCTTGTTGGTAAATCGCCGAGCGAGCTTCTGCTACGTCACGTTGTTCGTCCAACAAGTCAAGAGCATCTTGATGCGCCTGCTCATTATCCGCCTCGACGTAAGCCGCCACTCGAGGCGAGTCATGACGGATGTCGCTAGGGAGGACCGCCTCCGCTCCATAAACCATGAAGAAAGGCGTGTAACCCGTAGACCTGTTAGGAGTAGTATTGATGCTCCATAACACGGAGGGTAACTCCTCCACCCAACAACCCGGCGTCCATTGCAAAGGGACCAAAAGCCGGGGCTTGATGCCCTTCAAGATTTCCTGATTGGCTCTCTCAGCTTGACCATTGGACTGTGGGTGAGCCACTGATGAAACATCAAGCCGAATATGCTCTCGTTGACAAAACTCCTCCATGGCGCCTTTAGACAGATTGGTACCATTGTCAGTTATAATGCTGTGTGGAAAACCAAAGCGAAATATCACCCTTTTCATGAACTGAACCGCCGTGGCTGCGTCACACTTACTAACGGGCTCTGCCTCAACCCACTTTGTGAACTTGTCAACCGCCACCAAGAGGTGGGTCTTCTTATCTTTGGACTTTTTGAAGGGCCCAACCATATCAAGCCCCCAGACTGCAAACGGCCAAGTGATTGGAATCATCCTCAACTCTTGAGCCGGCACGTGAGCACGTCTTGAGAACTTCTGACAACCGTCACATTTACTGACTAAGTCCTCTGCGTCAGCATGAGCCGTCAGCCAATAAAAACCATGACGAAAAGCCTTGGCCGCAAGGGATTTTGAGCCGGCATGATGGCCACAATCCCCCTCGTGAATCTCACATAAAATTTCTTGACCTTCCTCAGAGGAAACACAACGCTGAAAAGTTCCAGTGACACTGCGATGATGCAACTCGCCATTGATAATTATCATTGACTTAGACCGTCGGGTTATTTGTCTGGCCAAAGTTTCATCCTCAGGCAATTCTCCCCGGGTCATGTAAGCTAAGTATGGCACTGTCCAATCTAGGATAACATGGAGAGCCGCCACCAACTGTGCTTCTGGGTCAGGAATAGCCAAGTCTTCCTCTGTAGGCAACTTGATAGAAGGGTTATGTAGAATATCCAAGAAAGTATTAGGCGGCACCGGCTTTTGCTGAGAGCCCAGCCGGCTTAATGCATCAGCCGCCTCGTTTTTTCTGCGATCGATGTGCTCTACTTGGTAACCCTGAAAGTATCCAACAATGGCATCAACTTCGCGGCGATAAGCCGCCATGAGGGGATCCTTGGAATCCCACTTGCCTGATACTTGTTGGGCCACTAAATCTGAGTCGCCAAAGCACCTCACCCGGCTTAAGCTCATCTCCTTAGCCATCCGAAGACCATGGAGCAAGGCCTCGTACTCAGCTGCATTGTTAGTACAGGGAAACATCAACCGTAGTACATAACAAAACTTGTCACCTCGAGGGGAAGCTAACACAACTCCAGCCCCGAGCCCTCCAATTGCCTGGACCCGTCAAAGTGAATAGTCCAGTATGTATTATCCGGTTTCTCTTCAGGCACCTGCAGCTCTGTCCAATCATTGATGGAATCCACCAATACTTGAGATTTGATAGCAGTGCGTGGGACGTATTTTAGACCATGAGGCCCAAGTTCTATAGCCCACTTAGCAACTCTTCCTGTGGCCTCTCTATTTTGGATGATATCTCCTAGGGGAGCAGAACTGAGCACAGTGATAGGGTGGCCCTGGAAATAATGCTTAAGCTTCCGGCTTGCCATGAACACCCCATAAACAAGCTTCTGTCAATGTGGATACCGTTGCTTGGACTCAATGAGTACTTCGCTGACGTAGTAAACCGGCCGCTGAACCGGATGCTCTTTACCCGCCTCCTTACGCTCCACCACCACAGCTACACTGACGGCTCGTGTGTTAGTGGCGACATACAGCAATAAAGGCTCCTTGTCGACAGGAGCAGCAAGGACTGGCGGCTCAGCTAGTTGTTTTTTCAAATCTTCAAAAGCAGCATTAGCAGCATCATTCCACACAAAGTCATCTGTTTTCTTCATCATCTGATACAGTGGCATGGCTTTTTCACCCAACCGGCTTATAAACCGACTCAAAGCAGCTATGCGACCCGCCAGACGCTGGACGTCATTTATGCACGCCGGCTTAGCCAGAGAGGTGATTGCCTTGATCTTCTCCGGGTTAGCCTCAATGCCTCTGTGAGAAACCAGAAAACCCAAGAGCTTGCCTGCAGGAACACCAAAGACACACTTGGCCGGATTAAGCATCATCTTGTAGACCCGGAGATTATCAAAGGTCTCTCTCAGATCGTCTATCAAGGTCTCCTTCTTTCTGGATTTGACCACGATATCATCCACATAGGCATGAATGTTGAGCCCAATCTGATTATGAAGACAATTCTGCACGCAACGCTGGTAAGTCGCCTGTGCACTCTTGAGCCCAAAAGGCATAGACACATAACAGAAGGCTCCAAAAGGAGTAATGAAGGCCGTCTTCTCTCGGTCCTTAACAACCATTTTGATCTGATGGTAACCAGAATACGCATCCAAAAAACTCAAACGCTCGCAACCCGCCGTAGCATCAATAATTTGATCAATACGAGGGAGAGCAAAAGGAACAGCCGGACAAGCCTTGTTTAAATCCGTATAATCCACGCACATACGCCAGGTGCCGTTATTCTTGAGCACGAGCACCGGGTTAGCTAACCATTCTTGATGAAAGACTTCAACGATAAACCCGGCCGCCAAGAGCCCGACTACTTCCTCACCAATGGCTTTCCGCCTCTCCTCATTAAACCGCCGGAGAAATTGCCTGACTGGCTTAAATTTTGGATCAACATTGAGAGTGTGCTCAGCGAGTTCTCTTGGTACACCCGGCATGTCAGAAGGTTTCCATGCAAAGATGTCCCTGTTCTCATGGATGAACTCGATGAGCGCGCCTTCCTATTTCGGATCCAGATTGGCACTGATGCTGAACTGCTTAGATGAGTCCCCTGGAACAAAGTCAACAAGTTTAGTCTCATCAGCTGACTTAAATTTCATTACCGGCTCATGCTCCGTGGTTGGCTTTTTCAAAGACATCATATCTGCCGGGTCAACATTATCCTTGTAAAACTTCAATTCCTCTGTCGCACAAACAGATTCAGCGTAAGCAGCGTCACCTTCCTCACACTCCAAGGCTATCTTTCGGCTGCCATGAACCGTAATGGTTCCATTGTGACCCGGCATCTTGAGCTGCAAATACACGTAACACGGCCGTGCCATGAACTTGGCGTAAGCCGGCCGCCCAAATAAAGCATGGTATGGGCTTCTTATTTTAACCACCTCAAAGGTTAGTTTTTCCGCCATGTAGTTATACTCATCTCTGAAGGCTACTTCCAGCTCGATCTTACCGACTGGATACGTTGACTTACCAGGCACCACCCCATGGAAAACAGTGTTGGACTGGCTGAGGTTTTTGTCAATTAATCCCATACGACGGAAGGTCTCATAATAGAGGATGTTGATGCTGCTGCCTCCGTCCATGAGCACTTTAGTGAATTTATACCCCCCAACCTGAGGAGCCACCACCAAGGCCAGGTGACCAGGATTATCAACCCGGGGAGGATGATCTTCCCTACTCCATACAATAGGCTGCTCAGACCACCTTAAATAGTGGGGAACTGCCGGCTCAACAGCGTTTACAGCCCTCTTATGAAGCTTCTGGTCTCGCTTGCACAGACTGGTAGTGAACACATGATACTGTCCACCATTGAGCTGCTTTGGATTGGTCTGGTATCCCCTGCTGCTGCTGCTGCTGATTACCCTGGCCAGATTGCTGATTAAAACCCCCTTGAAAATTCTGAGAATTGGAATTTGAGCCGCCGCCCAGGCTATGAAAGCCGCCGGCGCCTGAGCCGCCGCCCGGCCCATTGTTGCCATTAAAAGCGTTGGAATTTTTGAAGGCTTTCATGATTGCGCAGTCTTTCCATAGATGAGCGGACGGCTTCTCCCTAGAGCCGTGCCTTGGACAAGGTTCATTCAACAACTGCTCAAGCGTCGGGCCTGACCCGCCGGCTCGGGGAGGTGGTCTCCCCTTACGTCGGTGGTTGTTACCCTGCGCATTGGCGTTGGCCACAAACTCAATACTGCCATCAGTCTTACGTTTGTTACCTCCCTGGTTCGCTAGGTTATGCCGAGGGCCCTTGCCATTGCCGTTCTTCTTTCCCTTCCCTGTCCTTTCATCATCCGACGCGGGATCCTTGGTACTATCAGAGTTGGCGTACTTGACCAGAGCCGCCATCAGCGTACCCATATCATTGCAATCGCGCTTGAGCCGCCCAAGCTTCATCTTCAGGGGCGCAAAATGACAATTTTGCTCCAACATTAAAACTGCAGAGCCGGCATCCATCTTATCAGACGAATGTATTATCTCTTTGACCCGGCGAACCCAATGGGTTGTAGACTCGCCCTCCTGCCGCTTGCAGTTAGTCAAATCCACAATTGACATAGATTGCCTACATGTATCTTTGAAGTTTTGGATGAACCAGGATTTTAGCTCTGCCCATGACCCGATAGAATTAGGCGGCAGTCCTTTCAACCACGTACGGGCGGTCCCATCCAACATCATGGTGAAGTATTTGGCCATTGCCGCTTCACTGACCTCTAGCAACTCCATAGCCATATCGTAGCTCTCGATCCATGCTCCGGGTTGTAAATCAGCCGTATAATTAGGTACCTTCCTAGGTCCTTTGAAATCCTTGGGCAGACGTTCATTATGGAGAGCCGACACCAGACAAGGGACACCTCCGGTCCTCGTAGGTATACCCGCCTCGACAGAAGCCGTCGGATAAACCGGGAGGGGCTGGTAAGCCGTCAACTGAGGCACCTGCTCCGCCTCTTGCCGTGCTCTGTCTTGGTCTACCGCGTTAAAGACTTCATTATGAGCCGGGCCGTGGCCAGCCGGCAAGTCACGGCGTCGGACGTTGCTTGAGCCGGTCGCTGAGACCATGTGTCTGCTATAACTTGGGCTCCGACCTGGACGAGGGGTTGAATGAATCCTGTCCCGGCTATATGAATATGCCTCCTGTTGTGCCAGAGCCGTCTGAAGAAGTTCTCTGACCCGGCGGGTTTCGACCGCCGTTGGAGAGTCGCCCTCGATTGGGAGAGCCGCCAGTCGTGCCGCCGCGGCGACCATGTTTTCCAATTGGATGGCATAATGCCCCGGTGGTATTGGCACGTACTGAGGCGGGGTAGTGTTCATACGGGGAGGCCCCATCACTTGCGGCTGAATCGGCGTTCCAGCCCCGGGTGCCGTGATCTCTGGCGGGTTACTGGGCCCGGCACCAGGCGTGTTGAAGAGGTTTCGAGGATCGTAAACCGGAGGGAGTCGAGATTGAGCCTTCTGATGCCTCCTTCTCATGATCTCATTGGATGTGTTCTGATCCATCGTAAGCCGGAAAGACTACGCCTGAATCAGCTGAGTCTGGGCGTCGAGAGCCGCCCGCTCTGCAGCCATCTTGATCCCTTCCGCTGCCAGATCTTCCTTGGCTCTCACTATATCCAGCTTTAACTGTGCCACCTCCGCCTCATGCTGAGCTTGATCCGCTGGGATGACCGTAGCGGTTAAGAGGGCCGTCATCTTATTTGTGAGATCCATTAGCACCTGAGCCGGCGAGTGCGCGGGGCCCCCTGCTCCAGTAGCGGGGTTTTGAACAGGTTGTGCGCCGGCCATGAAGATTCCAACCCGGCTGGGCGACTCAAAGGGGTCCGGAATACTGTCACCATCGGAACAACCCTTGAGCCTGCCATCTTGAACTTGATATAACGAGTTGGTCTCATATGTGGACGACTCGCCGTCAGAGCGAGCGGCCGTCTCATCGCCAGATCCAGATCCTTCAGAGAGTCCTCCATGGACGCATCCCACGAAAGCACGCTTCAAGGCAGGCAGAGTCCGGGCAGGTTTTGCACGCTGAGCCGTCTCGATGAGGTCGGCGCAGAGGTCCGGCTCGCCAATCTTGCCTATGAAAACGTGGATTCCGCCAAAGGGGACCCGGTACCCGTACTCGATTGAGCCGGCGTCGGGGCCCCAGCTTGCATCATCGATGTAGAGCTTGCCGCGACGACTCTTGGTCATCCGGCCCACAGCGTATCCCTTATGCCCTTCGAAGCTGCCCTTCAAGAACTCAAATCCACCGTGCGCTAGCCCCACGGTGGGCGCCAACTGTCGTGGAATTGTCACGGCAGATGTCCACGAGCAAGGACTTAGTCGTGGAGCCATCGCCGCTAGGAAGCTTAAAGGGGTTAAACGGGACAAAGGACACGAAGATTATACTGGTTCGGCCCCTTACGTTGAAGATAAAAGCCTACTTCCAGTTGAGGTGGTATTACTTAGGGTTTCGATGACCAGGAGCTAAACCGCTCTGCCTGGCTGTCGATCTGATCCTACTTGTCCTGAACCGCCGCCGGGTCGCCCCTTTATATAGAGAGGTTAACGCCCAGCGGCTCTCAGAGTCCCGGCCGGCTTATAAACAGCGTCCGGCTCGGACTCTTAACTATTCTTGCCTTACACTACAAGTCACGCCTTACGGCGGTTTACCACTACGGGCCTTAAGCCGCCTTTGGGCCTTAAGCCCATTACTGACCCGCCATCTTCGAGCTTGAATCTGGGCTTCATGCGATGATCGTCTCAATGTAACCCGGCCCCTCCTGGGTGGGTGACACCAGTAGTTATATCCCCAACACAGTGGTTAGTTCATTGCATCCAATGCTACTAATTAGCAAAAAGACATTAAGTTTTCTCGTTTTCCTCTCCGCCTTGGTCGCGGTGCACAACGTAAGATGACTTACACACCTAGATGGAGGGAGTACTAGTATATATGATACTCCCCATTACAACCAGCCTTATAGGGCTCAATTCAAAAATCTCACCAACCAAGGTAGATGGTGAGTGGTGGAATACTTTTTGTAGTTTGCAAAAACACCCAATTAATGCTTTTGTTTTCATCAAAAAATATGTTTTCCAATGTTTTAATTGCAATACATGCATGCATATATAAAGTACATGAATTGGTCAACTTTCTCTTAATACTTGAATGCAATGATTTAATGCACCTTGGAATCTGGACATGTGATGGGGAACAACCAAATTGAGCCTTATAAAATGGAAAAACTAAAATTTTGAGATAAGCCTATAAATCGTAAAGGAGGGAGTATATGTGCATGATACTAGTATATGATCGGCAATACCTCCATAATGCGTGCATGCATAGTATCATAAGTTAGTAACTTAGGTTCCTTATTAATTACCATGCATGCCACAAAGTAGTACAGCATTTATTATGATACGGTATCATGATATGATACCACACCCTCTCTTTCATCATTTAACTGTGTGCCACATCATCCAAAAAGTCTAGTTGGCATGCATCATACCGCTTGATACTCCCATATTACGACCAACCTTATTTGGGTGGCCATAGTGGGGGTATCATAGCCGCTATCATGCACCCGGGAATAGAAAATATGATGATGTGGCAAAGAAGCAGTAACATAGGTAGATACCGTAACATATATATATATATATAATAAATGCTATACTACTTTGTGTCATGCATGGCCATAAATACGGTCATCTATGATATATATACTCCCTCTGTAAACTAATATAAGAGCGTTTAGGTCACTATTTAGTAATCTAAATGCTCTTATATTAGTTTACAAAGGGAGCTAGTGCTACTCTATGATACTATATATGCACTATGAAGGTACGTACGTAGTATCATACACTAGTATCATATGCATGATACTATATATATATAGTATATGATACTCCCCACTATATAAGGCTGGCCATAGCCGACGATGTCATGCACTCGGAAATAGCAAGTATGCTGATGTGGCAAAGAATTCAATATATATAAAGAGGGTTAGAGTAACGTATAGGTAGATACCGTATCATGTTAAATGCGATGCTAATTTGTGTCATGCATGGCAATAAATATGATCTATACATGATACTATACTCTATGTATTATACTATGCGCTATAATTAATTAAAGGTAGTATCATACACTAGTATCATATGTACTGTATATTCATGATGCTAGTATATGACACTCTCCAATATACTCGTGATTTCTTATTGTGGAAAAAAATTGGAGGCGAAATGATGAACTCATGTTTTCATTCGAACAAAAATAGGATGGTAGGTAATGTAAATGTTTTCAAAGAGCACACGGTTCACTCACGAAAGCCATGTGTCCACTAAACTGTGGCCGATGCACCCCCACCCCTCTGCCACGCGCGTGATCTGAGTCGTGTGTTCTGATTGGCGAGAACCCAAACCCACGGATCGTATGTCTACACCGTTGGATTCTCCTTGATCGAACGGCGATCGTCATCCCTTTCGACAACACATGTACATTTTTTCAAATAGCCCCTCCCAAAAAATGTTTTCAAATAGCACACTCTTCACACACGAAAGCCGTGTGCCTACCAAACCGTGGCCGATGCCCCCCCTTGCTGCGCGTGCGATCTGAGTCGTGCGTTCTGATTGGCCAGAACCCAAACCCCGCGGATCGTACGTCTGCACCATTGGATGCTCCCAGATCGAACGACAATCCTCATCCCTTTCGACAGGAAATGTAGTCCAGCTAGGAATTGATTTATATGCCAACATGCACGGTAAATGCCAAAAAATGTCTTACATATAGAATAGGAGACCTGAAATGCGCCAGCAAATCAAACCTGTGGTAAAATTGTGATTGGTTTACGTGCGAAAAATTTAGAGGCGAAACGATGAACTCACGTCTTCATTTCAAACGAAATTATTCTATTTGTGCACACGAGCGCTTAGAGGCAACCGTTTGCATAGGCCTTTCCGCACGTGCGGCGACCGGGGATATTTTCACCCTTTTCACCTAGGCCGCCAACACTCGGAGTCCCCAACACCCCCTGATAACCCACAAGTATAGGGGATCGCAACAGTTTTCGAGGGT
The DNA here is from genome assembly GCF_002575655.3 of Aegilops tauschii subsp. strangulata. Taxonomy (NCBI): domain Eukaryota; kingdom Viridiplantae; phylum Streptophyta; class Magnoliopsida; order Poales; family Poaceae; genus Aegilops; species Aegilops tauschii. Next base: position 206,817,263 of record NC_053035.3, on the reverse strand, counting down.
AGAGTATTCAACCCAAATTTATTGATTCGACACAAGGGGAGCTAGAAAATATTCTCAAGTATTAGCAGTTGAGTTGTCAATTCAACCACACCTGGATAACTTAGTATCTGCAGCAAAATATTTAGTAGCAAAGTAATATGGAAGTAACGGTAACGGTGGCAAAAGTAACAGTGATAGTTTTGTAGTGATTGTAACAGCAGCAACGGAAAAGTAACTAAGCAAAGAACAATATGTGAAAAGCTCGTAGGCATTGGATCGGTGATGGAGAATTATGCCGAACGCGATTATTCATGCAACAGTTATAACCTAGGGTGACACAGAACTAGCTCCAATTCATCAATGTAATGTAGGCATGTATTACGAATATAGTCATACCACTACTGGAATCAGCAGATTTGCCGTCTGCCGACTCTTTGTCGTCTGCTAGCAGACGACAAAGAAAGGCTTTGCCATCAGCCACTAGAATACGGACGGCAAAGAGGAAGCGGACGGCAACGGAAGGCTTTGCCGTCGGCCTATCTTTGCCGTCAGCTAGTGGACGGCAAAGCAGCTTTGCCGTCTGCTAGCTGACGACAAAGAGGGTGGGTGGAGGCCTACGAGGACGACCTAACGGTCATTTTCTTTGCCGTCTGCTGGCGGACGGCAACAATTCTTTACCGTCCGCCAGTGGACGGCAACGCAAACGGCCGTTTTAACAAGCGTTTCCCCCCGGACCCACCCCACTAGGGACGCGCTTTGCCGTCCGCTAGCGGACAGCAAAGAGCTGTGACCTGCTAGCAGAAAAGGGGCCGCGCGCGCCCGCGGCCCACTCCTCTCTCTAGATCTCCTTCACCACCCGCGCCGCCGCCCTGGACCGCCGCTCCGCCCCGCCACCTCGCCCCGCCGCCCCGTGCCATCACCCCACCGCCACGCCGCCCCATCGCCCCGCCGCCACCCCCGCCGCCCCGTCCCATCGCCCCGCCGCCCCCGCCGCCACCCCCGTCGCCCCGTCCCATCGCCCCGCCGCCCCCGCTGCCCCGGCGGCGCCCGGCCTGCCCCCCCCCCCGCCCCGGCGGCGCCCCGCCGCCTCCTCCACCACCGCGGGAGCCAAGGTTTTTTTTCTACTATTATTTGTGTTTAGATTTAGGTTAGAGTGGTAGGATTAGGTTATTGCCAGATTTAGGTTTAGATAATTAGAAGAAGAAAAAAATTGAAAAAAAAGAAGAATAACTAGAAGAAGAGGAAAAAGGGAAAAAGGAAGAGGGTTGCCGAGGGGATAGATGGTGGAGCCAGTGGGTCCCGACGCCCATGCCGAGAACCCCCTGGTCCGAGTGCTGACCCGTCGACCGTGCATCGCCATACCTGGCACCCGGGGACGAGCGGGTTAGGGGGTTCCTCGGTGTCGATGGAACCCTAAATAACAAGTATCGTCGGTGCGAGATACATGTGGCCGTCGGTGTCGAGCACAACATCCATGTCCCACAAGTGACGCCGACATCCGGCGTCCCAAAGCAACTGTTCTCGGCGTCGATGGCGGTCGAACACCCTAAATTCGCCAAGGTGTTCGACCGTCATCGGCCACCAAAAATATTGTTGCGGGACGCCGGGCGCCTGCTTCACTTGTGGGATGTGGATTTAGTGTTCAACGTCGACCGCCTCATGTAACTTGCACCGATGGTAGTTGCTATTTAGTTTACCCGGGGACGAGCGGGTTAGGGGGTTCCTCGGTGTCGATGGTACCCTAAATTGCATGTATCGTTAGCGCGAGGTACATGTGGCCGTCGGTCTCGAATACTACATATACGTCCCACAAGTGACACAGGGATCCTACGTCCAGCAACAACAGTTCTCGGCGTCGATGGCGGTCGAACACCATTGTGAATTTGTCTGGCAGCCTCAAAGATGATGATTGAAAGCTAAGTGTTGAAACTTGAAACACCCAAACTAACCCAAGTCGGTTTGGTTGTTTGAAATTTCAAAACTTGGCTTTAATCCTCATCGCAGAGGCTGCCAGACAAATTCGCCAAGGTGTTCGACCGTCATCGGCCACCAGAACTATTGTTGCGGGACGCCGGGCGCCGGCTTCACTTGTGGGATGTGGATCTAGTGTTCAAGGCCGACCGCCTCATGTAACTTGCATCGATGGTAGTTGCTATTTAGTTTACCCGAGGATGAGCGGGTTAGGTGGTCGCTATGTTACTCATCTTTGGATTTAAATGTGCAGTTATTTCGTCGCTGCGAGGGTCTGGTGTTCGACGAGCTCTGCCCCTGCGTTCATTGGTGAGCATAAATGACATCTCCTCCTCCCCCTTCATTTGCTCTGTTCCGGTCTTCGTGCCGATGAAACTTGCTAGCTATAGGTGTCAATCATCAGTATGCGTAACCACAATGTGTCTCCCGTTCAAAAGGGTTACATCTATAAATATGCATGCATTTGCATATTTATAATCGTGATTCTTTCGAATTGTCCAACGTTATCCATGGACAGCCCGAGTATGTGTAGATTGGTTCGTTTTCCCATATGCTCTACTCCGGATCCGATGCAGAATTTCGTCAGTGCCTCCCTGTTGTTCTCCGAGTACACATCCTCTCTGCTTATTGCCGAGACGTGTATCAGGAGAACAGCGGGGAGGTGCTGCCAAAATTTTGCGTCGGATCCGGAGCAGAGCATGGGAAAACGAACCCAGTCTACACATACTCGGGTGGGATTAGGACCTATCTTTACCTATTAGCGTGTAGGTTGCATGGACATAATAAAACTGACAAACTCCATTAACTGATGGATATGGTTTGCTTAATTATGTATATATTTCTTGTGTGTCCAGTAGGAAGTCAATATGAGTGATCGTGCATGGATGTACACCGGTTACACTAGTCAGAAAGTTTGGACCGAGGAATGGTTAATAAAAACCAAGGGGTTTGTTAGAGCCGCATTTGCAAATGGCCAGGAATTTAGCTGGTGCCCTTGTGCCCGTTGCGACAACTATAAAAAGAGGGACGAGCTTGAAATGAGTAAAGACCTGCAGAAGTTTGGTTTTACGCCTGGTTACACGGTCTGGACATTACATGGTGAGTCTGCCCAACGTGCCAGAGCTGAGGTTCGTTGTCGCACCGACGAGCATGGTACCGGGACCGCAGACATGGTGCAAGACTTTGACGATGCTCGTGACTTGGACGAGGAGATGGAGGAATCTGCAAAGGCCTTCACTGAAATGTTGGAGTCCTCAAAACGTCCTCTCCACGAGCATACTGAGCTTTGTCAGCTGGATGCCATCTCACAAATAATGGCTTTGAAGGCTCCATTCAACTTGGGAAGAGAATGCTACGACGCGATGATGACAGTATTCGGACGATTTCTACCCAAAGGCCATGTGCTACCTCCAAACCTGTACCAGTCAGACAAAATCCTCCGTGCTCTTAAGATGCCCTATGAGAAGATACATGCCTGTGAGAAAGGATGTGTCTTATTTAGGCTTCAGTATGAGGACTTGAACTATTGTCCCATTTACAATTCTTCCAGGTATGTTGTGGTAGACAACTGTGTGGGTGAGAAGACGCAGACCAAAATACCCGTTAATGTTCTTCGGTATATGCCAATCGTACCAAGACTTCAACGGCTTTTCATGGTCGAAGAGACAGCTAGACAGATGACATGGCACAACACGGGCAAAAGAACTGAACTAGATGCAGATGGGAATGTGATGATGGTGCACACATCGGATGGTGAAGCGTGGAAGCGCTTCAATGCATTACATAAGGAAAAAACGGCAGATCCAAGGCATCCTCGAGTCGCCGCCAGCACAGATGGGTTCAGTGTGTTTGGTCAGATGGCAACCCCATATAGTTGTTGGCCCGTGTTTTTCATTCCACTCAATCTCCCCCCGGGCAGATTTTGCAAAGAAAGAACATTTTCCTGACGTTGATAATTCCAGGGCCCAACTATCCGGGGAAGAATATGAATGTGTACATGCAGCCGCTTAAGGACGAATTGCAAGAAGCTTGGGATAATGGGTTCAAGACATACGACGCCTTTAGCAAACAGAACTTTATAATGCGTGCCTGGTACATGTACTCGACGCATGACTTGCCGGCGTATGCGCTATTCGTTGGCTGGTGTGTGCATGGAAGGTTCCCATGCCCCACATGCAAGGGAGCTCTTGAGTTTCGTTGGCTGATGGCAGGGCACAAGTATAGTTGCTTCGACTTGCATAGACCGTTTCTACATCCTGGCCATGAGTTCACGAAAGACAAGAAGAACTTCATCAAAGGTAGAGTTGTCAAACACTCTGCACCACCTGCGTTGACAGGCCAACAGACCCTAGATCAGTTAAACGCTCTCGAGCCAGATCCAGAGCGTCCAGGGTATTTCAAGGGGTATAATAAGGAACACGCCTGGACTCACAAGACATGCTTCTGGGATCTGCCTTACTTCAAAGACCTCCTTTGCCCACACAACATCGACGTGGTACATTGTTCGGCATAGAGGGGAAATCAAAGGATAATACTAAGGCTAGAGTCGATCAAGAGGAGCTATGTGATAGACCGTTACAAAACATGAAAGAACCGAAAGGAAAGGGGAACTGGACGAAGCAAAAGGCATGGTTCAATCTTGGAAGGCCAGCTATGAAGGAAATTATTTTGTGGGTGAAAATGCAGTTGATGTTCCCCGATGGGTATGCAGCAAATCTAAAGAGGGGAGCGAATCTTCAAAAATTGAAAATATTTGGTCTAAAAAGTCATGATTGGCACATATGGATTGAGCGGATAATGCCGGTGATGTTGCGTGGCTTCATCCCTGAGGATGAATGGCTAGTACTAGCAGAGCTGAGCTATTTCTTCCGTGTTCTTTGTGCGAAAGAACTATCGCCTGGCCTCGTAGAAGAAATGGAACAGTTGGCACTGGAGTTGATCTGCAAGTTAGAGAAGATCTTTCCGCCAAGCTTCTTTAATCCAATGCAACACTTGATTTTGCATCTCCCGACCGAGGCACGATTGGGGGGGCCCGTGCAAAATCGTTGGTGCTACTCAACTGAGAGGATGCAGAAGACGCTTCGAGCAAAATGTAAAAATAAACATAGAATAGAAGCATCGATGGCGGAGGCATTCATCACTGAGGAGGCGGCAAACATTGTGACAGCACACTACGAAGCCAAAAATCGCCATTTGCATAATCCGAAGCCTCGGTACAATGCTGACGAACCTCAAAAGGGTCAATCCAACCTCAGCCTATTCAAAGGGAATCTCGCACAAGCCAGTGGTTGGAAACCAGTAAGGTTGGATGTTGAAGAATGGCGGACCATTTCGCTGTATCTCTTCCACAACCTAACAGAAGTGCGGCCGTACATCGAGTAAGATCTCAATACATTGTTTCACAACTTCTAATTCCTTTGAACTTCTCTTATTCTTGGATATTTGATGCAGTCGATACATCGCCATATTCTCGTATGGAGCGGTGATCCAAAAGGATTCCGTCGAAGAGTATGAGCTTCTGGCAAAACAAGGAGTCGAACATCCCGGTTTCATCTCTTGCTTCAAAAAAGCGGTAATTTCCATTAGACCCTTTCTTTTCTTTGGCTAATTTGCGACTAATGCAACAATCCTTTCGTATTAAACTTGTAGGCTAATTCAGAGATTATGGATGCCGAATTGAGACAAGTAGCTAATGGTTTTGACTATATGGTCCGTTCATTTGACAAATACGACATTAACGGGTATCACTTTCGTACCTATGGCAAAGAGCTATCTATGGCCGACCGAAAGTCTACAAATTGTTGTGTCTCTGCTATCGGCGAAGGAGGTATCGAGTATTATGGAAGAGTTGAAGCAATTGGTGAACTTGAATTCTATGGTGAAAACCCACCAAACGTCGTAGTCTTCAGATGTTATTGGTTCCAGCCGAGGGAGACTAGAAGGACTCATGAACATATAGGGCTAGTCGAAATCAAACAAAGCACCCATTTGGATGTTCCCGATGTCTATATTACGGTTCAACAGGCAACCCAAGTTTTCTATCTACTGTGGGCCTGTCAAAGTGATCCAAATCTCAGTGGTTGGGACGTCGTTTATGAAGTGCCTCCACGTGTTAGACCACCTCCCCCCAATGAAAAGGATTATGAACCTCACATTAACCAAGGCACATATGACGAAGGAGAATTCTTCCAAGAAACACGTCTTTCCAAAAAGCGTTTCAAGAACCGCTCTACTCCACCCCAGAACATTGAACTAGACAACGATAGTGAATCCGACTTCACCCCTGAGCCGGAACAAGAAGAGCCGGAAGAAGAAGAAGTTACTGTTGCAGATGACCTGTCAATGCTTGAACGATTACGTAAAGGTGGCCTTCCACATGATGATGCATTTATTAATGATGATGATGAGCACGTCATTACCGATAGTGATTATGATGCTGCTTTTATTAATCATGATGACGAGCACGCCATTACCGATAATGATTATTAGGTATTCAAAATTTTATGTTGTACTTGATTTATATAGTTATTTGTATGATTGTATGATTTATATAGTTGGTATTTATAATTTTCTTACTTTGTATGATTGTTTCTTATACATAGTGCCATGGTCTTCATTTCCGTCCCGGTCGGCCCTCGCCCGCTTTATGATTCGGATGTGGTAAATTCTCTTTCATAACTATTTGTTGCATTTCGCATTTATGACAATTATGGCCATCAAGTTGACATAGAGATATTTTAATCTAGGAGGTATGTGAACCGGAATTTGAAACGGACCCTCTTGTCGAGAAGTTAAATTTAGTTCAAAAAGAAAATGAGTATTTGAAAGAAAAAATTAAAAGAATTGAAGAAGAGAAGATGACATTGGAGTTGTATGTTGCCGATGCCATCGATGATCACAAGATGAAGATGAATGCAATGCGCTTGAAGATGGATGCAATGCGCCTGAAGCTTAAGAAGATTAGAAAATATGTCATTGATAATGAGGCTTGGTATCATTATGCCATTGGATCAATTGTTACCTTAGTTGCGATCTTCATCACATTTGTTGTGATGAGAGTAAGTTTTCTCTAGTGTTTTGCTTTACAAATGGATACTTAGCTTATTTTCCTCCTAAATGGCATAATTACCTAAGTTAGATAAAAAATAAGTTATACTTAGCTTATTCAGTTCATTTATGACATACTTAGCATACTTAGGTAAAAAATGGCATGATAATCTTTGTTAGCTCCAAAATGATATAGACTTAGCTTATTTTCCTCGAAAATGACATAATAACCTTACTAAGCTCCAAAATGACCTATTTACCTACCTTAGCTCTAAAATGACCCACACTTAGCATTTTTCCTAGCTTAGCAATAAAATGACATTTTTACCTACCTTAGTTAGAAGAAGAAGAAGATAAAGAAGAGGAAAGGAGAAAGAGAAAGAGAAGAAAAAAATCTTCTTCTTCTTCTTCTAACTAGTCTTCTTCTTCTTCTTCTTCTAACTAGTCTTCTTTTTCTTCTTCTTCTTCTTCTTCTAACTTTCATCTTTCCCAATTTGCAGATTTGCTTTACATGAGGAAGCTTGGATTCATGGAGTGTACTATTCTTCTGGTGCTTCCTTGTTCTTTATGAAAACTTGTTTGGATATGTATGCCTATATGGATATGTTGTTGGAAACTTGTTTCTGGTTATGTATATATGGATATGTTGGACTTTGTTGAACTATGTTATTGGATTGGATGAAATATGTTGTTGGACATGCTGTTGGATATGTTGGATATGTATGCATGTATATCTGTGTTTGAAACCATGTCTAATTAATGGGATTTAAATAAAAACATGGGATATATAGCCTCTTTGCCGTCTGCTAGCAGACGGCAAAGAGGACACGTGGCAGTCACCTGTTCAACCTCGGAACACTGGCTGCCTATTTGGTAATTTTGCCATCTGCTGGCAGATGACAAAGTGACCAGCTATGTCGTCTGCGAGCAGACGGCAAAGATTCAAACTTCTTTGCCGTCTGCTGGCGGACGGCATATCTGGACACGAGGCAGCTTCCCAGTGCTGCCTAGCTGGGCTCTTTGCCATCCGTCAGCGGACGGCAAATATCTTTGACTCCTTGTCGTCCGCTGGCAGACGACAAAGAACGCCATTAACCCCCTAACGGCTCTCACGCCACCGCACCGCCGTCCGCTGTCTTTGCCGTCTGCGGGCCTCGGATGGCGGACGGCGTAATCCTTTGCCGTCCATTTCTAAGAAGCGGACGACAAAGAAGGCCTTTGTTGGCACGCGTTCATCCGGACAGTTTGCCGTCCGCTAGCGGACGGCAAAGAATTTTGCCGTCTGTGATCTATGCCTTTGCCGTCCGCCATCGCGGACGGCAAAGAAGCTGATTCCAGTAGTGTACGTGCTTATGGAAAAGAACTTGCATGACATCTTTTGTCCTACCCTCCCGTGGCAGCGGGCTCCTAATGGAAACTAAGGGATATTAAGGCCTCCTTTTAATAGAGTACCGGACCAAAGCATTAACACATAGTGAATACATGAACTCCTCAAACTACGGTCATCACCGGGAGTGGTGCCGATTATTGTCACTTCGGGGTTGCCGGATCATAACACATAGTAGGTGACTAATGACTTGCAAGATAGGATCAAGAACTCACATATATTCATGAAAACATAATAGGTTCAGATCTGAAATCATGGCACTCGGGCCCTAGTGACAAGCATTAAGCATAGCAAACTCATAGCAACATCAATCTCAGAACATAGTGGATACTAGGGATCAAACCCTAACAAAACTAACTCGATTACATGATAAATCTCATCCAACCCATCACCGTCCAGCAAGCCTACGATGGAATTACTCACGCACGGCGGTGAGCATCATGAAATTGGTGATGGAGGATGGTTGATGATGACGACAGCGACGGATTCCCCTCTCCGGAGCCCCGAACAGACTCCAGATCAGCCCTCCCGAGAGAGATTAGGGCTTGGTGGCGGCTCCGTATCGTAAAACGCGATGAATCCTTCTCTCTGATTTTTTCTCCCCGAACACGAATATATAGAGTTGGAGTTGAGATCGGTGGAGCTCCAGGGAGCCCACGAGGCAGGGGGCGCGCCCAGGGGGGTAGGCATGCCCCCCACCCTCGTGGACAGGGTGTGGGCCCCCTGGCCTTGATTCTTTCGCCAATATTATTTATTATTTCCAAAAATAATCTCCGTGAAGTTTCAGGTCATTCCGAGAACTTTTATTTCTGCACAAAAATAACACCATGGCAATTCTGCTGAAAACAGCGTCAGTCCGGGTTAGTTCCATTCAAATCATGCAAGTTACAGTCCAAAACAAGGGAAAAAGTGTTTGGAAAAGTAGATACGACGGAGACGTATCAACTCCCCCAAGCTTAAACCTTTGCTTGTCCTCAAGCAATTCAGTTGATAAACTGAAAGTGATAAAGAAAAACTTTTACAAACTCTGTTTGCTCTTGTTGTTGTAAATATGTAAAGCCAGGATTCAAGTTTTCAGCAAAGATTATGAACTAACCATATTCGCAATAACACTTAGATCTCATGTTTACTCATGTCAAAGACATAATCAACTAGCAAGCAATAATAATAAATCTCGGATGACAACACTTTCTCAAAACAATCATGATATGATATAACAAGATGGTATCTCGCTAGCCCTTTCTGAGACCGCAAAACATAAATGTAGAGCACCTTTGAAGATCAAGGACTGACTAAACATTGTAATTCAAGGTAAAAGAGATCCAGTCATAGTCATACCCAATATAAATTAATAGTAATGGATGTAGATGACAGCGGTGCTCTCCAGCTGGTGCTTTTCAATAAGAGGGTGATGACTCAACATAAAAGTAAATAGATAGGCCCTTCGCAGAGGGAAGCAGGGATTTGTAGAGGTGCCAGAGCTCGATTTTGAAATAGAGATAAATAATATTTTGAGCGGCATACTTTCATTGTCAACATAACAACCGAGAGATCTTGATATCTTCCATGCTACACACATTATAGGCGGTTCCCAAACAGAATGGTAAAGTTTATACTCCCCCTCCACCAACAAGCATCAATCCATGGCTTGCTCCAAACAACGAGTGCCTCCAACTAACAAGAGTCCCGGGGGAGTTTTGTTTGCAAGATTTGATTTGCATAATGCATGGGACTGGGCATCCCGGTGACCAGCCATTTTCTCGTGAGTGAGGAGCGGAGTCCACTCCTCTTGAGAATAATCCGCTGATACGTCTCCAACGTATCTATAATTTTTGACTGTTCCATGCTATTATATATTCTGTTTTGGATGTTTAATGGGCTTATTTATACACTATTATTTTTGGGACTGACCTATTAACCGGAGGCCCATCCCAAATTGCTGTTTTTTTGTGCCTATTTCAGTGTTTCGAAGGAAAAGGATATCAAACGGAGTCCAAACGGAATGAAACCTTCGGGAACGTGATTTTCGGAACAAACGTGATCCAGAGGACTTGGAGTGGACATCAAGAAACGAACGAGGAAGCCACGAGGCAGGGGGGGTGCACCTACCCCCCTGGGTGTGCCCTCCACCCTTGTGGGCCCCTCATTGCTCCACCGACCTACTTCTTCCTCCTATATATACCTACGTACCCCAAACCATCAGACATGGAGCCAAAACCCTATTTCCACCGCCGCAACCTTCTGTACCCGTGAGATCCCATCTTGGGGGCCTTTTTCGGCGCTTCGCCGGAGGGGCATTGATCACGGAGGGCTTCTACATCAACACCATAGCCTCTCCGATGATGTGTGAGTAGTTTACCTCAGACCTTCGAGTCCATAGTTATTAGCTAGATGGCTACTTCTCTCTCTTTGGATCTCAATACAAAGTTCTCCTCGATTCTCTTGGAGATCTATTTGATGTAACTCTTCTTTTGCGGTGTGTTTGTCGATATCTGATGAATTGTGGGTTTATGATCAAGATTATCTATGAACAATATTTGAGTCTCCTCTGAATTCTTTTATGTATGATTGGTTATCTTTGCAAGTCTCTTTGAATTATCAGTTTGGTTTGGCCTACTAGATTGATCTTTCTTGCAATGGGAGAAGTGCTTAGCTTTGGGTTCAATCTTGCGGTGCTCGATCCCAGTCACAGTAGGGGAAATGACACGTATTGTATTGTTGCCATCGAGGACAAAAAGATGGGGTTTATATCATATTGCATGAGTTTATCCCTCTACATCATGTCATCTTGCTTAAAGCGTTACTCTGTTCTTATGAACTTAATACTCTAGATGCATGCTGGATAGCAGTCGATGTGTGGAGTAATAGTAGTAGATGCAGGCAGGAGTCGGTCTACTTGTGACGGACGTGATGCCTATATACATGATCATACCTAGATATTCTCATAACTATGCTCAATTCTATCAATTGCTCGACAGTAATTCGTTTACCCACCGTAATACTTATGCTATCTTGAGAGAAGCCACTAGTGAAACCTATGGCCCCCGGGTCTATTTTCCATCATATTAATCTTCCATCAACAAGCTATTTCTATCTTTGTTTATTTTGCAATCTTTATTTTTAGTCTTTATCATAAAAATACCAAAAAAATTATCTTATCATCTTTATCAGATCTCACTCTCGTAAGTGACCATGAAGGGATTGGCAACCCCTTTATCGCGTTCGTTGCGAGGTTCTTATTTGTTTGTGTAGTTGCGTGGGACTCGAGCTTGGTCTTCTACTGGATTGATACCTTGGTTCTCAAAAACTGAGGGAAATACTTACGCTACTTTACTACATCACCCTTTCCTCTTCAAGGGAAAACCAACGCATTGCTCAAGAGGTAGCACCCGCCTAGCATGGAAGATACAGACAACCCTAGTTGATACATGAGCTATTCGAGCATACAAAACAGAATTTTATTTGAAGGTTTAGAGTTTGGCACATACAAATTTACTTGGAACGGAAGGTAGATACCGCATATAGGAAGGTACAATGGACTCATATGGAATAACTTTGGGGTTTATGGAAGTGGATGCACAAGCAGTATTCCCTCTTAGTACAAGTGAAGGCTAGAAAAAGACTGGGAAGCGACCAACTAGAGAGCGACAACAGTCATGAACATGCATTAAAATTAATAAACATTGAGTACAAGCATGAGTAGGATATAATCCACCATGAACATAAATATCATGAAGGCTATGTTGATTTTGTTTCAACTACATGTGTGAACATGTGCCAAGTCCAGTCACTTGAATCATTCAAAGGAGGATACCACCCTATCATACCACATCACAACCATTTTAATAGCATGTTGGCACGCAAGGTAAACCATTATAAACTCCTAGTTGATTAAGCATGGCATAAGAAACTATAATCTCTAATTGTCATTGCGAACATGTTTATTCATAATAGGCTGAATCGGGAATGATGAACTAATCATATTTACAAAAACAAGAGAGGTCGAGTTCATACCAGCTTTTCTCATCTCAATCAGTCCATCATATATCGTCATTATTGCCTTTCACTTACACGACCGAACGATGTGGATAATAATAATAGTGCACGTGCATTGGACTAAGCTGGAATCTACAGGCATTCAATACAAAGGAGAAGACAGGGTAATATGGGCTCTTGGTTAAATCAGCAATAATGCATATAAGAGCCACGTCAACATTTTCATTATGGTCTTCTCCTCTCGACCCCCAAACAAAAGAAAAGAAATAAAACTATTTACACGGGAAAGCTCCCAACAGACAAAAGAAGAACAAGAAATCTTTTTGGGTTTTCTTTTAATTATTACTACTACAGCATGAAAAGTAAACTAGCTAAAAGCTACAACTAATTTTTTTATTTTTCTTAAGGTTTGTCAAACACACAAGAAGAAAGCGAGAAAAAGAAAATAAACTAGCAAGGATAATACAATGAAGAAGTATGAGCACCGACAACTAGCATGAGTGTGTGAATATGAATGTAATGTCGGTGAGAAATACGTACTCCCCCAAGCTTAGGCTTTTGGCCTAAGTTGGTCTACTGCCACGGTTGGCCTGGCGGATATCCAAAGTTGTAGTTGGGGTCGTACTGTGATGCAGCAGCTATTGCCTCATGAGCTGCCACTTGGAGGCGAGCTGTCTCCGTCCTCCTCTTATACTTGTTCGCCTCCTCCCTGGTTATGACATATGTCCCCTTTGCCTGAAAGTCAAAGAGGGTAGGAGGAGGGAGAACAATATTGACAGCGTGATGCCTGCCAAAGATTAGTCGGTACTGGAGAGGTGGTTCATTCCTCTCAACAAACTGATGGCGAACCATGGCATTAAAATCTAAACAAGCAGGAGGCAATTCCATATCATTATCACGAATAGGTATCTCAAGATAATTAGCTAGACGGGTTGCATAAATTCCCCCAAACAAATCCCCATTTAATCTGTTATTATGCAACCTACGCGCCACAATAGCTCCCAGATTATAATGTTTATCTCCTAATATAGCACTCCTGAGAACACTGAGATCAGGAACACACATTTGGCATGCCTCATCCTTAGCGTTTATGCATCAGCCTATAAAGAGAGCAAAATAATGTATAGCAGGAAGATGAATGCTCCCTATGGTAGCTTGTGTTATTTCTCTAGATTCCCCCACTGTGATACTAGCAAGAAAATCTCTAAACTCAGATTTGCGAGGTTCACTAGGACTACCCCATTGCGGGAGTTTACAAGCAGTAGTAAAATCCTCTAGGTACATGGTATAGGATTTATCATAAAGATCAAACAGGACCGTGTGAGAGTTGCGTGATGATGAAAGTCTAAATCTTCTCACAAAGGAAACAGTAAGGTAATAGTGTTGGAGGCACTTATCTGACACGAAGCCCTCCAAATCAGCGTTACGCACATATGCCTCAAATTCCTCCTTAATTCCGGCTCTGACCATGAATTTTTCTGATGGCCATTCACAAGGCCGCACTTGAGCTTCTCTTGGTGGTTCATCGTCCGCATCGCGTATTGCGAGCCTGGGTCCTTGCTTCCTTGAATAACCACCTTGGTACATTTTCCTAAACATATTTTTCTTCGTCTGAAAAATTTCTGAAAATTTTAGTAACTCAAAATAAAAGTGAACCAAACTCAACAAAATTGATAGCAACTACTCCCACAAGTGCCTAGAGACTATATCATGCATTAGAACTACTTGGGACCATATAAATTTGACACGCAAGCTCAAGAACAGGGTCACCTAGGGAGCAAAAATTTGCAATGAATAAAGCACTAGAACAAAAACTAATTGGACCATTGGAGGAGTCACATACCAAAGAACAATCCCCCAAAGCAGTTTTGTGAGTGGAGCTTTGAGCTAGGAGATCAAAAATCGCAGCAAAATGAGCTAGAACTCGTGCTTGAGCTGGTTGGTGATTTTTTTGGGAGGAAGAAGGAGTGTGTGGTGGCTGGAATAAGTGGAGGGGAGCCACCATGGGCCCACAAGGCAGGGGGCGCGCCCTGGACCCTCGTGGCCAGGTGCTTGCTCCCCCTGCTATGTTCTCAGTGCCAGATATTCTCAAATATTCCAGAAAAAATCATATTTCATTTTTGGGGCACTTGGAGAACTTTTGTTTTCGGGGTATTTTTTTATTTCACGGATAATTCAGAAAACTGACAGAAAAATACTATTTTTGCTTTATTTAATCTAAATAACACAAAGTAAAAGGAGGGTACAGAAGGTTGTGCTTTCTAACTTCATCCATCTCATGCTCATCAAAAGGAATCCACTAACAAGGTTGATCAAGTCTTGTTAACAAACTCATTCCGAATCGCATGAAACTGGAGAAATTCGAATAACACTATGTTACCTCAACGGGGATATGCACGTCCCCAATAATAAGAATATCATATTTCTTCTTGACAGTAGGAAGAGGAAATTCAAAACCTCCAATAATAATCGATGGGATTTTTCCAATAGAATTGATACTATGGACTTGAGGTTGTTTCCTCGGAAAGTGTACCGTATGCTCATTACCATTGACATGAAAAGTGACATTGCCTTTGTTGCAATCAATAACAGCCCCTGCAGTATTCAAAAAGGGTCTACCAAGGATAATAGACATACAATCGTCCTCGGGAATATCAAGAATAACAAAGTCCGTTAAAATAGTAACATTTGCAACCACAACAGGCACATCCTCACAAATACCGACAGGTATAGCAGTTGATTTATCTGCCATTTGCAAAGATATTTCAGTAGGTGTCAACTTATTCAAATCAACTCTACGGTATAAAGAGAGAGGCATAACACTAACACCGGCTCCAAGATCACATAAAGCAGTTCTAACATAGTTTCTTTTAATGGAGCATGGTATAGTTGGTACTCCTGGATCTCCTAGTTTCTTAGGTATTCCACCCTTAAAAGTATAATTAGCAAGCATGGTGGAAATTTTAGCTTCCGGTATCTTTCTTTTATTTGTAACAATATCCTTCATATACTTAGCATAAGGATTCATTTTAAGCATATCAGTCAAACGCATACGCAAAAAGATAGGTCTAATCATTTCAGCAAAGCGCTCGAAATTCCCATCATCCTTTTTCTTGGATGGTTTGGGAGGAAAAGGCATGGGTTTCTGAACCCATGGTTCTCTTTCTTTACCGTGCTTCCCAGGAACGAAGTCTCTCTGATCATAACGTTGATTCTTTGATTGTGGGTTATCAAGATCAACAGCAGGTTCAATCTCTACATCATTGTTATTACTAGGTTGAGCATCAACATGAACATCATTATTAGCATTATCACTAGGGTCATGTTCATCACCTGATTGTGTTTCAGCATCAGAAATAGAAATATCATTGGGATTCTCAGGTGTGTCTACAACAGGTTCACTAGAAGCATGCAAAGTCCTATCATTTTTCTTTTTCTTCCTTTTAGAAGGACTAGGTGCATCAACATTAGTTCTCTGAGAATCTTGCTCAATTCTCTTAGGGTGGCCTTCAGGATACAAAGGTTCTTGAGTCATTTTACCCCCTCAACTCATAACTCTAACATCATTATCATTCTTCTTATTATTTCATTCATTGAGCAAATCATTTTGAGCTTTAAGCACTTGTTCTACTTGAGTGGTAACCATAGAAGCATGTTTACTAATGAGTTTAAGTTCACCTTTAACACTAGCCATATAATCACTCAAGTGTTCAATCATATAAGCATTACGTTTCAATTGTCTACCAACATAAGCATTGAACTTTTCTTGTTTAACAATAAAATTATCAAACTCATCTAAGCATTGGCTAGCAGACTTATAACGAGGAATATCACCTTCATCAAATCTACAGAGAGAATTTACCTTTACTACCTGTGTCGGGTTATCAAGACCATGCATTTCTTCAACAGGCGGCAAATTAAGACCATGTATTTCTTCAATAGGAGGTAAATTCTTAACATCTTCAGCTTTAATACCTTTTTCTTTCATAGATTTCTTTGCCTCTTGCATATCTTCTGGACTGATAAATAGAATACCCCTTTTCTTTGGAGTTGCCTTAGGAGTTGGTTCAGGAAGTGTCCAATTATTTTCATTAGTCAACATATTATTCAATAGCAATTCAGCTTGATCAACAATTCTTTCCCTGAAAACACAACCAGCACAACTATCCAGGTGATCTCTGGAAGCATCGGTTAGTCCATTATAAAAGATATCAAGTATTTCATTTTTCTTGAGAGGATGATCAGGCAAAGCATTAAGTAATTGGAGAAGCCTCCCCCAAGCTTGTGGGATACTCTCTTCTTCAATGTGCACAAAATTATATATTTCCCTTAAAGCAGCTTGTTTCTTATGAGCAGGGAAATATTTAGCAGAGAAGTAATAAATCATATCCTGGGGACTACGCACACAACCAGGATCAAGAGAATTAAACCATATCTTAGCATCACCCTTTAATGAGAACGGAAATAATTGAAGGATATAATAGTAGCGAGTTTTCTCATCATTAGTGAATAGGGTGGCTATATCATTTAATTTAGTAAGATGTGCCACAACAGTTTCAGATTCATAGCCATAGAAAGGATCAGATTCAACCAAAGTGATTATCTCAGTATCAATAGAGAAATCATAATCCTTATGAGTAACAAAGATAGGTGAAGTAGCATAAGAAGGATCATATTTCATTCTAGCATTCAGAGATTTTTCTTTAAGCTTAACTAATAATTTCTTAAGATCACTTCTATCATTGCAAGCGAGAAAGTCTCTAGCAGTTTCTTCATCCATAACATAACCCTCAGGCACAACAGGAAATTCATATCTAGGGGGAGAATCTTCATCATCACTTTCATCAATATTATCAGTTTCAGTAATTTCATTCTCTCTAGCCCTAGCAAGTTGTTCATCAAGAAATTCGCCTACTGGCACAGTAGTATCAAGCATAGAAGTAGTTTCATCATAAGTACCATGCATAGCAGAAGTGGCATCATCAATTACATGCGACATATCAGAATTAATAGCAGAAGAAGGTTTAGGTGTCGCAAGCTTACTCAAAACAGAAGGTGAATCAAGTGCAGAGCTAGATGGCAGTTCCTTACCTGCCCTCGTAGTTGAGGGATAAATTTTGGTTTTCTCATCTTTCAAGTTCCTCATAGTGACCAGCAGATATAAATCCCAAGTGACTCAAAGAATAGAGCTATGCTCCTCGGCAACGGCGCCAGAAAATAGTCTTGATAACCCACAAGTATAGGGGATCGCAACAGTTTTCGAGGGTAGAGTATTCAACCCAAATTTATTGATTCGACACAAGGGGAGCCAAAGAATATTCTCAAGTATTAGCAGTTGAGTTGTCAATTCAACCACACCTGGATAAATTAGTATCTGCAACAAAGTATTTGTAGCAAAGTAATATGGAAGTAACGGTAACGGTGGCCCAAGTAACAGTCATAGTTTTGTAGTGATTGTAACAGCAGCAACGGAAAAGTAACTAAGCAAAGAACAATATGTGAAAAGCTTGTTGGCATTGGATCGGTGATGGAGAATTATGCCAGATGCGATTATTCATGCAACGGTTATAACCTAGGGTGACACAGAACTAGCTCCAATTCATCAATGTAATGTAGGCATGTATTCCGAATATAGTCATACGTGCTTATGGAAAAGAACTTGCATGACATCTTTTGTCCTACCCTCCCGTGGCAGCAGGGTCCTAATGGAAACTAAGGGATATTAAGGCCTCCTTTTAATAGAGTACCAGACCAAAGCATTAACACATAGTGAATACGTGAACTCCTCAAACTACGGTCATCACCGGGAGTGGTCCCGATTATTGTCACTTCGGGGTTGCCGGATCATAACACATAGTAGGTGACTATAGACTTGCAAGATAGGATCAAGAACTCACATATATTCATGAAAACATAATAGGTTCGGATCTGAAATCATGGCACTCGGGCCCTAGTGACAAGCATTAAGCATAGCAAAGTCATAGCAACATCAATCTCTGAACATAGTGGATACTAGGGATCAAACCCTAACAAACCTAACTCGATGTAACATCCCAAATTTCCAATTTGGTATGTTATACATAGATCATCATTGCATATCATGTTTTATTGCATTTTGACAAATCCTCGATAAATCCTAAGCAACTCAAGGACCCTCGGAGAGAGTTGGGGATTTTCTCGAATTTTCATATTTGATTTTTCAAACGAGGATTGGGATTTTAATTATTTTTTTCTCCGGAAAACTATTTCATTCTTAAAATAAACGAGAGGAGAAAATATGACTTCTCCAAAACAATTGAAATATTGGAGGAAAAATGTTAAGATCATTATTTGAAATTTATTTGGATTTTATTTGTAATTTTTATTGCATTTAAAAATATGCATGTTTTCAAAATATTTATTTTTGATTTTAAAAAATGTTCACCCTATTCTAGATTTTCTAACTAGACGGGGGAAATTTATTTCATATTTTTCTGATTTTTATTTATGTTTCTACGCATTTTTCTTTGCGGGACTTATTTTAAAAAAAAAAACGCCCGCGCGCCGACTGGGCCAAAGGCCCAGCCGACGGCCCAACCCCGCCGCCCGTCGTCTCCGTCCCGGAGACGCGATCGCCGCCGGTGTCCGCCCCGGCTACGCCGCCGCCCGGCTTGGCCCCTCCTCCAAGCACCCCCCCTCATATATACCCCCCCGCCTCCTCTCTCTCACCCGCCGCCGCCCGCCCCGCACCCGCCGCCGCCGCTGCCGCGCGCGCCGCCTCGCGCCGCCGCCGCTCGCTGAGCCCCGCGCCGCCGCCGCCTTGCGCCGCCGCCGCCGCCCCCGAGCCCGAGCCCCGCCGCCCTCGCCGCCCCTCGCCGGAGCCCCGCCGGAGCTCTACCCCGACGAGGTAGACCTCGCCCCGTTGACCGGTTTTTTTAAAAAAAACCCTTCGTTTAAAAAAAACCCTAGATCGGTTTTTTTTGGTTTTCTTATTTTACGAGCGTTCACCGAACCGTTCGTTTCGACGAACGCGTTCGTTGGTTTTTCTCTGTTAACGAACGTCCGTTCTTTAACCGTTCGTCCATTTTTCCTTTTCGGCGGATTTTTCTCGTTATTTTCTCAGATTCGATTTCTGATCGAATCTTCGTTTCTGTTTAACTTCTCGCTCGTTTATCGGAATCAGGTGATTCAAGCGCCTAGAGTTTCGTCTCGAAATTCTCTTTCCGTTTAACCTACCCAAACAAGTTTTTGCTACAGTAAAATTTGACCTAGATCCAGATTAGCAAACGAAGTTTCTTTCTTCCGCCGTTTGACTTTCGTTGCTTCTTTCGAGTTGATTCTTTTTGCAAACCGGAGTTCTTAAGTTGAACTTTCTGGTTGGATCTTTCATTCGAGTTTTACCTGTGCATTAGTTGAGTACTGATTGTATGCTTGTTTGTTTGCGATAGAGTACCCGGAGTGTGCCGCTTGTTACTTCGAATCGCTAGGTTTTGCGGATCATCAGCAAGGCAAGTAACACTTTGATCATACCCCGTTCATACCCAGTTTTATTGCATTAGATCTATTCCTTCAAACACATTGCATGATTAGGATCTAATAAACTGTGGGTATTGGGAAGTAGTTGAGGTAGTACCTATTACCTGTTTTTCTATCAAACCCTTGGGAGTTACTTCTACGTTGCTTTTATTATTGCCATGCTTTGTTAATTAATGGTTTACTTAAGGTGGCAACTTAAACTCACATCTGGGTGGATTGAGGTACCTGGGTATTCCAGGATTGCCTGTTTTTCTTTTGGACCGCCACCCAGGTTCAAAGGGATCATGAGATTTTTCATGCTAGAAACTTCCGTGTGCAGCCGCAAGCTATTATGGGCTCTAGCATAGTTGATTAAGTTGTGTGAACTCTTACAGTGGTAGACTAGCAGATGTAGGGGAAAGTAGGTGTAACGGTCTACCCATACGTAAGGTGCAAACACTTCTGAAAGACTGTGTCTTGGTCATCCGTTACTCAAACACCATGTAGTGCGAGTAATCCAACGGAGGAGATCAAGTCTTGTGGGAAAAGTGCACAAACCTCTGCAGAGTGTACAAACTGATCATGATTAGCCGTGTCCCCGGTTATGGACAACTTGAGTATCTAGTACTTGGATTATTATGTGAATCTCAACACTATGTTACTTCTAATTAATTTTGTTGGGTTATTGATGACTTTTTAATTGGGATTGAGATGCTGTCAATCATCTCAATGTTTCACAACCACCATGATAGTTAAATAAAATTTATTCCTTTGAAGTAGGATAAAATTTGCTTTTCGCAAAAATGTAACCATAGAGCTTTCCACCAGCCACATATGCATGTAGTATAGCATTATTATTGTTCATTGCTCTCTATGTGTTACATTGCCAGCATATTCTATGTGCTGACCCGTTTTCGGGCTGCAACGTTTCATGTTGCAGACTTTTCAGACGACGAGTAAGGTGCCTTAGGTCGTGGTCTTATACTCAGTGATGCCGCTGGAGTTGATGGACTCACTTATCTTCCAAGTCTTCCGCTGTTATCGTTATTAGATGGCCTTAAGCCATGTTTATTATACTTAGTCTCTATGGAGATATCCGATGTAATAAGTGTGTGATTGCTACTCTGTTATAAATCCTCCATTTGTACTGTGCGTGTCAGCATTACTGATCCAGGGATGACACTGGTGCACAGCAGCACAGGCCATTTGAGGTCTGGTCGCTACAAAGTTGGTATCAGAGCACACGCTGACTATAGGACACGACCACTAAGCTTAAGCCCTAGAAAGCTTCTCTCTTCTCATTTCTGACTCCTCTCCACTTTCTACTCTTTTAGGAATGGCGAATGCAAGGAGCAAGTTCATGCAACCAGATGAAGACACGCCGTTTGGAAGACATTTGAAGGAAGTCACCAAGTACTTGAATATAGGAATACCAAGCGTCACCGGAACCTACAACGCCACATTACCTGAAGAGGAGAGCTGGAAGATTCAAGTTATCATTCCAGGAAGGACGTTCGCACCAATTACGGAACCCATGAGATTGGTTTTCAAAGCACCAACTTGGAGTTTAGGGAAGAGCATGGCCGCACACATCGCCATGGGACGCATTGGAGAAGTCTACCACCAGGAGCTTAAGGATACGATTTATCAAATTTGTGGACGTCGAGACGCGCAATGGGAGATGATCAAGACCAAGAAGGATGGATCAATTGCAGCTTTCATCCAGGAACAGAACCAACATATTCGTCGCCAGGAGAACCAGATGTGCACGGACAAGGAAGAACTAAAGAAGGCATTTACGAAGATCAAGGAACTCCAAGAAGAACTCAAGACTACACGCGAAGATTATTTGGAGGAAATCAACGCACTTGTCGGGAAGATTGACGATCTGGAGAAGAAGATTGGAGCATCCGCGGGAAATACAGTACCAGAAGCGGAAGTCAACGAATGCACTTGTCCGGATAACTACATCATCATCGACGACACCGACTCGGAACCAAGTGAAGACGAATGGATTGATGAAGCTGGAGCAGACATCATGGAGTCTTCAACGGATCAAAATTTTTAGTAGACCACCATACCAGTAGTAGTTTTACCTCCATTCAGTACTATAGTTCAAGCACTTTGTAACACTAGTTAGATCGATTGTTTTGTCTTGTTTGGATTGATTGACTGATATTGATTGAATTTGTCTCATGAGCATATGGGTAGTGTTTTCTCTCTAGACCTCATTCTATTCTTAATTCTCATCTTTTCTAAACCCATCAGATGCCTCCGAGACGCGACACCGGATTTGTTTTCCCGCCAGAGATCACCCAGTTGATTCAGCAACAGAATGCCCTGATGCAAGTGTTAGTTCACAACCAAGGCAACAACAACAACAACAACAACCCACCGCCACCACCACCTGTTGATCACTTAGCCCGTTTCCTAAGGTTAAATCCGCCGGTGTTTTCCAGTAGCACCGAGCCGATTGTTGCAGATGATTGGCTCCGCAAAGTTGGAAGGGAGTTGACCACTGCAGGATGCACAGATGCGGAAAGAGTGCGTTTCGCCGCACATCAGCTTGATGGACCCGCGGCATCATGGTGGGAGAATTACACAGCCACGCACCCTATTGACACTGTCACATGGGACCAGTTTCAGCAAGCTTTCCGTACAGCTCATGTTTCAGCAGGAGCTATGGCTATGAAGAAGCGTGAGTTTCGTAACCTACGCCAAGGAGGACGCACCGTAGGCCAGTATGTGGAGGAATTCAGTAAGCTAGCACGTTATGCAGCAGATGACGTTGCTACAGATGCAGCCAATCAGGAAAAATTTCTGGAAGGACTGAATGACGAGCTGAGTATGCAGTTGATGGTAGCAACCTTCAACAACTACCAGGAGCTGGTAGATAGAGCTCTCATGATTGAAGGGAAGCAACAGCAGATTGAAAACCGTAAGAGGAAGTATGGACAAGGGAAGTATAACTCTGGAGCCCAGCAGAAGCCACGTTTTACCCCGAAGCCGGGAGGACTGTTTCAGCATACCCATGGAGGAGGTAGTTCGCACAACCATAATGGCTCCAAGAATGGTAATGGGAATGGAGGAAGCAACGGACAGAACCGCACCAACCCATCTACCCCAGCCAAGAGGGACCTGAGCCAAGTCACTTGTTTTAAGTGCCAGAAGAATGGACATTATGCCAACGAATGTCCCGAAGCCCAAAATGGAAATGGCAATGGAAGCTCTGGGAAGAAGCCGAACCCGTTCAACAAAGGACATGTGAACCACGTGAGCGTGGAGGAGGTTGAAGCTCAGCCTGATGCAGTAATAGGTAAGTTTTTGGTTAAGTCATTTACTGCAACTGTTCTTTTCGATACTGGTGCATCGCATTCATACATATCAAGGGGATTCGTGAATAAGTTTAAGATGTCCACCAAAGTTCTCAGAAACCCTATGTTAGTAACCTCGCCAGGAGCAGAGTATATGGCCACCCAAGGATGTTTTCAGATACCATTGGCCATTGGTAGGCATGTTTTCCCCTCAGACCTCATTGTTTTGGAATCGCAAGGTTTGGATGTGATTCTGGGAATGGATTGGCTATCGTTGTATGGAGGAAACATCGATTGTGCCAGCAAGACGATTTTGCTTACCACCCCAGAAGGAAAACGGATCAAGTATGTATCCAGGCATATGCCGAAGAGGACTCAAGTGAATTCCTTATCAGGAGTTGTACAGGAGGAAGTACCAGTGGTGAAGGATTATCCGGATGTATTTCCAGAAGAGTTGCCAGGCATGCCACCGGATAGAGACATTGAGTTCTTGATTGAACTTTTGCCAGGCACCGGGCCAATATCTAAGAGACCGTACAGGATGCCCACTAAGGATTTGGAGGAAATTAAGAAGCAGATCAAGGAGTTACTGGATAAAGGCTATATTCGCCCAAGTTCGTCACCTTGGGGATCACCAGTACTTCTAGTGGAGAAGAAAGATGGATCATTAAGGATGGTTGTTGATTACCGAGGATTGAATGAAGTGACCATCAAAAACAAGTACCCACTGCCAATGATAAATGATTTGTTTGACCGCCTGCAAGGAGCTAAAGTATTTTCCAAGATCGATCTACGATCAGGATACCATCAGTTAAAGATTCGAGAGCAGGATATACCCAAGACGGCATTTACCACCAGATATGGATTGTATGAGTATACCGTTATGTCATTTGGACTGACTAACGCACCTGCCTATTTCATGAACCTGATGAACAAAGTATTTATGGAGTTTTTGGATAAGTTCGTCGTGGTATTCATTGATGATATTTTAATCTTTTCCAAGGATGAGGAAGAGCATGAGGAGCATTTGCGATTGGTACTTGAGAAGCTCAGAGAACATCAGTTATATGCCAAGTTCAGCAAATGTGAGTTTTGGTTGAAGGAAGTTGGATTCCTTGGACATGTTTTTTCCGGAGAAGGAATAGTAGTAGACCCTGCCAAGGTTGACACAGTGACAAGTTGGGAATCACCCACGACAGTTGGAGAAATCCGGAGTTTTCTTGGACTTGCAGGATACTACCGGAGATTCATCGAGAATTTCTTGAAGATTGCTAAGCCCATGACTGAGCTATTGAAGAAGGACACCAAATTCAATTGGACCGAGGAATGTGAAGCTAGTTTCCAAGAGTTGAAGAAACGATTGGTTACATCACCAGTGTTGATTCTGCCAGATCAACGCAAGGACTATGAAGTTTATTGCGACGCTTCTCGTCGAGGACTTGGAGCAGTGCTTATGCAGGAAGGAAGAGTTGTTTCGTATGATTCACGACAACTTAAACCCCATGAGAAGAATTATGCTACACATGATTTGGAATTAGCAGCCGTGGTGCATGCATTGAAGACATGGAGACATTTTCTCATCGGAAACCATTGTGAGGTGTATACGGATCACAAGAGTTTGAAGTATATTTTCACGCAGAAGGAGTTAAATCTCAGACAGAGGAGATGGTTGGAGCTCATCAAGGATTATGATATGAGATTGCATTATCACCCTGGAAAGGCTAACGTAGTAGCAGATGCGTTAAGCCGCAAGAGTCATGTCAACACCCTCATGACAGGAGAGTTACCTCAGGAGTTAGCCGAGGACCTATGCGAGCTATGTTTGGAGATAGTCCCGAGAGGCTATTTAGCGACATTGGAGATTCAGTCTACCTTGATGGAAAGGATCAAAGAAGCTCAGAAGTCAGACAAGAAGATTAAAGAGATAAAGGAGAAGATGAGCAAAGGAAAAGCCAAGGGATTTCGTGAGGATGAGCACGATACTTTATGGTTTGAGGACCGCGTATATGTGCCAAATGATCCGGAGATCAGAAAGTTGATTTTGCAAGAAGCCCATGATTCACCGTACTCGATTCACCCAGGGAATACCAAGATGTATTTGGATTTGAAGAATACTTTCTGGTGGACCGGAATGAAGAAGGATATTGCGGAGTATGTAGCAGTTTGTGATGTATGTCAGAGAGTGAAGGCAGAGCATCAGAAGTCAGCAGGATTGCTACAACCATTGCCGATACCCGAATGGAAGTGGGATAAAATAGGCATGGATTTTATCACAGGATTACCCAGGACTCGTTCAGGCAATGACTCAATATGGGTTGTAGTTGATCGATTGACGAAAGTAGCTCATTTTATTCCAGTGAAGACCACGTACACCAGTGCTAAGTTGGCAAAGATATACATGACCAGGATAGTATGTTTGCATGGAGTTCCGAGGACTATTGTATCAGACAGAGGAACCCAATTTACCTTGAAGTTTTGGAAGCAGCTACATGAAACATTGGGAACCAGGTTGGAATTTAGTACAGCATTTCACCCACAGACAGATGGACAGACCGAGAGAGTCAACCAGATTTTGGAGGACATGTTGAGAGCATGTGCACTAGATTATGGATCTAGTTGGGACGACAATTTGCCATATGCGGAGTTTTCATATAACAACAGTTATCAAACCAGTTTGAAGATGGCCCCTTTCGAAGCTTTGTACGGAAGGAGGTGTAGAACACCGTTGTTATGGGACGAAGTTGGAGACCGTCAGTTGTTTGGACCAGATTTGATTAAGGAGTCTGAACAGAAAGTAAGGTTGATTCGCGATAGGCTCAAGGTAGCCCAGTCCAGGCAGAAGAGTTATGCTGATTCTAAACGAAAAGAGACAGTTCACGAAGTCGGAGACCGAGTGTATCTTCGAGTATCACCCCTTCGAGGAGTGAAGCGCTTTGGAGTTAAGGGAAAGTTAGCGCCCCGTTTTATCGGACCATACAGAGTGTTGGAACGTATGGGAGAAGTTGCTTACAAGCTGGAATTGCCCGAAGGATTGTCTGAAGTACATGATTTATTTCATGTTTCGCAGTTGAAGAAGTGCCACGCAGAGATGGCTGAGATACCACTGAGAGATACTGTGCCACTGGAAGCGATTCAGTTGGAAAGTGATTTGACTTATGAGGAGAAACCAGTTAAGATTCTCGAGTATGCCAGCCGAGTTACCCGCAGCAAGGTTATCAAGTTTTGCAAAGTTCAGTGGAGTCACCACACGGAAGATGAGGCCACCTGGGAGCGAGAGGAAGATCTACGGAAAAACCACTCCCACCTGTTTTCTAGCCAACCCGAATCTCTAGGGCGAGATTCATCTTAAGGGGGGTAGGTTTGTAACATCCCAAATTTCCAATTTGGTATGTTATACATAGATCATCATTGCATATCATGTTTTATTGCATTTTGACAAATCCTCGATAAATCCTAAGCAACTCAAGGACCCTCGGAGAGAGTTGGGGATTTTCTCGAATTTTCATATTTGATTTTTCAAACGAGGATTGGGATTTTAATTATTTTTCTCTCCGGAAAACTATTTCATTCTTAAAATAAACAAGAGGAGAAAATATGACTTCTCCAAAACAATTGAAATACTGGAGGAAAAATGTTAAGATCATTATTTGAAATTTATTTGGATTTTATTTGTAATTTTTATTGCATTTAAAAATATGCATGTTTTCAAAATATTTATTTTGATTTTAAAAAATGTTCACCCTATTCTAGATTTTCTAACTAGACGGGGAAAATTTATTTCATATTTTTCTGATTTTTATTTATGTTTCTACGCATTTTTCTTCGCGGGACTTATTTAAAAAAAACGCCCGCGCGCCGACTGGGCCAAAGGCCCAGCCGACGGCCCAACCCCGCCGCCCGTCGTCTCCGTCCCGGAGACGGGATCGCCGCCGGTGTCCGTCCCGGCTACGCTGCCGCCCGGCTTGGCCCCTCCTCCAAGCACCCCCCCTCATATATACCCCCCCTCGCCTCCTCTCTCTCACCCGCCGCCGCCCGCCGCGCACCCGCCGCCGCAGCTGCCGCGCGCGCCGCCCCGCCGTGCCGCCTCGCGCCGCCGCCGCTCGCTGAGCCCCGCGCCGCCGCCGCCTTGCGCCGCCGCCGCCGCCCCCGAGCCCGAGCCCCGCCGCCCTCGCCGCCCCTCGCCGGAGTCCCGCCAGAGCTCTACCCCGACGAGGTAGACCTCGCCCCGTTGACCGGTTTTTTTATTTAAAATAACCCTTCGTTTAAAAAAAAACCTAGATCGGTTTTTTTCGGTTTTCTTATTTTACGAGCGTTCACCGAACCGTTCGTTTCGACGAACGCGTTCGTCGGTTTTTCTCTGTTAACGAGCGTCCGTTCTTTAACCGTTCGTCCATTTTTCCTTTTCGGCGGATTTTTCTCGTTATTTTCTCAGATTCGATTTCTGATCGAATCTTCGTTTGTGTTTAACTTCTCGCTCGTTTATCGGAATCAGGTGATTCAAGCGCCTAGAGTTTCGTCTCGAAATTCTCTTTCCGTTTAACCTACTCAAACAAGTTTTTGCTACAGTAAAATTTGACCTAGATCCAGATTAGCAAACGAAGTTTCTTTCTTCCGCCGTTTGACTTTCGTTGCTTCTTTCGAGTTGATTCTTTTTGCAAACCGGAGTTCTTAAGTTGAACTTTCTGGTTGGATCTTTCATTCGAGTTTTACCTGTGCATTAGTTGAGTACTGATTGTATGCTTGTTTGTTTGCGATAGAGTACCGGAGTGTGCCGCTTGTTACTTCGAATCGCTAGGTTTTGCGGATCATCAGCAAGGCAAGTAACACTTTGATCATACCCCGTTCATACCCAGTTTTATTGCATTAGATCTATTCCTTCAAACACATTGCATGATTAGGATCTAATAAACTGTGGGTATTGGGAAGTAGTTGAGGTAGTACCTATTACCTATTTTTCTATCAAACCCTTGGGAGTTACTTCTACGTTGCTTTTATTATTGCCATGCTATGCTCGTAGACGTGGATTGGGTTTGAGTGAAATTCATGACAGATGTGAGATTGTTAATTAATGGTTTACTTAAGGTGGCAACTTAAACTCACATCTGGGTGGATTGAGGTACCTGGGTATTCCAGGATTGCCTGTTTTTCTTTTGGACCGCCACCCAGGTTCAAAGGGATCATGAGATTTTTCATGCTAGAAACTTCCGTGTGCAGCCGCAAGCTATTATGGGCTCTAGCATAGTTGATTAAGTTGTGTGAACTCTTACAGTGGTAGACTAGCAGATGTAGGGGAAAGTAGGTGTAACGGTCTACCCATACGTAAGGTGCAAACACTTCTGAAAGACTGTGTCTTGGTCATCCGTTACTCAAACACCATGTAGTGCGAGTAATCCAACGGAGGAGATCAAGTCTTGTGGGAAAAGTGCACAAACCTCTGCAGAGTGTACAAACTGATCATGATTAGCTGTGTCCCCGGTTATGGACAACTTGAGTATCTAGTACTTGGATTATCATGTGAATCTCAACACTATGTTACTTCTAATTAATTTTGTTGGGTTATTGATGACTTTTTAATTGGGATTGAGATGCTGTCAACCATCTCAATGTTTCACAACCACCATGATAGTTAAATAAAATTTATTCCTTTGAAGTAGGATAAAATTTGCTTTTCGCAAAAATGTAACCATAGAGCTTTCCACCAGCCACATATGCATGTAGTATAGCATTATTATTGTTCATTGCTCTCTATGTGTTACATTGCCAGCATATTCTATGTGCTGACCCATTTTCGGGCTGCAACGTTTCATGTTGCAGACTTTTCAGACGACGAGTAAGGTGCCTTAGGTCGTGGTCTTATACTCAGTGATGCCGCTGGAGTTGATGGACTCACTTATCTTCCAAGTCTTCCGCTGTTATCGTTATTAGATGGCCTTAAGCCATGTTTATTATACTTAGTCTCTATGGAGATATCCGATGTAATAAGTGTGTGATTGCTACTCTGTTATAAATCCTCCATTTGTACTGTGCGTGTCAGCATTACTGATCCAGGGATGACACTGGTGCACAGCAGCACAGGCCATTTGAGGTCTGGTCGCTACACTCGATTACATGATAAATCTCATCCAAACCATCACCGTCCAGCAAGCCTATGATGGAATTACTCACGCACGGTGGTGAGCATCATGAAATTGGTGATGGAGGATGGTTGATGATGGCGATGGCGACGGATTCGCCTCTCTGGAGCCCCGAACGGACTCCAGATCAGCCCTCTCGAGAGAGATTAGGGCTTGGCGGCGGCTCTGTATCGTAAAACGTGATGAATCCTTCTCTCTGATTATTTTCTCCCCGAACACGAATATATAGAGTTGGAGTTGAGGTCGGTGGAGCTCCAGGGGGCCCACGAGGTAGGGGGCGCGCCCAGGGGAGTAGGCGCACCCCACCCTCGTGGATAGGGTGTGGGCCCCCTGGCCTTGATTATTTCGCCAATATTTTTTATTATTTCCAAAAATAATCTCCATGAAGTTTCAGGTCATTCTGAGAACTTTTATTTCTGCACAAAATTAACACCATGGCAATTCTGCTGAAAACAGCGTCAGTCCGGGTTAGTTCCATTCAAATCATGCAAGTTGGAGTCCAAAACAAGGGCAAAAGTGTTTGGAAAAGTAGATGCGACGGAGAAGTATCACCCCCCACCGTCAGCCCACGTTTCACTCAACTAGTCCACCCAATCTCCTTCGCCAGCTCTCCCTCCCACCAGATCCACAGCAGAACCCTCTTCGGCGCCGCCGTGCTCACCCCGGCCGTGTGCCCGCTCTTCGGCATAAAGCCTACCCCCACTGCCATTCCCAACACGCGGCGGCCCGTGCCTCGCCGTCTTCGTTTGCTCGCCAGCCACCCTCAAGCATATCGATGCAGTAACCCTCGCCTCTCCTGTGGTTCGACCGGGTTTGCATTAAGAAGCTTGTTCGTTACTGCTCTCCATCGCGGTGAGGCATATTTCCTCGCAATCCCTCTTCCAATTTCGTTCCGTATGTTCCCAAATTGGCTATAAAATAACGGAGAGCGTATATATGTTCATTATCTACCTTTCTTACTACATATAAGCTGTATTTGTTCCAATAAGTTACTGCCAGAGCTGCAGCAATTACCCTTTCGGTCAGGACATGGAAGAACGCTCCAAGGAAGCCCACACACAAGCCTAAAGGTGTATATGAAGTAACCGAGATTGATTTAAAGTCCTGGGCTCCAACTAAACCAGATAAAGCACGCATGAGGTTCAGGAGTGTGTGTGGATTTGTTGGCAGGGCAAGGCTCAACATTAATCAGCCGGGGTTTCAGAAGGCTGACACAGAAACACGGCGAAGGATAGTCCGGGAGATCATGGATCACTTCAACATTCCAGAGTAGTGGAGAATGCAGGTGGAACATGCTGCACTGAAGAAGGCTAGGGATGCTTGGAGAAACTGGAAGCACATGTTGTACAAGAAGTATTTGAGTGAAGGCAAGGACTCAATCCCCGCATACCCCCAAATTACAAAGGCAGGCTGGGCAGAATTAAAAAGGGTCAGGGCAACTCCAGAGTTTGCTGAGAAGAGTTTCAAGCAATCGGAACTTTAGAAGAAGAACGCACACCCCCACCGTATGGATGTGGCAGGATACTACGGCATGAAACTAATATGGGAACAGGAGGACAAAGAAGCAGTAGCGGCGGGTGGGAATCCGGCCTTTAGTGAAATCAGGGGCGAACGCACCAGAGACCACTTGCGGGCACGTGCAAAGAGGCGTGATGACGGAACTTATTACTTTGAAAACGCACATGACGCCAAACTGTATGAAGTGATGGTAGAGGCTTCCAAGATCCCTGGAAGGTTCTACAGGAACTCAGGGCCATGTGACATTCTCTCTATTGCTCTGGACACAAAAGAGCCCCCTGGCCGTGCAAGGGGTATATGTGTTAATGTCCCGCACAAGAGGGCTTTCACACTCAGCAAAGAAGAGAGGCTCAGCATGAAAAAAGCAAGGAGTGAAATGAAGCTGAATGTATTGTTTGAAAAGTTGAAGAAGGAGATTTATCCGGCTGTTCGAAAGGATGTTGAGGAGTCAATGATGATGGAGAAGACTCTAACACTAACAGATAGCCAGCAGATGGGAGGGGAGGCGGGCATGGATGATGTTGCTTATTGCGTGACAACACTGCACAAGAGTAGCTGTGCATCAGCTGACCCCAGCGACACTGAGACTGCAGCTGCTCGTGATGATGTTATATTTGATCTATCTGGAATGAAAGATAGACTGAAGGGCATGCTTACACATTATGAAGGTACATTAAAATGTGCAACAACCTGGGTTTGCCCACCCTTCTTGGAAGATGGCCTCTTCTTGGACAATGTGCCATTGAAGCCGGGCTGTGTGAAGTGCTACGTGACTGAAGTAAAGCCTGGATTCAATGAATTTGCCCTGAAGAATGTCCTAGGAGACTTTGATGAGCAAAGGACCTTGGGAGAAACACTGTTACATCACATCCAGTGGCCATGAAAGGAAATAGAGTTCATCGATGAGATTCCTGAAGCCCCGCCAAGAGCAACCACTGCCGCCCCTCAACCGGTGACGCTCTCCTTGCCACAGCAGCTCTCGCGGGCTGATGCATCAACCTGTGATCAGCCGGACCAACTTTGTGGCGTACAGGCCATGTCATCCTCCGCCCCAAAGCAGCCAGTGGCAAGGCCTACAACTGCTGATGACGCACCACCGGTTCAGATGCCAGCCGCTGAAGTAGCGGTGGGAAACCCAGCTGCAGCACATGCTTAGAAGACCAACTTGGTGGAACAGACTGCTAAGCAGTCTGATGCTCCAGAACCGCCTGCTAAGAAGTCTGTAGGTCCAGAAGCGACTGCTCATCAGTCCGTCGGTCCGCAGGCACGTGATCAGCATACCAATGCGTCAGCACTTCCTGCTCAGCAAACCAATGCGTTGGCACAGCCTCCTCAGCACACCGACAAGTTGGCACCACCTGCGCAGAAACCCGACATAGCTTCAACGCATGGTCAGCAGTCCGATGCCTCTACTCCTACAACCCAGTAGTCCGTCACAGCAGCACGGCCCACTACTAGAAAAAAGGCTGTTAGTGGCGCACCTGTTTTTGCTATTAATGGCGCACTATAGGTGTGCCACTATTAACACGCCACTAGTAACAAATAGTAATGGCGCACCACATAGTGCGCCATTACTATGTCCAACAGTGCGCCATTACTATGCCTCCTAGGGGGCCATATTTTCATTTTCACGTATGCCCCCAAGTGCGCCATTACTATGCCCCATAATGCGCCACTGGTATTTATCCTTGGTGCGCCACTAATGCTCAATATGGTGCGCCACTACTATGAATATTAGGAATTATTATTTTTTGCTTTTCTGGTATTTGCACAGGTTACAAAATATCTGGTATTTGCACAGGTTACAAAATACGTTACACATCACAGAATATAAACATCACACAATAGAATTCATCATATTAGTCTCCAAATTAGAAATAGCGAACAAAGTTCAAACATTAGACAAGTTTAGGTCTCGAGACATTAGCAAAGTTCATCATATATATTAGCCGAGTTTGTCATCATATTACAAAGTCGATATCGATCATCTAAACTACCATTACATAGAAGAGAGTTGTGGTCACGATGAGCATCATCGCGATGAAACTGGTCTTCATCCGGTTCTTCCTCTGCTCCCTCCTCTCTCTCGCAAGATAGCGCGCGTATCTAGCTTCTGCCTCCGCCCTAGTGGTGTACCCTTTGTAATTGTTACCGCTGAAATGGTGAACCTGTCTCCGACACTCCTCCCAGTCGTCGTAGACTCCGGGAACCTTACCCTTGTACACGACATACGACGGCACCTCTATGCACTAGACAAACAAAACGTTAGTAGCAATTCACAAACAATATATAAGTATGCAACAAAAGGATCGGAAGAGAAAAGCAACACATTAATAGCACGATTCATGGTCCTACTCATAAATAGCATCGATCACATATAATTTGAACGACTGTCCAAACTAAAGAGACATACAAGTTCATTAAAGTTTAATTACAACATGATCTAATCAATATTTCAGAACTACATAGCATCATTACTTTCGACTCGACTCAGGGACCGGAGCGTGTGTAAGGGCAATTTTATCCCTTAGTTGGTTTTGGTGATTGATGACAATACTTTTGCGGACTAATCATGTGCATCGAATATTTCAGATATATATTGACTAGGCACAAGATGATTTGGTTCCCCTCGAAGGCTATGGAAGACGGCATTTCTCGACGTTTCTTTTCGGTGGTTTTGAGTCGTAGGGAAGCCGTACTATTAAGAGGGGGTCCGCGTTGGAAAGGTTGGGTGGATTCATCAAATACACATCTTCCTTTGCACCTCCTTTTCTTCTAGCCTTTGGAGCATCCTATGTTTTCCTTGTCTATGCAAATATTGCTCGTGCTTGCTGAACTAGGGCGTGCGGTAGTACTGCTCCTTAGAGCGGTAGTACCACAGGCCCTTGCGGTAGTACCGCCCGCTGGCGCGGTAGTACCGCAAGCGCCCACGGTAGTACCACTTCTAGAAAGCGGTAGTACTATGGCCGTAGTCCAAATGTTGTCACCCTCTCCCTAGTGGGTGGCACCCATCACGGTAGTACTGCGCACAGGGCGCGGTAGTACCATGGTATCTGGCTTAGTTCCGCAAGTACGCGGCAGTAAGGGGCGGATGTAATTTTTTACATCCGCGCCTCGCACGGTAGTACCGCTGCTGGCTTACGGTACTACCGCATCGGGTTTTTACATCGACTCCAACTCTGCGGAAGTAGCCACGGATGTAATTTTTTATATCCGTGCCTTCCCATCTCTAGACAACCCCTGCCTTGCGGTAGTACCGCAACGGGGCACGGTAGTACCGTGCCAGCAGTACTACCGCCCTCTGCTTTAGTGCATTTTGGGCTGTTCTGGTCTCTGCTGCGTGGGCGGTAGTACCGCAGGGCCCTGCGGTAGTACCGTGTGCCCCTGTGGTAGTACCGCGCCTCAGGTACGGTAGTACCCCGTTGCGCAGGCTGAGTTGGTGGATAACGGTTGGATTTGTTCTTCCACTATATAAGGGGTGTCTTCTTCCTCTAGTTTACCACCTCTTCCAACCCTAAGCTCAATTGTTGCTCCAAGCTCCATTTTCGCCCGATCTCTCTCCCTAGCCAATCAAACTTGTTGATTTGCTTGGGATTGGTTGAGAAGGCCCCGATCTACACTTCCACCAAGAGAAATTTGATTCCCCCCACTAATCCCTTGCGGATCTTGTTACGCTTGGGTGTTTGAGCACCCTAGACGGTTGAGGTCACCGCGGAGCCATAATCCATTGTGGTGAAGCTTCGTGGTGTCATTGGGAGCCTCCAATTAAGTTGTGGAGATTGCCCCAACCTTGTTTGTAAAGGTTCGGTCGCCGCCTCCAAGGGCACCAATAGTGGAATCACGACATCTCGCATTGTGTGAGGGCGTGAGGAGAATATAGTGACCCTAGTGGCTTATTGGGGAGCATTGTGCCTCCACACCGCTCCAACGGAGACGTACTTCCCCTCAAAGGGAAGGAACTTCGGTAACACATCCTCGTCTTCACCGGCTCCACTCTTGGTTATCTCTTGCCTTTACTTGTGCAAGCTTATTTGTGTTATATCCCTTGCTTGCTCGCGTGCTCGTTATTGTTGCATCATATAGGTTGCTCACCTCGTTGCATATCTAGACAACCTACTTTGATGCAAAGTTTAAATTGGTAAATAAAAGCTAAAAATTGTTAGTTGCCTATTCACCCCCCTCTAGTCAACTATATCGATCCTTTCAATTGGTATCAGAGCCTCGTCTCTTTATTAAGGACTTTACCGTCCGAAGAGTATGGTTGACGTTGTAGATGGTGTGGATGAGCACTCCGGTGCGAATCCGGTCTCGTCTACGGGAGATGGGGGTACCGCGGTCTCTCGTGAGGAATTCAATGTGGCGTTGGACACATTGAAAAACTCCATGACGACCGAGGTCGAAAGCATGTTTAATAAATTCATAGAAGGGCTTAAACTTTCCACCGC
The DNA here is from genome assembly GCF_002575655.3 of Aegilops tauschii subsp. strangulata. Lineage (NCBI taxonomy): Eukaryota > Viridiplantae > Streptophyta > Magnoliopsida > Poales > Poaceae > Aegilops > Aegilops tauschii. Next base: position 206,781,979 of record NC_053035.3, on the reverse strand, counting down.
ACCGTTGAAAGTGGGTGATCCCGCTAACAAGGTGACAGATGCTACCTCCGACAAGGGGTAAGCTACTAGCGAGAAAGCTCCTTCTTCTAGTGGTAAAAATGGCACCGGAATCTTTGCCCATGTGGAACCTCCACTTGTCTATGGTGGACTGCTTCCTTCCACTCATTTGAATCATGCCAGCCCGACCCCTAAGATTGAGAAGAATGTGGAATTTGATTCTTGGGTCTATCGCTTTAAGCGTCATTTAAATCATGTGAACACTAACCTTTGGAGAATCATTGAAGAAGGTTTCTATCCGCATGACCGAAGCAACTTCACTCCTAGAGAAGCCGTGGATAATCAATTCAATGAGAATGCTCTCTTCATCATCCAAGAAGCAATCCCACCCGAAGATCTTCCTCATCTCCGGCCCTACTCCATGGCCAAAGATGCTTGGCACCAAGTTGTTTCCCTCTACCGGGGAAGCGCAAGCATTCAACGCTCCAACTATGAAATGTGCAAGATGAAGCCGATGAGTTTGCAATGAAAGAAGATGAAGAACCTCGTGAGCTTTATCGGAGGGTAACCAAGCTCGCAGTCTCACTCCGAGATCATGGAAGTAAGGACACGGATGACAATTGGATCAAGCGCAAATTCCTGAAGGCAATGATGCCCTACCACAAAGCCATGTCCTCCGTCATTCGTCAAAGACCGGACTTCCACACCTTGTCCTCAAGTGAAGTGTTGGATGAGTTCGTTGCCATGAGCATCTTGGACAAGACCGCCGACAATGCGGTACTACACTCTCAAAGAGTAAAGAAGCCTAACCTTGCACTAAAGGCCAAGGTTAGTATGGAGGAAGAGGATGAAGAGGAAGAAGAGGAGAGCAACCTCAAAGATAAGAAGTATGCTTATCATGAACACATGGCTCTTGCTTCAAGGCAATTTTGGAGCAAAAAGAACTCAAGGCCCAACTTCAACAAGAACAATTCAAGTGGCGCAAAGGGCAAGCAACGAGTGAGGACCTTCTTTAATTGTTGCAGTGTGAGCCACTTTGTTGCGGAGTGCCCTTATGAGAAGAGGGAAGACAATGGTGGCAAGCTCATCCGAAAGGACAAGGCCAAGTCTTTCCCCAACAAGAGCAACTTCACCAAGAAGACTCCTCCCAAGGCATTGGTGGTACAAGAAGAGTACAATGATGATGATGACGATGATGGTGAGTCGGTTGCCATGGCCTCCGTTGCCATTGCGACGACTCCACGGGCGTCTCTCTTCGACTCACCAAATGAAAGCATCACCGCCAAGTGCCTCATGGCGAAAGCCGCCAATAAGGTAACCCCCAACATCAAAACCACCATCATTGATCATCCTTCTTTGACGGATTGCATTGATGAACATGAGAAATCTTATGTGGAGGAGAATGAGTTTGAGTCCTTTATGGGTAAACTCAAGGGTAAACCCAAGAAGCACTTCGTTGCTCTCTTGGAACAACTTGGTGAAGCCAATGACATGATCGAGGCTCACGAAGATACCATCTCTAAGATGGAGGGGCATAATCGAGACTATGCCGATGAGATTTCGAATCTTTCCAATGCTCTTGAGGAAGAGCGTGGTCTTCGTTTGGCTCTTGAGGAGTCACACAACGATGATCATGCTAAGTTAAAGAAAGGTCTTGATCATGCTCTTGTTGTTTCTCGTGTGCTAAACTCCGAGAAGGCCAAGCTTGGGGTTGATCTTGCTAGACTCAAAGAGGAGTTTGACATTCTCGACAAGGCTCACAAAGTCTTGAAGGGTGCTCATGCTAGCCTCAAGGAGTCTCATGATCAACTTCAAGTAAAGCTAACCAAGGAGAAAGCCACATTTCCTCATATGGTGTTAATTGATAATGCAAATGCTACTAACCCATGTTGTGAGCATGTGCATCTTGTTGAGGAGGATGCTAAGTTAAAGGAGTAGCTTGAGAAGGGTCTTGTGTCTTGCATACAAGGCGAGAAGAACCTCAACGACCTTTTGAGCAATCAAAAGGAAGTTGTGGCCAAGGAAGGGATTGGGTACGCACCCAAGTCCAAGATTAAGAAGAAGAATGACAAGACCAAACGACCTCCCCCTCTCAAGCAAACCTTTGTGAAGGAGGGAGAGAGTGCTACTAAGGAGAAGAAGAAGAACACCGAGAAGGGTGGTGATGCCAAGTTGGGCAACACTTCCCTTCCCAACAAAGCCGGCGACTTTAACCCTTCTTATGTGTTGTGCCGTGCTAGTGATGGACATGTTTATGCCAAATTTGTTGGTTCTCCTTATGAGTACATTGAATGGTCTATTTGGGTCCCTAAGACCCTTGTCACTAACATCAAAGGACCCATTACAAAATGGGTACCTAAAACCAAGCATTGATCGCTTGTAGGTATTTGCTTCCGGTGGGGGATCATGGTTGCTCGATAGTGGAGCTACAAATCATATGTCCGGAAGCAAGGACTTCGTGGTGGACGTGCACAAGATTCCATCTATGCCCACCAACGTCTAGTGGGGTGATGCCTCGTCTTCTAAGGTATTGGTACTTGGCAAGGTTGTCATTTCTCATGATCTCACGATCGAGAAGGTCATGCTTGTTGAGTCCCTAGCACACAATTTACTTTTTGTTCGTCAACTTGCAATCATGGGTTTGCCACTTTCTTTGATATTGATACCGTGGCCCTCTTGTGGAGCAAGACTCTTAAAGTAGCCTTTGTTGGGCATGTCAAGAACGGTCTATATGTGATTAACTTTTCGGAGCGACCCACTAAGACCGCGACATGCCTAATGGCTAAAGTTGACGTGGGATGGCTTTGGCATCACCGTTTAGCCCATGTCAATATGAGATCTTTGCAAAGTCTTCTCAAGGGGGACCATGTTCGTGGACTAACAAATGTTAGTTTTGCTAAAGATCGTGCTTGCAGTGCTTGTATCGAAGGAAAGCTACATGAGAAGGCTCACCCTCCCACGACTATCATTTACTCGAAGAGGCCTTTGGAGCTCCTTCACTTGGATCTTTTTGGGCCTCCATCCTTTGATAGTCTTGGGGGTAGAGAGTATTGCTTGGTGATTGTGGATGACTACTCAATATACACATGGGTATATTTCTTCAAGAGGAAGAGCGAGAACCAACAAACCGTCATTGACTTTGCAAATGAAGCCCAACGTCAATACAATGCAAAGATCTTGACTATAAGAAGCGACAACGGCACCGAGTTCAAGAACTACACCTTGGATGAGTTTCTTAGTGATGAGGGGATCAAGCATCAATGTTCCGCACCATACACCCCTCAACAAAATGGTGTAGCGGAGAGGAAGAACCGGACGTTGATGGATGCGGCAAGGACCATGATGGCGGAGTTCAAGTCTCCATACAACTTTTGGGCCGAAGCCATCAACACCGCGTGTCATGCATCAAATCGGCTCTACCTCCGCAAGGGCTTGAACAAGACTCCATATGAGATACTCACTCGTAACAAGCCCAACCTCAAGTACTTTCGGGTGTTTGGGTGTAAGTGTTTCATTCTCAAGAAAGGTGTTTGTTTGTCTAAATTTGAGGCTAGATCTTATGAGGGCATATTTGTTGGTTATGCTACAAACTCTCATGCTTACCGTGTCCTCAATAAATCCATGGGACTTATTGAGGAGACGTGTAACGTGGAGTTTGATGAGAATAACGGCTCCCAAGTGGAGCAAAGTGGCACTTGTGATGTAGGTGATGAAATTCCTCCTCAAGCCATAAGAAGAATGGGTGTTGGTTTTATCCTACCCATTGAGGAACCCCTTGTGGCCGAAGGAGAAGGAAATTGCTCCACTCAAGTGGAGCCATCACCAACCCAAGGCCCACACACTTCCGAAGAACAAAGTGAAGGCCCTCTACCTCATGAACAAGACCAAGGGCAAGATCATGCTCAAGACGGTGTTGACACACCAAGTGATGCCCAAGGTCAAGTTCTCTCCTCCGAGCAAGTTCAAGATCAAGAACAAGCTCAAGACGGCGCTCAAGATGATCAAGTGACCACTCCTCAACTCACCACCGAGGAGGAATTGGAGCTTCATGCCGCCAAGATTGCATCCAAGCTCTCCACCAAGGGTATCTCATGAAAAATGTGCTTGGAAGCATTCAAAAGGGGGTAAGCACTCATAGACAATTGGCAAACTATTGTGAACATCACGCGTTTGTCTCTTGTGTTGAACCCCAAAAGGTATATGAAGCACTCGAAGATCCGGATTGGCTTAATGATATGCATGAAGAACTCAACAACTTCGAGTACAACAAGGTGTGGAGATTGGTGCCAAGGCCAACCGGGAACCACAATGTCAATGGAACCAAGTGGATATTCAAGAACAAGCATGATGCTCATGGGACCATCGTCCGCAACAAGGCAAGATTGGTGGCACAAGGCTACTCCCAAGTTGAGGGTATCGACTATGGTGAAACCTTTGCTCCCATTGCTCACCTTGAATCCATTCGTTTGTTGATTGCTTATGCTTCTCATCACAACTTTAAGTTGCAACAAATGGATGTGAAGAGTGCTTTTCTTAATGGTCCCATTAATGAGTTGGTATATGTCAAGCAACCCCCCAGGTTCGAGGATCCCTACTTTCCTGATCATGTGTATCAACTCGATAAGGCACTCTATGGCCTTAAACAAGCCCCACGTGCGTGGTATGACCACCTTACCGAGTTGTTACAAGACCGTGGATTTGAAGCTGGGCTAATCGACCCTACTCTTTTTACTGAGAAGGTCAAAGGGGAGTTGTTTGTGTGCCAACTATATGTTGATGATATTATCTTTGGTTCCCCTAACAAAGCTTTCAATGAGGAATTTTCCGCTCTCATGACCTCAACATTCAAGATTTCTTCCATGGGAGAGTTGAAGTTCTTTCTCAGGTTCGAAGTGAAGCAAAGAAGAGAAGGAACCTTCATCAACCAAGCCAAATACACTCAAGACATGCTCAAGAGATTCAAGCTAAGTGATGTCAAGCCGGCTTCCACTCCAATGCCCACCAAGTGCAACTTGACATTGATCCCAATGGTAAAGCGGTGGATCAAAAGGTATATCGCTCCATGATTGGCTCCTTGCTTTACCTTTGTGCATCTAGACCGGATATCATGTTGAGTGTGGGAATTTGTGCACAGTTTCAAGCCGCACCTAAGTAAAGCCACTTTGTGGCGGTCAAGCAAATCTTTCGATATTTGGCTCATACCCCAAACTTTGGCTTATGGTACCCAAGGGGAGCAAACTTCAAGCTTGTAGGATATTCGGACTCCGATTGGGCGAGAGACAAAGTGGATAGGAAGTCCACTTTCGGAGGGTGCCAATTTCTTGGTTGCTCTTTGGTGAGTTGGTCCTCCAAGAAGCAAAGTTGTGTGTCTCTCTCGTCCACCTAAGCGGAGTATGTGGCGGCCGGTAGTTGTTGTGCACAACTCTTATGGATGAGGCAAAGTTTAAAGGATTACAGTGTCATTTGTGACAAAGTGCCTCTTTGGTGTCACAATGAAAGTGCCATCAAGATTTCTCTCAACCCGGTGCAACACTTCAAGACGAAGCATATTGAGATTCGGTATCACTTCATCCGGGATCACATTAGGCGAGGGGAGATCGAGCTCAACTACGTCAACACCCATGATAACCTTGCAGATATTTTCATGAAGCCTTTGGATGAAGCAAGATTTCGCGAGTTAAGGCATGAGCATATATCATTGATTCGAGCAATGTTGCTTGAACCCTTGCACAACCCACCTCACTCAACTTGTTGTCTAATCTAGGTGTAGGCATGGACATAGGGGGAGTGTTGTTCTCTCAATGAACTCTCCCTCCCCCCATTATGCATAAAGTGATCAACTCTTTCACATTAGCCTTTTTTATGGTACTTGTGCTTCAAAGACGAGATTTGGTCATGGGCCCAAGGATAATTCTTCGCGGTGCCATACCAATTGACTCAAACATAGGTGGCTCCGGCCACCGCCCTCTCCTTGGAGAGATTGTGTCTCGTTTTTGGTCTTTGTTGTCTCTTGCCTCTCTTCCTTCGTGCCGAGCTTGTGCTTGTGGTGTCTAGTGTGTTAGCTCTTTGGTGTGGTCTTTCGCTTGAAGGTTCCGTGCTTCGGTGTTCTCTCGTTTGGATGGAACTGTTTTTTAGCTCACGGTACTACCGCGGCCTGCCACGGTACTACCGTGTGGGGAGCGCGCGGTACTTCCGCACCCAGCGCGGCAGTAATTTTTTACTGTCGCCTGGGGGAGCGGTACTACGGCCTCGATGCGGTACTTCCGCCCGGGCGATACTACCATAATGACGTGCGGTACTACCGCGTGAGGAGCGCACGGTACTTCCGCCCCCAGCGCGGCAGTAATTTTTTACTGCCGCCTGGGGGAGCGGTACTAACGCCACAGTGCGGTACTTCCGCCCGGGGCGGTACTACCGCGGTGACGTGCGGTACTACCGTGTGGTCGAGGGCGCTTGGGGGGTTAAACACGGGCAGGGGGAGTTCTAACTCCCCCATACCCATTCGTCTCTCTCCCCACTCCGTCTCTCTCTCTCTCGCTCAAGAACGGCGCCGGAGGTCCTCGCCAGATCTCCGTCTCCGGCCGCTCTCCTCGGATTCCGACCGGTGGGATCATTCCCCACCACTCCCTCTTGCCATGGAACAAGGTTTCTCCCCCAATCCCTCCCTTTTTCTTGTTCGTCTTGTTGTTTTTAGGTTTTGGGGAGATGCAAGTTGTTCTTGAGATTTTAGGCCAAGTCTTTGCAAGAGTAGGATGTAGGAGAGTAGTTTCGTGTAGAGATGGTACTTGCTAAAGTTGTCCCGTGATGGATTTGAGAGACCGTAGTATCGCGGGTTGTCACGGATGTGCTCGGATCTCCGTGGCCGTGTCGGATCTGCAACCGTGCGGTACTACCGCTCTTCAGGTGCAGTACTACCGCACGTCCGGTACTACCGCCCTGCTGGTGCGGTACTACCACGTCTCTGGTACTACCGCTCCTTGGAGCTGTACTACCGCACGTGGCGCAACACACGATACTACCGTTGTCTCAAATCCCTCTTGTGGCACTTCTCACGTGCTATGTCTACTTGTTTCACCTGCTTTGTTGTGGTCTTTGCATTGATCCTTCTCGCGTTTCGTGCGTGTTTGTTTTGTGGTGTGTGTTTTAGGTGGTGGCTCAGGTGCTCCAGCTCGCCGCTCCAATCGAAGCTGTGACATGGGATCCAAGCGTATGCGCAACCCAGAGGCAGCGGAGGGCTCCAATGCCCCCAACGCAGAACCAAGACCACCGCCACCAAAGAGAAGGAACCCACCATGAGTATGGATGAGATGCCGCTTGCTGAGTTCATCTCTCGGAGGAAGGTCAATCCATATGGAAACCCTCATGCCAACTTTCGAGGGAATGAGCTATTCTGGACCAAGCAGCAGAATCTCATTTATCTGGATGTCATCAAGGCCAAGCAAAACACCTATGTGGAGGTGAAGTGGATCAACATGCATCACATGAAGCAAGAGAATCACCGGGACTACTTTGGTGAGGCTTTAGACCTAGTGGAGCAATTTGGCATTGAGCAGATTATCTCATTCCACAAAGACTATGATCCTGAGATCCTTGCTCAGTTCTTTGCCTCAGTGCATTTTCATCCCAATGAGGAAAGGACCATGACTTGGATGACCAATGGTCGGTAGCTGACTGCTACCTGGAAGGAATTCATGACTTTGCTTGGGGTTCCGGATGAGGGGCTCGCCACACCCCAAGGTGTTCGCCCTCATGCCAATTCCCAGTCTGCCAACAAGAACAGGCTTCTGCCCTTCTATGTGGAGAAGAAGCTCTCCAATGCCAAGTCAACTTGGGTACTCAACTCTTTTCTTGACATCATGCACCGGATCTTCCGCGACACTCTCTTCCCACGCATTGGGGACAAGGACAAGGTGCATGCCTATCTTATGGATATGATGCTCCTGTGTGAAGACGCTCGCAACTCTCAGACACTACCACTTGATGTCTCACATATCATGTGGCATGAGCTTCGGTTTGCGGTCTTCAACTGCAAGGTCCCCATCTATGGACCTTTTCTGTTTCAGTTGATCTCGGCAACTTGGGAGAAGCTCTACCCTCAGGATGACTTTGAGGCCCCTAGTTGGATCCGGCATGAGCCCATCAACGTCCGTGTCAAGACTTAGTGGGCCAACACTACCTCTCGTGCTGATGCCGCGGCTGCCATGGACGTGGATGCCGATGAGGATGAGGAGGAGGCAGCAGACAAGGACAGCTCTGAGGGTTACATCCCTCCCACCTCTGAGCCATCTTGGGCTAAGCGACTAAAGAACAAGTTGAAGGTTTTGTTCTGTATGCAGGCAAAGGGGCAGTACAAGACCCATGTGGCTTCCAAGGAGACTCGCTGCCGCGACAAGCGGATTTTCAGGACCTTTGGCGAGAACATATCCAGCGGGTCAGAGGAGCACATCACCCCAGAGGCAGAATGGATCACCAAGCAGGGTTATCAGTGGACCGAGTGTGAGGAGGAGTCCGTCCCAGCTGCAGAGTCTGACGGGGAGCGTGCGAGTGACTACTCAGCTTGAGCCACCACTATTGTTGTAGGTGTCCTCTCTGCCTTTTTGGCGTCTCGATGCCAAAGGGGGAGAGAGTGTAGGATTTGCGAGTTGTGTCGTGTTTGGGTCAGTTGAACTTTGTTTATTTCGTTTGCTTTGGTTTGCTTTGGTTTGTGCTTGTGAGACCTTCTATCATATGGTGCAAGACATATGCACTCTATCGTACCGTAGTGAGCTTATTCTATCTTGTGCTTATTACATTATGCTCTTTTCTATCTTGCTTAGTTTTAGCCTTATTGCAAGATATGCCATGTCTATGAAATATAGGGGGAGTGTTGATACTAGTATGTGTGACGTGCAGTCCAAAGCACTTATCGAGATAGCACACATCTAGGGGGAGCCCATCTATATTTTAGAGACTTGGGGTTTGCCCTTGCTCTTTGCATTATACCCTTGTGCAAATCCCGTGTTGTCATCAATCCACCAAAAAGGGGGAGATTGTAAGGGCATTTTTATCCCTTAATTGGTTTTGGTGATTGATGACAATACTTTTGCGGACTAATCATGTGCATCAAATATTTCAGATATATATTGACTAGGCACAAGATGATTTGGTTCCCCTCGAAGGCTATGGAAGACGGCATTTCTCTACGTTTCTTTTCGGTGGTTTTGAGTCGTAGGGAAGCCGTACTATTAAGAGGGGGTCCGCGTTGGAAAGGTTGGGTGGATTCATCACGTACACATCTTCCTTTGCACCTCCTTTTCTTCTAGACTTTGGAGCATCCTATGTTTTCCTTGTCTACGCAAATATTGCTCGTGCTTGCTGAACTAGGGCGTGCGGTAGTACTGCTCCTTAGAGCGGTAGTACCGCAGGCCCTTGCGGTAGTACCGCCCGCTGGCGCGGTAGTACCGCAAGCGCCCATGGTAGTACCGCTTCTAGAAAGCGGTAGTACTGTGGCCGTAGTCCAGATGTTGTCACCCTCTCCCTAGTGGGTGGCACCCATCACGGTAGTACCGCGCACAGGGCGCGGTAGTACCGTGGTATCTGGCTTAGTTCCGCAAGTAGGCAGCAGTAAGGGGCGGATGTAATTTTTTACATCCGCGCCTCGCACGTAGTACCGCTGCTGGCTTACGGTACTACCGCGTCGGGTTTTTGCATCGACTCCAACTCTGCGGAAGTAGCTACGGATGTAATTTTTTATATCCGTGCCTTCCCATCTCTGGACAGCCCCTGCCTTGCGGTAGTACCACGCCAGTAGTACTGCCGCCCTCTGCTTTAGTGCATTTTGGGCTGTTCTGGTCTCTGCTGCGTGGGCGGTAGTACCGCGGGGCCCTGCGGTAGTACCGCGCCTCAGGTACAATAGTACCGTGTTGCGCAGGCTGAGTTGGTGGATAACGGTTGGATTTGTTCTTCCACTATATAAGGGGTGTCTTCTTCCTCTAGTTTACCACCTTTTTCCAACCCTAAGCTCCATTGTTGCTCCAAGCTCCATTCTCGCCCGATCTCTCTCCCTAGCCAATCAAACTTGTTGATTTGCACGGGATTGGTTGAGAAGGCCCCGATCTACACTTCCACCAAGAGAAATTTGATTCCCCCACTAATCCCTTGCGGATCTTGTTACTCTTGGGTGTTTGAGCACCCTAGACGGTTGATGTCACCGCGGAGCCATAATCCATTGTGGTGAAGCTTCGTGGTGTCGTTGGGAGCCTCCAATTAGTTGTGCAGATTGCCCCAACCTTGTTTGTAAAGGTTCGGTCGCCGCCTCCAAGGGCACCAATAGTGGAATCACGGCATCTCGCATTGTGTGAGGGCGCGAGGAGAATACGGTGGCCCTAGTGGCTTATTGGGGAGCATTGTGCCTCCACACCGCTCCAACGGAGACGTACTTCCCCTCAAAGGGAAGGAACTTCGGTAACACATCCTCGTCTTCTCCAGCTCCACTCTTGGTTATCTCTTGCCTTTACTTGTGCAAGCTTATTTGTGTTATATCCCTTGCTTGCTCGCGTGCTTGTTGCTGTTGCATCATATAGGTTGCTCACCTAGTCGCATATCTAGACAACCTACTTTGATGCAAAGTTTAAATTGGTAAAGAAAAGCTAAAAATTGTTAGTTGCCTATTCACCCCCCTCTAGTCAACTACATCGATCCTTTCAGCATGGATGAAGCCGCCGTCTTTCGGGATGGTCATGAAATCGCGATCGTTGTCAGCCTGCATTGGTAGCGTTGTTTCTATTTCACTGTTGGACGGTTGATATTTGAGGTAGAACTGCCCCGAGGTACGAAGGACATCTTGATAGATGATTTCTGCAAACTCCGACTGGATGCGAAAGAATTCTTGTCTGATGTCCGCGTCCTAGATTGCCGACAAGCGTGAGGCCCAATCTTTGAGATTAGTTGGTAGCATAAGGTGATTATGGTCCCGTACGATCGCCCGCATGTGATGGAGGGCATAGTAGGCATCCTTGTGACTGCCAGGTGGCTGCTTGACGCAGGGGAACGTTGTTACGTGGGTGAGCACGTGCTTGCCATACCTACAAATTGGCCTCCTGAAGGTGCCTCCAGATTTGGCGTAGCCGGGAGAGCATCATCAAGAACTTTCTTGATATTTGTGTAGTCTTTCTTTGACTGACGGTCCGAGTCGAAATACGTGGCCATGGAATATTTCGGGCTTAAGACGATGAGTGTGCAATGTGTGTCACTGCACAAAACACGGAATGTTAGAAAAAAAAAAGAACGATCGAAATCTAAGAAATCATATGTTACGGGGCAGTGAGGGGATGACTTACTCGGGAAAGTAAGGCACGAGGAAGTTATCCTTATCTGGGTTCTCCAGAATGACGCCTTCGAGGTATGAACTCGCGACTTGCCGGTCCCCAGCGCTGCCCAAGATCTTGGCACGCATGTAGAAGGGGTCGACTATCACGATGTCTGGGGTCTTGTCTCTAATGATCCGCATCTCCATACTGAGCGAAAATAGCCGAATGAAGGTGTAGTGCAGCGGATGAAGGTTAAACATAGCGAAGATGTCATCAAACCGCAGGACGATCATACCCCCGATGGTGCTATCGACAAAGCCCTTTCCCTCTGGCACCTTGGCCATGAAAACCGGGTATGCCACATCATTCTTGGAGAGACGCCGCTTCTCCATAGAAAGAACACTGTCATGCAGACTCCGCATAGCACCGGTTGCAGCATTGAGCAGATTAGTCGGTAGCATGGGCCTACCCGCCACATGCACCCTCCTCGAGATATCCTTAGGTGAAGGTGGCCCGTCCTGAGCACGGATCGTACTCGGTGCCGGCTGGCTCGCACCCTTATTTTTTTTTCTTTTCCATCCCTTCTGCTTCTTCGGCTGGAATGGGATCGAGTTCTGCTCAGAGACCACCTTCTTGAGCGTGTTGGGGCTGATAATATTTCGCACCTCGGCTATCTGAGGCTCGGTGAAGGTGGCAGCTGGAGGCGTCTCCTGAGAACCGAAAGCCAGACTACGCCTGTTGCAATTGGGTTTCTCCGCAGTACCAGCTAGATCACGATCGTCTTTTGCAGGGTTGGGTTCTTGAGAAGGAGGCCCCAAGAATTCGTCACCGTACCCATGTTCGCTGAAGTACTTATCGACGTTCGTAAATGTACCATCTTCGTCGTCCGGATCCTGTGCCATATGCATGTCCGGATCAGCTGACGGTGGTAGCGTTGCGGCGGTCTTGCCATGGCTTGGCGCCGGCACGACTGGCGGTGTTGTCTGTGGGGTGGTGTCCCCCGCCCCAAACGAATCTGGCTCTTCGGCCAAAGCATGGACCAGCTTATGTAGGCGCTGAGGGTCATCACATCATCTTCGTCGACCCCAGGGGGTCGATACGGAGGTAACAAGTCGTCGCAGCCCCGCAGCACCCGAACCAGTTGAACCCTATACACGGTGGGTGGCATCGGATTACCTTGGAACACGCGGTTGGCCCATTGAACGATTCTGGCCTTGGCGCCATCGATCAACTTGCCGTCCACGAAGTGCAGGAGAGTGCATGGAATGTCGGCGGTGCCCTGCGAAAACATGTAGGGCGTCAGGGATGCCCAGTCAAAGGCAAGGAGATGAAGTCATCGGCCGAGGCTTAGTTACCGTGATGGCGTCGAGCTCGGCTAATGTCGAGGCACCGCCAATGGCGGGCGTGCAAGTGACGGAGGGGCCGCTTGCTGCCGAGGTGCCGGCCGGCGTATTCTTCCAACACCCAGGTGCATTAAGCTCCAATGCCGGTGCCGACGCTGGAGACACTAATGCCGCCTCCGCCGGAGACACCAATGGCGTCGGCGCGTTGTGCGAGCTGCTGCCCGTGAAGCTGGGAATCGGGGGCGGCCCCTGTTGGCCGCTCGCAATCCACGCCTGCAGCCCCTCAAGCAAGGTAGGCATAATGGCGGTGATCGTCGCTCCCAGTTGGTCTCACACTTGCTCTTCGACTATCTCCGGAATCTGCGCCACTTGTGCCTTGAGTTCTTGAACCTCGCGCTCATGGCTTTCCGAGCTGGTCTTTCTCTCCTTTCACCCAGCGTTATAGTATTCCGACCATTTCATGGACAAGCCTTTGCCGGCCACACGACCAGCTGACAACGGCTTACTGAACTTATCCTTGTGTTTCATTATGTTCAACGCCCTATTTAAAGTGGTGTCCCAAAGGGGAGCTCCGAGAGGACCCGGCGCTATTGCTTTCAGTTTCCTGCGGAAGGAACATGAACCATTTAAAAATTTGGCTTCATTAATTAGAATGCAACCATATGGAGCTAATTACGCAGGGGTGTATTCCTTACCAGAACAAGCTCAAGCGCCTTGGTCTTCGGATCCGTGGTAAGCTCCTTTGTTACCGGGTCCACCTTGTACCGGGCCCTGACATAGTTCCTGGTCTGCTTGTCATGGTATTATCGAAGAGGGGCGGTAGGCCTTGCTCGGCATGCTCCGCGTCCTCCTTGTCCCATATAGGTTCCGCCACTCTGTAATCGTCGGGACCGAGTTTGTGGACCCCTAAGTTCAAGTCCCGCATATCTTTCCCCCACTGACTTGATTCGGCAGATGTGTTGCTCTCGCATTTGATCTGGAACTCCAGGTAGTCAGCTTCGCTGATCGAAGGCGTCTCCTTGATCTTCTCATAACTATCACCTCTTAGAATCCTTCTCTTCACCGCAGCTCTCCAAGTAGCCAGGGCCGTGATCATCTTCGTGAGGGCGGCACTGTTCACTTTATTCCCTGAGAGGCGTGTGTTTGCGAAGTCACCAGGGAACTTGTATCGTTCATGCAAATTCGTGAAGAGGAGGTTGCGCAAATTCCCTCGGTCACGATGCCTTAGGTTCTCGGTGTTGATCGAGATGGTGCTCCGAGGAATGCACCCGAGTTGTCCCGCGTACCCATTGACTAATACTTTGGGCGCTGTTGGATGCCCACTGGAGGACACTTCAGTAAATTCCTACTTGACGGTGCCGAGCACGTTCGGGCACCGGTCCTTCCGTTGCCTCTTCGGTTGGCTGCCATCTGCGCGTGCGCTGCCATCATCAGTGGTGGCATCCTCGGCGGCACCATCAGTGGTGTCATCCTCGACGCCACTAGGGATTGTGTAGTCGGGATCGGTGTCTTCCGCGGCGACCTCATAGTGGTGAGGTTCTTCCTCCATCTCCTGGGATAGCTCCCAGAATGCCTTGCCCGAACAGCCGGCCTCATCGTTGTTGACCATGTTCGCTCTAAATAGGAAAAAAAGGCTACTAGAGTTATTTCTTAAATGCAGTCTAGTTTGTTAACTGAATACCTGCAGTATAATTCAGAATAAAGGCTACTAGCGTTGACAAGCATTTCCTTTCTGCTCGTCCAGAAAATATTTTCTCTATGGTACAAAAGCCATTTAAAGAAGTAGTGGCTATAGGGATGTCTTAAAAGGGATTGATCTTCCATCGCAAAGGTATTCTCTTTTCTGGTTATGTCTCCATGGTAACTTAGTTATGCCATCTATGTTATGTCTCAGTGATCTTCCATCTACTCCTATATGTATTCTTCTACTTATTCTTTTTCAGGGACAACTGTTTCTTGTGGCATCTACTTATTAAACAAACATTTAAACTATGAGCTTACATCGTGAATCTGAACAATAGGAGTAACTAGACTGCATTTAACAGGAGTACACTACTAGAGTTAACAAATTGGGCATCTTCTAGGTCAAACTATAAATGTTGATTAATTTTTGTTTCGGTTGAGAATCGGGCACCTTCTAGGTCAAAAAAATTGGGCATGACCTTTGCTAATTTTCTTGACCTAGGAGTGCCCCATTCTCAACCGAAACGGAAATTAATCAACATTTTAGGAGAAAGGGGTCATTTCAGAAGATCACAAGTTCAGAAGATCTACAGTAGCAGCAACATCACAAGCTGACAAAATTCAGTGAATATAATGATCAACTCTACAGTAGCAGCAGCATCACAAGTAGTACAACAGCAGCAGCATCACAAGTAGTACAGCAGCAGTGAATATAATGAGATGAGCATGTACATAGTCAAACTGTTAAGCCACTGATAACTGCATTCAGCCACTAAAATAACATGAGTACCAGGTAACTAAGTAAGACTGCATGCAACGATCTCCAATATATAAAAGACCAGCCAGGTGAATTCTTTAGTGAAAATGTTAGGCAAGAATAGTAGTCCAGTGTATTATTTTGCGGTGGTGCATATGTTCATCTCCTACTATGTAGCACTATTATAAGTTTGAATTAGATTCTGTTTGAACACTTTTAATATTGTTTCCATTGTTTAAAGTAGTACAACAGCAACTTGAAATGAACTAAGACCCTAATAGCTAGTTTGATCGCACGCTGTTACTTTCTAAACTCTTTTTATCATGTTTGTCGCCTACGCACGAGAAAAATCATGTCTGTCGCCTGGGCGGCTGGCTATATATGAAATAGTATAGGCAGCAACATCTCATCTCTGAATCTAATGTTTCTGCCCCCGCGGTGACCGATTTACTAGCTACTGACATACTACACGTCATGATGCTGCAAGTATCAATATGAAGTAAGGTTATGCTGTATATTTTACTACATGCATATTATATTCAAATCACGAAACCTAATTCTACATCATAGGCCAAGCCAGTTTTCAAATCACAAACCGAATGCTACATGTATATTTTACTTCCACATTTCCACAAACACTTGAAGTGCATGATCTAGCCATCAAGTACTCCAAGGAAATTAATGGAGAGACACAGGGAAGGAGGCAAGGACAGAGAGGAGATAATTCTTACAGGTTGAAGCATTGGCTGGTGTTGACGGTGAGAGCGAGATCTCGTTGGCGAGCTTGGGGTGTCGGTTGCTGCAGAGCTGGTTGGGGTTGGGGAAGGAGGAACCCTATGCGTCTGTCGCAACAGTAGACCTTGTGCCCCTCTGCTACCGCAGCTGCTTCCCTTCGACCACGTGGCCGCTGCCGCCGCTGGTTCACCTCCCCCACGCAGCCGCGCTGCTACCACCACCGCAAGGGACACGCCCGCTGCTACCGCCGCGAGGAACACGCCCGCCGCTACCGCCGCGAGGAACGAGTAAGCCTGCCGCGAGGAATGCGCCCTCCGCCGCCGCGTGGAACGAGTCTCAGGAGCGGCGAAGGCGAGGGAGGGGGTGGGTGGGGGCGGCGGAGCCCGGGAGCGAGGTCGCCGGTGGGTGGGGGCGGTAGCGAGGGGCGAGATGCAGATCGATTGGGGAGAAGGACGACTGGCTGGGTCGTCTTGGATAATTTAGTGGGGGGGGGGGGGGTTAGCAATGGCGCACCTTTTGGGGTGCGCCATAAACACCGTGATAGCAATGGCGCACCTTCTCCTGGTGCGCCATTACTAACTTTTTTTTGGATTTTTAGTTGCATGTAATAATTTTTTAGAAAATGACCATAAATTTTTAAATGTTACTATATAAGTAGTTATTACTAATTTTCAAATACTTGCGTTGCAAAACATTTGTGAATTGGTAAAACATTTATGAATATGAAAAAATATCATCAAATTTGTGCTCTATATTCATGAATTCAAAAAGTGCCCATGAAATTTAAAAATATTCGTGAGTTCAAAAATATTAACAAATTCAATACTTTTTAAGCAGGAAAAGGAACACTGGAAAATAAAATACCAGAATAAACATAAATAAAAATTGGTATATCAATGGCGCACCTTCTAGGGGTGCGCCATAAACACCGCGATAGCAATGGCGCACCTTCTCCTGGTGCTTTTTATTTTACCAGAATAAACATAAATAAAAACAATTAAAATACCTGAAGAAAACACAAAGAAGCCCAAGGTGCCTGTAAATGATGATTTGCAACAAAACAAGAGGGAGAAGAACAAAAGTTCCAAATTGAAGAAGAAGGTGGTCGATACTTCAACTTGGTGATACATGGAGAAGTTACAAAAGGAAGGTAAGTACAGACAACATTAATCCCCACTGTTTTGAACAAAAGAGGTTACTGGATAGAGGACTAGAATAGAAGAAATGCCATTTCCATATGTCGAAATACAATCGAGAAATGAAGACTACAATTTGAACCATTGTGCAAAGATTTAGAATTAGATGACATGGTTGAAATCAAGTGATACATGTAATAATTTAGTTGCATGTAATAATTGAGCTTGCCACTGACACACACACGCGCGGCCGACACGTCGTGATTCGATCTTAGCTATCTTTTCACAATCTTCTTGCCCTTCTTTTTCGCAAATGGAGTTCTTCTCTTGAACGGACGTCCTTTAGGTAGGGTGGTCCTGCTTCTTCTTGTGGTGTATGGTAATTCATCGTCGTCGTCATCTTCCATCTTCGGGTCGCCGTACTTGTCGAAGTCTTGCTCATTGGCGACTCCATCCATTCCGATGATCTTCCTTTTGCCTCTCCTCACGAC
This sequence comes from Aegilops tauschii subsp. strangulata, assembly GCF_002575655.3. NCBI lineage: Eukaryota > Viridiplantae > Streptophyta > Magnoliopsida > Poales > Poaceae > Aegilops > Aegilops tauschii. Next base: position 206,764,549 of record NC_053035.3, on the reverse strand, counting down.
AACACGACTGGGCTTTGACGGGTCAGTAATGAAGAAGCATTGGTCCACTTGGGAAGCCAGTACACATGGCTCATTTTCCACGGTGACGTTTGTGCCCGCGGTCTTGGATTTGGCTTCGGGTATAACCATGGTGGTGAAATACCGGTCTTCTTTTAGGGCGCTCTTGGCCCATCTGACACGGAACATCGGGACCTTCTCTCCAGTGTAGCTCAGCTCCCAGATGTCGTCGATCCTTCCGTAGTATCCATCCTTGTCGTTATCGGTGTAGGATTCCATTGTTGCCCCGGAGTTCTGATAATCATCGCTCTTCATGTCCTTTTTCTCGGTGTAGAATGTGTAGCCGTTGATATCGTACGCCTCATAGGTCATCAGGTTGTGCTCGGCGCCCTGTGACAAGGCGAATATGAGTTTTTCTTCCGCGGAAGAATCCTCATGTAAAGGGTACGACAGAAGCTTCTCCTTGAACCAACGCATGAAACATGAGTTGTGCTCTTTTATTATATCTCCGTCCGTCCTCTGTTGGCCTCGGTCATTGTACGTCTTCTCAATAAAGGTTTTGTGCTCTACCACCCATGGATCGACCACGTCTATCTATTGTAGCGCGACTAGATTTGCTATTTCAAAGTCGGCGAGTCGACCCTTGAAGTCAACTTGCATTTCGCGGTGACCCTCGCGGTGACCCCATCCAGCGAGCCTGCCAAGGTGCCTATTGACGGGCAGACCAACAGGGTTCTCGATGCCTAGATAATTCGTACAACAGGAGATGCACTCTTCGGTCAGAAAGCCCTAGGCTATGCTTCCATCTGGACGTGCCATGTTGCAAACGTATCCTTTGATGACACCATTCATCCTTTCGAATGGCATCATGCTGTGCAGGAATGTCGGCTCGAGTTGGATGATATCCTCCATGAGATGGACCAGCAGATGCACCATAACATCGAAGAATGCGGGCGGGAAGTAGATCTCAAGCTCGCATAGTATCACCACGATCTCTTCCTGTAGCCTTCTGAGTTGCCTCACGCCAACCGACTTCCGAGAGATGACGTCGAAAAAGTTGCATAGGCCAAATAGCGTTTCACGGACGTGCGCGTCCATGATCCCATGGATTGCAACTGGAAGTATCTGCGTCATCAGCACATGACAGTCATGAGACTTCATCCCGCTGAACTTCTGCTTCTCTGAGTCTAGGTATCTGCTTATCTTCCCCGCATAACCGTAAGGAAGTTTTACTCCTACGAGGCAGGTGAAAAACTGCTCGATCTCCTCCTGACTTAGAGTGAAGCACGCGGGGGGGGGGCAGTCATTTCCGATCTTCTTGGCCTTTTTGCCTTTGCGACGACTTTCCGTGTCCTTCGCCTCATCATCATCATCATCATTAGAGTGAAGCTCCTCCCTGATGCCCATTGCTTTCAAGTCTGCCCTTGCTTTCGGCCCATCTTTGGTCCTCTCTGGCATGTTGAGCAGAGTACCAAGCAGACTCTCGCACACGTTCTTCGTGATATGCATGACATCAAGGCTGTGAGGCACACGGAGGATCTTCCAGTACGGCAAGTCCCAGAAAACAGACCTCGTTTTCCATACCTTCAGCAGCGGCTCTGGCGCCTTTCGCTTCTTTCCCGGCGGTGGGCACTCTTTCCAATTTTTCAACTACTCCTCTATTTCCTCGCCTCTCCTCGTACGCGGGCGACTTCGGGGTTCGGTTTCACCATCGAATAGATCCTTGCGTTTTCTCCATGAGTCATCGTCGCGAAGCCACCTTCGATGTCCCATGAACACGGTTTTCGAAGACCCGGGATCTCTATCTAGCTAGCGATACGTTGTGTCATCCATGCACCTGACGCATGCACCAAATCCATGGACCACCTGCCCCATGACATATCTGTAACCGAGATAGTTGTGCACCGTCGTGAGTAGTGCGGCTCTCATAGGGAAATATTCTTTCTCTACGGCATCCCACGTATTGGCCGGCGTTTTCCACAGCGTGTCTAGCTCCTCTTTCAGCAGCCCCAGATACAGATTGATGTCGTTCCCTGGTTGTTTCGGCCCTTCAATTAGCATACTCATGTGAATGTACTTCCTCTTCATGCACAACCAGGGGGGAAGGTTGTACATCCACACAAACACAGGCCAGGTGCTATGTGTGCTTCTCTGGCTGCCAAACGTATTGACTCCATCGGTGGTCGCGCCCAGCATGATGTTCCTTAGATCGTCCCCAAATTCTGGGTGTTCGAAGTTCAGCGTTTGCCACTGGCTCGCATCCTTAGGGTGACTCAGCATCTTGTCTTTTTTATTTATCTCCGGATCATTTCCGTCATCTTCTCGCTTCTTCTCCTCCCTATCCGCGTGCCAACGCACGAGCTTTGCTAGCTTAGGGTCCATGAAATACCGCTGCAGACGAGGAGTGATTGGAAAGTACCACACCACTTTTCGAGGAGCTTTCTTCCTCTTCTTGTATCGAGTGACGCCGCACACCGGACATATGGTAGAATCCGCGTGCTCGTCCCGATAAATGATGCAATCGTTCATGCACACATGGTATTTCATGTGCGGTAAATCTAGAGGACACACGATTTTCTTCGCCTCCTCAAGACTGGTCGGGCACTTGTTCCCCTTGGGAAGATGTTCGTGCCAGAATGACATGTTCTCGTCGAAGCATGCGTCGGCCATTTTGTGTTTTACCTTCATCTCTAGAGCCATGAGCATTACTTTCAGGCGTGTATCCTCGGGCCTGCATCCTTCATACAATGGAGTAACTGTGTCTATCTCCAGTTGATCCAGCTTGGCTTTCTCTCGGGCGGCAGCTCTTGCGTTACCCGTCTGCTTGAGAAGCAGCTCTTGAATATGAGGGTCCTGCACCCAGCCCATCGATGGTCCATCGTCGTCTGCTCCGGAATCTTCATCTTCATGATCATGCCCTTCGTCTTGATCTTCCTAATCATCATGTCCAGCATCTTCTACATGATGACTATGTCCTGCATCTACTTCGTGATCATGTCCTGGAGATTCTTCGTCTTCTCGCCCGCCCTCGCCGCGGTTGTCTTGGTGCCCTTCCTTATTTCTTGCCCGCCCCCCATGGATGACTTCATAATCATCTTCATCACCTTGCCACCGATAGCCATCCATGAAACCACGCAAGAGCAGGTGGTCTTGCACCTGTCCGGAATCCGGGTCCATAAGGCTCTTCAGCTTGCATCTTCGACACAGACATCTTATCTCCGTCTCGTTCTTTTGAAGCATCTCGGCCTTCGCGGAGCTCAAAAACCTATTCATGATGCCTTCGGTCATCGTGCGGACCATGGTCGCTTGCGGGGTAGAGCAAAATGATATTTTAGAACCAAAAAAAATTTGGCATGACTTTGCCTAAAAATAGGACCAGAAAGAATGCATAGTGCCAAATTCTCGCCGAAACGGAAATGAATCCACATTCCGGCAAAATATTGGCAACCATCGCATTTCAAATACTGATACCTGCAAACACAAGCATATGCAACACCACAAACATACGTAGATCTAGGCCATAAAAAGTGTGTACGTTGTTGGAGGGAGAAAAAAGTAGATCTAGAACATAAAGAAAGCTTTCCCCTTACTTACCTATCAAAAAAAGGAAATTTAACCAGTTAATTTGGGTGAATCTATGGTGAAAATGAGGTGAGGAGGAGGAGGCATCCAAGACCAAGCTTGGTAGAGGTGGAGAGAAATGAAGTGGGGAAAGTGAGTGTGGTAGGTGGCTGTCAAAAATATCTAGCTGCTCCCAGGTTACCAATGGCGCACCACCTAAGAATGCGCCATTGGTAACCAGGGTTACTAATGGCGCACCTGGTGTGTGGGGCGCATTATCCCCTGGTGCGCCACTGCTAACAATTTTTTTATCTTTTTTTTTAAAACTAGTAATGGCGCACCGCACACCAGGTGCGCCATTAGTAAAGTGGCCAATAATGGCGTACCTATATCTGGTGCGCCACTGCTATATAGCAGTGGCAGACCACATACACGGTGCACCATTAATGTCCATATTAGCTATAGCTGTTTTTCTAGTAGTGGCCAGCTCAGCGGTCCGGCATAGATAAACCATCTGCTAAGAAGTCCGTCCAAGCTTCACTGTCTGCTCAGCAGTCTACCTTGTAGGCAACCAGACGTTCTGCCAGAAATGCTTCAAGTACCAAGAAGGAAGTGGCCAAAAAGGCTACACCCACGACCACGAGGAAGCGCACCAGAAAGTGAAGAGGAAAGAGAACGATTGCCTCTTACTTAAAGCACTCATCGCCCAGAACCAAATTAACAACAGCTTGTTCGAATTAGGGAGTAATATTATTTCTGACGCCATGGATGATGAAGAAGTAGAATTGTTGTTTGCTAAAAGAAAAGCAGACGTACTTGAAGCACGCAATTACGTCCATGGCTAGCCATTTCTTGTTGGCGAATACTTTGATGAGTGCAGCTCCAGTTGCCGCGAGTTACTTGGATATTGCATGGATCAAATGTCAACTGGTCATCATGCTTTGCTAGTCCACTACAATAGAGATCATTTCCGACATGATGCTGGTTCCATCAATGTGAGTTTCGAGGACTTACATCTCTTCTTCAACTTCAACGTGCTCAATGCCACTCTTGTTAGATGCCTGATTTTTTAAGTACTTAACAAACTCTGATCAACTTCTCCATATAAAGCTGTAAATGATAAATAGCTAACTACATTTTATTCCTCTCAGGGGATTGAACGCGCAGAGAAGAAAAAGGGAGAGTGTGTATTTCATAGATCTTACATTAGCAAATGGCACAACATTAGATGGTAAGGACTGACGGGACTGGGCCGTTAACACGGTCCTTCGTATCTTTGAAAACATATCCCATGCAGAATCATTTCTCTGGCCATATCATGAACGGTAAGTCAAGTAAACAACCACGCATACACTGATTGTCTTTCACATTTCAACATCATTCATAAGTTCATGGCTTTCTTAATATGTAGCAATCACTAGATATTGGTATTCATTGTTCCAAACAAGAACACAGTTTACTACATCGATTCTCTCAGAGAGTCAACAAACGCTCAGGATCTGACGCATCTTCAGCAATTCTTGGATAGGTATTGAATTCTATGATGTTAAAATTAATTTGCATTCATATCTGGTTCAATAATTGATGTTGTCAAAATTCATCGTCATTTGCAGTGTGCTCGCATTGTTGAAAACTAAACCAGGGAACCTGTTCAAGACGGAACAACCCGTGCAACACGAGATAGTTTCTCCGGTAACACACCAAAATCCGTTATTTTTACAAAATTTATCCAACAGTCTGCAAATACCTTTCCTTACGCTAGTCAAATGTTCAAGCTTCTAAATAAGCCTCTTTCTATTTTGTCCAAAGAAAAAATAATACATATAACACCGGTTAGGTTGTTCCTAACAGGACAAATACATGACTCATTTTGTGCAAAAAAATTTAGTGTCCTCAGCAAGAAGCAGGGACCAACCTTTGTGGATACTATGTTTGCACACACATGATCTCCATCTGCAAATCTGCTGATAGTTGTGACGATCCTCGCGAATTAGTACCAGTAAGTCCATCTTAATTAATATCTTCTACTCCACTCATATGGCACATTCTGATCTTAAAAATACTGCAGCTCATCTTAAAACCGAGGACCCCTGAACCGCTCCCGGCTGGTGAATTGCTGATGGTTCGGAGATTTATCAGCGACTTCTTCCTGGATTACTACATCAATCCCACTGGTGATAATGAAGATTTCAGCATGCGTTCTCCTGAAACATTGAGTAGGAGTTAGCCGCCAAACATATAACGCATGGATCCATTGTTTTCCATCTGATGAGGTCTTTGTATTTCGTACACTATGATTAATTATGTAATGCATATATATGTGGACAAATCATTGGAATTTAGCTACCATATGTTCAGTTGCAATTGTTGCGAAATCTGATGAATGTTCTTCCTGTGGACACTATTTGTTCAATTGAATATTGTGGCGAATTTGCTTTTTGCGTGCCGATTCAAAATGGGATATTTTTGTTTATTTGTTTAATTGAATATTGTGGAGAATTTGCTTTTTGCGTGCCGATTCAAAATGGGATATTTTTGTTTTAACCTGGTAATTGCTCCGCACACGGTTCAACTAAATGAGTGTGTGCGATCCACATCGGAAAGCATACGTCAATCATAGCGGAACCGTTGGTGATATACAGCAGATCGCAAACGATTTGCAGCATTACTACGTGTGCGTAGGTTCTCCGGAACCGTTTGTCATATCGCGTTATCGCACACGAGAACTGAGAGTAAACCGTACCCAATGCAAAATACAATCCCAGTCGTAATTTTTTCAGGAATCGTGTGGGATCCCAAACGAAAAGCACACGTCACTCTTGCGGCAACTGTCGGTGATACGTAACAAATCACAAACGGTCTGCAGCACTTGTATGTGTGCGAAGGGGCTCATGAACCGTTTGTGATAGAACATTATCACATACGGTAATTGTTGGATAACGCATGCGATGGAGTCTAGCATGGCAGACGGGTTACGCAGAAAACTCGTGTGCGATGGGACACAAATCGCACATAGTTCATATGTTGGCCCGTGTGCCTTACATACTGTTTCCCAAACGGTTCGTTACGACAAACCGTATTTTTTCACTGCGTCATTAGAAACGCTTAATCACCGATACCACACGTGCGCAAGAATTTACTGTGTGCTGCATCGCACACGATTACATTTTGGAAGGCCTCTAGATCACTGCTCCATATCCCCGACGGTTTCTGGGTCATGTGGGAAGGACACCCTATCGCACACACTCACTTGGCGACGGTTCCAAATGCCGTCGCGGAAAGGGGTTAAAAACTGTTTGTTTAGGACCGACAATCACCAGTGCACCATCCCCATGCACCGGAACATGTCCTGCTCCATGGCTTCAAGTCTGGCCTCCATGGTTCCCGTCCCCTTGGGACATGGCACATCATGGAGGTGAAGCACTCCCTTATGCATCTGGATGACCCGAGGGTGCCGCACTACCTCCTGAAGGTATGGCTTGATGACGTTCTTGAAGAACTTGTCCTTGGAGGAGCTTCAAGTAGCCATGGTAGATGGGATCTGACAGAAAACAGCACAGAAAAGAAAACAGAGGATTTCTCCGCGATACGGTGGTTAATAGGTTCGGGAGGTATATATATATTTTTTATCTTGGAGGAAAAGCATACGATAGAAAAACGGAATCCGGAAGGTGTCCCAGGTGGGCACAACCCACCTGGGCGTGCCAGGCAAGCCTGGCGCACCTTGGTGTCTTGTGCCCACCAGGGTACACTTCCTGGAAGTTTCTTTATTTCCTAAATTTTTAAATATTCCAAACTTGATAAAAAATATTTTTACAGATTTTTCGGAGTCCGTTACTTACCGTATCACATACCTCCTTATTTTCACAATTCTGGAGTGTTCCGGAAGGACTCTTTTATGTGTTCTTCCGGTGTCAAAGTTTGGATAATATTAATTTCAACATTAATGGGCGTACCTAAGATATAATGTTTTATTCGTTGCCCATTGACAACCTTCGGGTTAGTACCTTTGGAATTATTTATTTTGATGGCTCCAGACCGATAAACCTCCTCGATGACATATGGGCCTTCCCATTTTGAGAGGAGTTTTCCTGCAAAGAATCTAAAACGAGAGTTGTACAAAAGAACATATTCTCTGACTTTAACTCACGCTTTTGGATTCTTTTGTCATGCCATCTTTTAACTTTCCCTTTGAATAATTTTGCATTTTCATAAGCTTGGGTTCTCCATTCATCTAATGAGCTAATATCAAATAACCTCTTTTCACTAGCAACCTTGAAATCATAGTTGAGCTCTTTGATGACCCAAAATGCTTTATGTTCTAACTCAAGAGGCAAATGACAAGCTTTTCCATAAACCATTTTATAAGGAGACACACCCATTGGATTTTTATATGCTGTTCTACAAGCCCAAAGTGCATCATCTAATTTCGTAGACCAATTCTTCCCGGACCTATTGACAGTCTTTTCCAAAATTAATTTTATTTCTCTATTGCTAAGTTCAACTTGACCACTAGACTGAGGATGATAAGGTGATGCAATTCTATTGTTAACATCATACTTGGCAAGCATTTTACGGAAAGAACCATGAATAAAGTGTGAACCACCATCAGTCATTAAATATCTAGCGACTCCAAACCTTGGAAAATAACTTCCTTAAGCATTTTGGTAGAGGTGTTGTGATCAGCACTACTAGTTGGAATAGCTTCTACCCATTTAGTAACATAATCAACGGCAACCAAAATATGTGTATACCCATTAGAGGAAGGAAAAGGTCCCATGTAATCAAATCCCCAGACATCAAATGGTTCAACAGCAAGTGAATAATGCATAGGCATTTCTTGACACTTACCGAGATTACCTATCCTTTGACATTCATCACAAGATAAGACAAACTTACGGGCATCCTTGAAGACAGTAGGCCAATAAAATCCAGACTGCAGTACCTTGTGAGCAGTTATATCTCTAGCATGATTGAGGGAGTCCTGGATTAAGGGGTCCTCGGGTGTTCGGGCTATGTGACGTGGGCTGGACTAATGGGCCATGAAGATACAAGAAAGAAGACTTCTTCCCATGTCCGGATGGGGCTCTCCTTTGCGTGGATGGCAAGCTTGGCGTTCGGATGTGAAGATTCCTTTCTCTGTGAACCAACTCTGTATAACCCTAGGTCCCTCCGGTGTATATATAAACTGGAGGGTTTAGCCCGTAGAGGAATAATCATAATCATACAGGCTAGACATCTAGGGTTTAGCCATTACGATCTAGAGGTAGATCAACTCTTGTAACCCCATATTCATCCAAGATAATCAAGCAGGAAGTAGGGTATTACCTCCATCAAGAGGGCCCGAACCTGGGTAAACATCGTGTCCCTGTCTCCTGTTACCTTCGATCCTCACACACAGTTCGGGACCCCCTACCCAAGATCCGCCGGTTGTGACACCGACATTGGTGCTTTCATTGAGAGTTCCGTTATGTCATCGCCAGAAGGTTCGCTGGCTCCATTAGTCATCTACAACAATGCTGCCCTAAGGGAGGTCTTTCTCCCCGGACAGATCTTTGTGTTCGGCGGCTTCGCATTGCGGGCCAACTCGCGTGGCCATCTAGAGCAGATCGACATCTACGCCCCAGGTCACCAGATTAGCTTTGGAAATCTGAATTGTGTCGCCAATATCCGAGGAGATTTGATCTCCCAAGGGTTCGCGACCCCGACCTCCGCTCTGGCCTTAGAGCGGGAGCGCATCACTAGGTCCGAAGACGGGATTTTCAAGCCCGCCGGACTCTCTGCGACTATTGATCCTAGTACGGGAGAGCCGGAGGAAGTAGCGTCACGAGCAATCATCATGAAGCCGGACCCTTCTCCGAACACTGGCTCCGAACCGTCGAAGTCAGCATCGTGTGAGTTCGGCCAAAGAGTTTCCTTCCCGCCGTACTCCATGGACTTTCTTCTCCCTGGCCAAACCTCGCCTTTAAGCGAGGCTCTGGACTTAATGCAATCCCTCGTCATTACAGAGGGGCAACGTCCGAACTACGCCCAGCTCGGACTAGGGGCTGAGAGTGGGGAATTTTACGCCCCACCCACCACCCACTTCATAGCCACTGTCGAGGACTTAACCGACAGGCTCGATTACCGCTCTGAAGACATCGACGGTATGGACGACAATGCCGGAGACGAACAAAGCCAAAACCCGCCGCATACCGGACGCTGGACGACCACCTCCACATACGACGTATACATGGTGGATACGCCAAAAGAGGATGGCAATGAAGGCTGTAAGAATCCAATAAAGGACAATAACACTAATAAACCACCAAAACGACGGCATCATCGGCGCCGTTCAAAATCACGCCGTGACAAAGAAAGCAATACCGGCAATGGAGACGATAACACTCCGGAGAATGCCGAAGACCCAGACGCCCCCGTCGAACCAACATCCGAACAGGATGATAGGAAGGAGGGGCACGGTAACCCTGACGAGCCAGTCGGAAGCGAGGACTCGGAAGACAACAACTATATGCCACCCTCCGAAGACGAAATAAGCCTCGGCAATGAAGACTTCATCGTGCTAGAGGAACCCCTCGATCAAGAATGCTTTAAGCAACAGCTCATCGCAACCGCGAGGAGCCTGAAAAGGAAACAGCAACGGCTTCAAGCCGAACAGGGTATGCTCAACGACAGATGGACTACTGTCCTGGCAGCTGAGGAATACGGCCTCGCGCGACCAACCAAAAGCTACCCGAAGCCCAAGTAGTTACCCCAATTCGATGTTGAGGCGCGGGAGCCCCTGACATCAGCGCGTAACGCAGTTGATAAACCAGACCGGCCACCGCATGTCCGAGATAGAACTACTACCCAAAGCCGAACACCAGCCCACATTACCCCGCCGTAAAGGCAGGGAGACAGCGGCCCGGGTACGACCTACGGCAGGACCTAATCCGTCTTCAGTACTTGCTTTTCCTCATAGAACTATATTTTGCTTCTTTGGGTGTTTCACGAACACACCTCGACACTAATTCCCAGGGGCTCGATATGGCAACACATTGGTTGCCGAAAAGTCCGAACAGCTCTACAGCATACTTCGGCGTCACGAGTTTGGCATTATATGCATCAGCTCCGAATCATGTCTTTGGTCAATAGTTGGGCTGCCCCGCTCCTGTGCTTACTACCTTACGTTCCATCTTATCGGCTAGGGTAGTAAAGGGAGAACTACTGCGATTGTGTTTCTAGTTCACCTGGTTAAACACCTCAGTAGAGAAAGCCGAAAACTGACTGTCATGATGCGGCGAGAGCTGGTCAACCACTCGGCGACTTATTAGAATCTTTTGCGATTTCTTCCGTATAACACGAAGGACCGTTTTCCGGTCACCTATGTAACGCAACCGTATTCGGATAACCGCATACATACCAGGGGCTACATAATAGTCCCACTATCAAAATCCTATGGCTAAGTGAAAGTGTTAAAGCCCTATAGTCCGATTGCCTAGTTCGCCGCACTGACCCTCCTTTACGGACCAAGACGTTTGGTCAAGTGTGATCAGGTACTATTCCGAACATCCCCGTATTATATGCGAGGGGGCTGAAGCCGATGACTGGCAAACTTTCAGATTATAAAAATGGCCGCACAGGAGGAAATAACTTTCAGACAAAGGCATAAATATAACACAGCCTTAATGTATCATAATATTGTTCTCACAATTCCGGTACACTTATTAGAACATAATGTCCTTCGAGCACTGACCCTCTATCCAGCGGGCGCCCTCTAGGACGTCCTCCAAATAATGCTCCGGCGTGCGATGGTCCTTGCCTCCAGGCGGGCCCTTAGCTGCAACATCGGCGACCTTCATCTTTGCCCAGTACATCTTGACGCGGGCGAAGGCCATCCGGGCACCTTCTATGCCCGCCGACCGCTTGACGGCGTTGATACGCGGCACTGCATCGACAAGTCGGTGCACCAAACTGAAATAGCTGTTCGGAATGGGTTCAGCCGGCCATAGCCGTGCCACGACGTCCTTCATGGCAGCTTCGGACATCTTGCGGAGCTCAGCCCATTGGGCCATCTGTTCATTCAGCAACGCCGAACGCCGTGGAACGTCGAATTGTGACCAAAAAAGCTTCTCCACAGCATGTCCTTCCTGTGCTTGGAAGAACTGCGTCGCGTCGGAGACACTCTTCGGCAGGTCCAAGTACGCGTCTAGAGAACTCCACAATTGATTAAGCAGAGCATACTTCGGGTCGCAGAACTTAGTCTGTAAAAGAAAGGGCTTACCAGCCGCTATCTCCCCAGCTTGCCGGATCTCCTCCCGAGCCGCTCTAGACTCGGACCGCGCGTCTTTCGCCTCTAGTAAGGCCTTGTCGAGTTCGGCTGCCATGGCTTTGTTATCCTCCTCAAGTGATTTGCATTTGCCAGTGGCATCCTTTGGCTCTCGCTCCATGGTAGATATTCTCTCCTCGCACTGGCGCCGAGTGGCCTGTTCAGCCTTTAAATCAGCAGCCGCCTTCTCGGGAGCCGCCTAGCTCACTTTGGCCTGCTCCTTGGCCCGGGCAAGCTCGGCCCGAAGGGTCTCAACCGCAATAGCACCGTCTACAGTTTTGCATGTCACAGTGTATAATTTTCAGCTTCGTGCTCATACTATTATACATGCATAAGCGGGCTGTCCCAAAAACATACCTTGTGCCTCGTCGAGCCGCCTGTTAATAAGAGTAATGTCCTCATCAGCTAACTCAAGTTTATGCTTTAAATCTGCAACTTACGCAGCTTGGGCAGTCGCCGTTGACATAACAGCCTATTTTCAAATTAATTATGTTACTTCCTGAGCATATCTTTTTGATCCTCTGATCGCCTCCCTGTGGAGACCGACCAGAGTCACAGGGGCTACTATCTATACACAGGCACATTCTTGCATGTAAAGAGCGGTTAAAGATATTACATTGCATACCTCGAAGCCTGTCAGCAGGCCCGTAAAAGCTTCATTCAATTCTCTTTTCGTGGACAGAATCCTCTCAACTACCGTACCCATTAAGGTACGATGTTCCTCTGAGATGGACAAACTTTGCAATGTGTCAATCAGTGTATCCGGCACCTCCGGATTCCTGGAGGCTGCTGTGGGAGTATGGACTCCCTTCAAAGGGGCACGCTTACTCGACCCTAGAGTCATCTTTGGATGTACACCAAATAGTTCAGGGCCCTCATTGTTGGTCCCCGTGGGGGCTGCCTCCCCTGGACCCTTGACGGTCGAAGTATCACCTTCGGGTGTTGTCTTCATTGTCCCCCGCGCCATTGGATGGTCAGGGGAGATCCTCCAGATCGACACCTCGAAGTCGTCCGCCCTTAGGGGCGAGAAAGCTTGTGGAGGCGTCTCGCTTTCCATCATCTCCGAAGGCAATTCCCCCAATGAGGAGGACTGTTGAGGTAGATAGCGGGCCGGACTGCAAACATATAGTTTAAATGGTACCCTTGCAAACCAAAAAGAACGGGACATGTCTAGAGCATCCTTGTTCACTTACGATTCGGCAAAGGGCTTGTCCCTAGAGAGGAGCTCTTCGTCAACATCGGCTTCCAAACTCGAACCATCTGACAGGGGTATCTTCCCTCTCTTGGGTGCCTCCACCTCCAAGTCTTTGGAGGCAGTCCTTTTCTTCCCGTGCGGAGAAGGGATATCACCTTCTCCTTCCCCTTCATCTACCTCTTCAGAAGAGGGAGGTTTAGTCTCCCCGGACGTAGCGTCCAGTATACCTTTAAAGCGGAGGCCATCTTCAGCCCTTTTGCCCTTCTTCTTGTCCTCCTTCGCCGACATTTGATACGACGCCGGGGCCAGCATCCTCATTAACACAGGATTAGCTGAGTCTTTGGGAAGTGGAGCCGGACACCTGATTCATTCCGCCTTCTTTATCCAGCCCTGGTCGAAGATAGGTTCCTCGGTACATCGCTATGAGATAATCAACTGAGTTGCATTCAGAAGTTGGGTGTTTACCGAGGTATCCGGATGGTTGCAGTCGAGGCCGATGTCCTCGGATGTGTCTGGCCACTGCTTTTGAGTCTTGAAGAATAGTTTCCACATCCCTCTATGCGTTGTGCCGAAGAATTGTTGAAGGGTCCGCGGTCCTTCTGGATTGAACTCCCACATGCTAAGAGGCCATCGCTGGCACGGAAGGATCCGGCGGACTAGCATTACCTGGATCATGTTAATGAGGCCGGTGTCCTTATCGAGGATGCTCTGGATACGGCTTTGCAGCATCTGCACTTCATCAGTTGATCCCTAGTCTAGCCATTTATTAATCCATGATGCGAGCTACAATGGAGGGCCAGATCGGAATGCAGGCGTGGTTGCCCATTTGGTACCACGGGGTTCGGTGATATAGAACCACTTCCGCTGCCATAAGTTGGAGGTTTCCGTGAAAGTTCCTTTTGGCCAGATAGTGTTGGCGAGCTTGCTCACCATTGCACCACCGCACTCCGCCTGCTCCCCGTCGATTATCTTCGGCTTCACATTGAAGGTCTTGAGCCATAGGCCGAAGTGTGGGGGGACGCGGAGAAAAGCCTCACACATAACGATAAACACCGAGATGTGAAGAAAGGAGTCCAGAGCTAGATCATGAAAATCTAGTCCATAATAGAACATAAGACCACAAACGAAGGGGTGGAGAGCAAACCCTAGCCCGCGGAGGAAGTGAGAGATGGATACAACCCTCTCGCCGGATTTTGGTGCGGGGATAACCTGCCCCTTGGCAGGGAGCCTGTGGGGGATTTCCGCAGTCAGGTACCTCGCCTCCCAGAGCTTCACGATATCTACCTCGGTGACCGAGGAGGCCATCCACCTGCCTTGGGAGCTGGATCCGGACATAACTAGAAGGCTGGGTAGCAATGAAACAAATCGAGACCTGGGCGCGGGAGCTTAAGGCTGGAAAGGCTGAGGAAGAGATATGCGTGGGGGAGAAAGACGGGTCTGTACCCGTTTATAAAGGCGAGGAATATCGAACGCCTCCTCACGGGCCTTAAAGCTCGCCAATTCCCAAGGGATCGTGCAAACGACACGGTTGGATTACCCACACCCATATTAATAGGAATCCCGTGATAAGGGGACGCGATCTCTGCTTTGACAAGATGTGCCAATAAAAACCGCGTCTCGTAACGTGGAGCGAGAGGCTGAAAGACGGTTCGAAACAATAACCAGGCAGGGGACATAACGTCTCGCCACCAAAGTTGTCAGTAGATGGGACTTGTTAAAAATTGTACCCTGTTATGATTGTATGTGGTGTCTGTTTCGCAGAGCCGGACACGTTTTCTATGTTCGAGGACTACTTTGAAGTGTTCAGAGGAGGAACCCGCATTGCAATGCCGAAGACAATCTGCGCGCCAGACACGTCGTCATTGAAGCCTGGTTTAGGGGCTACTGAGGGAGTCCTGGATTAAGCGGTCCTCGGGTGTTCGGGCTATGTGACATGGGCCGGACTAATGGGCCATGAAGATACAAGACAGAAGACTTCTTCCCATTCCTGATGGGGCTCTCCTTTGCGTGGATGGCAAGCTTGGCGTTCAGATGTGAAGATTCCTTTCTCTGTGAACCGACTATGTATAACCCTAGGTCCCTCTGGTGTCTATATAAACCGGAGGGTTTAGCCCGTAGAGGAATAATCATAATCATACAGGCTAGACATCTAGGGTTTAGCCATTACGATCTCGAGGTAGATCAACTCTTGTAACCCCATATTCATCCAAGATAATCAAGCAGGAAGTAGGGTATTACCTCCATCAAGAGGGCCCGAACCTGGGTAAACATCGTGTCCCTGTCTCCTGTTACCTTGCATCCTCAAATGCACAGTTCGGGACCCCCTACCCGAGATCCGCCGGTTTTGACACCGACAATGATGCCCTCCATAAGCTTCGGAGTGACATTTCCATAGGATTTGTCCTTGTTCATGCTCAGGTACACAACGTCTAATAATACCATCTACTCCTTCTTTATAAAGATGTGGGTCATCCCAAAAGTAATGTCTTAAATCATAGAAGATTTTTTCTTTTGTTGGTATGTAAAGCTTGGTGGTAAGTATTTAGCAACAATGTAATTAGCATAATCAGCATACCAAGGAGTACTGTGAGCAACATTTATTGCAGCTAACTGCTTATCAGGAAAACTATCATCAATAGGTAGTGGGTCATCAAGCACATTTTCAAGCCTAGATAATATATCAGCTAGTGGGTTCTCAGCTCCTTTTCTGTCAATGATATGTAAATCAAATTCTTGTAATAAGAGAACCCATCGAATAAGTCTAGGTTTAGCATCTTTCTTTTCCATAAGATATTTAATAGCAGCATGGTCTGTGTGAATAGTTACTTTGGAATCAACAATATAAGGTCTAAATTTATCACAAGCAAACACAACTGCTAAGAATTCTTTTTCAGTAGTAGCATAATTTCTTTGAGCACTGTCTAGAGTTTTACTAGCATAATGAATTACATTAAGTTTCTTATCAACTCTTTGTCCTAGAACAGCACCAACAGCATAATCACTAGCATCACACATAATTTCAAAAGGGAAGTTCCAATCAGGTGGTTGAACAATAGGTGCATATTCTAAGCTTTCTTGAGTGTTTCAAAGGCTTCTAAACAATCATCATCAAAAACAAAAGGAATATCCTTTTGCAAGAGACTAGTAAGAGGCCTAGAATTTTTTGAAAAGTCTTTGATAAATCTCCTATAGAAACCAGCATGACCTAAGAAACTACGAATACCTTTTATATCTTTAGGACATGGCATTTTCTCAATTGCATCAACCTTAGCTTTGTCCACTTCAATACCTCTTTCAGAAATTTTATGACCCAAGACAATGCCTTCATTAACCATAAAGTGGCACTTCTCCCAATTCAAGACAAGATTTGTTTGTTCACATCTCTGCAAAACTCGATCAAGATTGCTTAAAGAATCATCAAAGGACTTCCCATAAACAAAAAAGTCATCCATGAAAACCTCAACAATCTTTTCATAAAAGTCAAAGAATAGAGCAGTCATACATCTTTGAAAGGTAGTAGGTGCATTACATAAACCAAAAGGCATACGTCCATAAGCATAAGCTCCAAAGGGACAAGTAGAATTGGTCTTTTCTTGGTCAGCTTGAGAAACAGGTATTTGTGAAAAACCAGAATATCCATCAAGGAAGCAAAAATGTGTGTGCTTAGATAATCTTTCAAGCA
Organism: Aegilops tauschii subsp. strangulata; assembly: GCF_002575655.3. Lineage (NCBI taxonomy): Eukaryota > Viridiplantae > Streptophyta > Magnoliopsida > Poales > Poaceae > Aegilops > Aegilops tauschii. The sequence continues at coordinate 206,747,806 of NC_053035.3, read as the reverse complement.
TTTGATCAATAAAAGGCAGAGGGTAATGATCTTTTCTAGTTGCTTTTTTTAATTTTCTAAAATCAATTACCATTCTATAGCCTGTAACAATTCTTTGTGGAATAAGTTCATTCTTATCATTAGGAACAACAATAATACCTCCTTTCTAAGGGACACAATGAACATGACTTACCCATCTACTATCAGCTATACGATAGATTATACCTGCTTCCAGAAGTTTTAATATTTCCGTTCTTACCACTTCTTTCATCTTCGGATTTAACCGAGGTTGGTGATAAACAATGGGTTTAGCATCAGGTTCCATATTAATTTTGTGCTGACATAGAGTGGGACTAATGCCCTTTAAATCATCAAGAGTATATCCAATAGCAGCTCGATGCTTCCTTAGAACTTTCAATAATCTTTCTTCTTCATGTTCTGAAAGGTTAGCACTAATAATAACAGGATATATCTTCTTTTCATCAGGATACATATTTCAAAGTGTTTGGCAATTGTTTTTATTCAAACACAGGATCACCTTTAGGTGGAGGTGGACCTCCTAGAGTTTCAATAGGCAAACTGTGTTTAAGCAGAGGACATTGTTCAAAGAAAATTGTATCTATTTCATTTCTTTCATGCATATGTAAATCATTTTCATGGTCTAGCAAATATTGTTCTAAAGGATCAGTAGGTGGTACAGCAATAGAATCAAGACCAATTAATTCATCCTTACTAGGCAATTCTTTTTCATGAAGCTTTCTACTAAACTTGGAAAAATTAAATTCATGAGACTCATAACCAAAACTAACACCGATAGTTTGCTTCTCACAATCTATTCTAGCATTAACGATGTTCAAGAAAGGTCTACCAAAGATAATGGGACAAAAGTCATCTTGTGGGGAACCAAGAACAAGAAAATCAGTAGGGTATTTTATTTTGCCACACAAGACTTCAACATCTCTAACAATCCCAATTGGTGATATAGTGTCTCTATTAGCAAGTTTAATAGTAACATCTATGTCTTCTATCTTTGCGGGTGCTATGTCATTCATAATTTCTTGATATAAGGCGTAAGGAATAGCACTCACACTAGCACCTATGTCACATAAACCATGATAACATTGATCTCCTATTTTAACTGAGATGACATGCATGCCAACAGCAGGTCTATGTTTATCTTTTTTATCAGGTTTGGCAATTCCAGCAGCTTCTTCACAGAAGTAAATAACATGCCTATCCATATCTTGTTCCAAGAGATCTTTAACCATAGCAATACTAGGTTCTACTTTAATTTTTTCATCAGGTTTAGGTGTTCTAATATAGCTTTTGTTAACCACAGTTGAAACTGTAGCATGTCCCTTTATCCTAACAGGGAAAGGTGGTTTCTCTATATAAGCAGAAGGAACAACTGGATCAACATTTTAAAGTATAGTTTCTTCTTTAACCGGTTCCGGTTCTTTAGTTTCTTCTTTAATAGGTGGGTGATATTTAAACCACTTCTCTTTAGGGAGTTCAACATGAGTAGAAAATGATTCACAAAAGGTGGCTACTATCTCAGAGTCAAGTCCATATTTAGTGCTAAACTTTTGAAAAGCATCGGTATCCATAAAAGATTTAACACAATCATACTTAAGTTTAATACCTGACTCTTTACCTTCGTCGAGTTCCCAATCTTCGTTGTTGCATTTAATTCTTTCCAAAAGATCCCACCGGAATTCAATAGTCTTCTTCATAATAGAACCATCACAAGAAGTATCAAGCATGGTTTGATCATTACGAGAAAGCCGAGCATAAAAATTCTGGATAATAATTTCTGTTGAGAGCTCATGATTGGGGCATGAATATAACATTGACTTAAGCCTCCCCCAAGCTAGAGCGATACTTTCTCCTTCACGAGGCCAAAAATTATATATATAATTCCAATCACGATGAACTAGATGCATATGATAAAAAATTTGGTGGACCTCCAATTTCAAACGATTCCAATTCCGTGATCCAATATCATCGCATAGCCTATACCATGCCAATGCTTTTCCCTTCAAAGATAAAGGGAAAACCTTTTTCAGAACTTCATCCCTGGGTAAACCTGCAAGCTTAAACAATCCACAAATTTGTTCTACATATATCAAGTACATATCAGGATGTTCGGTTCCATCTCCTGCATAAGGATTAGCTAGCAGTTGTTCTATCATACCCGAAGTAAGTTCATATTCAATATTTTCAGTAGGTGTAGTAGGTTGAGGGGTAGCTAAATGTGGTTCCAGTCGAGGTGAAGATACCCCGAACAAACTCCTCAAAGGATTGTTTTCCATAGTAACAAGTGACAATAAATTTCAGCACACTATATAAATGTTTCCTTACCAAATTCCACTTACCATAGGCGCTTCACTCCCCAGCAACGGCGCCAGAAAATAGCCTTGATGACCCACAAGTATAGGGGATCAATTGTAGCTCTTTTCGATAAGTAAGAGTGTCGAACCCAACGAGGAGCAAAAGGAAATGACAAGTGGTTTTCAGCAAGGTAATGTCTGCAAGTGCTGAAATTGTAAGTAGCGGTGTAGTATGATAGGAAGATAATTTGTTACAAGCAAGTAACAATAGTAGTAACAAAAGTGCAGCAAGGTATCCCAATCCTTTGGACGCAAAGGACAGGCCAAAACGGTCTTGTATGATAAGCAAAGCGTTCTTGAGGGTACACGGGAATTTCATCTAGTCACTTTCATCATGTTGGTTTAATTCGTATTCGGTACTTTGATAATTTGATATGTGGGTGGACCGGTGCTTAGGTGCCGTTCTTACTTGAAAAAACCTCCTACTTATGATTAACCCTTCCGCAAGCATCTGAAACTATGAGAAAAGTATTAAGAATAAATTCTAACCATAGCATTAAACTTTTGGATCTAATCGGTCCCTTACGGAATAGCGCATAAATTGGGGTTTAAGCTTCTGTCACTCTCGCAACCCATCATCTAATTGCTACTCCACAATGCATTCCCTTAGGCCCAAATATGGTGAAGTGTCATGTAGTCGACGTTCACATGACACCACTAAGGGAATCACAACATACATACTATCAAAATATCGAACACATATCAAATTCACATGATTACTTACAACATGATTTCTCCCATGACCTCAAGAACAAAAGTAACTACTCACAAATGATAAACATGCTCATGATCAGAGGAGTATTAAATAGCACATTGGATCTGCACATATAATCTTCCACCAAATAAACCATATAGTAATCGGCTACAAGATGTAATCAACACTACTAGTCACCCACAAGCACCAATCTATAGTTCCGGTAACAAGATTGAACACAAGAGATGAACTAGGGTTTGAGATGAGATGGTGCTGTTGAAGATGTTGATGGAGGTTTCCCTCCCCAAGATGGGAGAGTTGTTGGTGATGATGATGACGACGATGATTCCCCCCACCGGGAGGGAAGTTCCCCCAACGGAATCGCTCCGCCGGACGGCAAAAGTGCTCCTGCCCAAGTTCCGCCTCAAGACGGCGGCGCTCCATCCCGAAAGTTGTCCTCTTATTTTTTTCTAGGTCAAAATGACCTATATACCAGAAGATGGGCACCGGAGGTGGGCCTGGGTGAGCAGAACCCACCAGGGCGCGCTTGGGCTCCCTGGCGCGCCCAGGTGGGTTGTGCCCACCTGGTGGTCCCCCTATGGTAGTTATTTGCTCCAATAATTATCAAATATTACATAAAAAACCTCGTGGAGTTTCAGCTCATTTGGAGTTGTGCAGAATATGTAGCCTGACGTAGCTTTTTCAGGTCCAGATTTCCAGCTGCCGGAATTCTCCCTCTTTGTGTATACCTTGCATATTATGAGAGAAAAGGCATTTTAATTACTCCAAAAAGCATTATTATGGATAAAAACATTATAAATAACAGTAAGAAAACATGATGCAAAATGGACGTATCAGTGGTGTGCCATAGCCGCGCGATCTAGGTAAACCTTGGGCAAAGGATAATCATGATGGCATATCGGAATGTTAAAATGAGTCGCCAAGCAAGTAGCGTGAATACCACCATGTATTTTGCCCTTGGATCTGTTAATGTGGAGGCGACGTGCCACAATAGCTCCCAGGCTATAAGTGTTATTGACGTAAAGTGCATGACGTAAAACAGCAAAGTATGGAGCACTGAGTGCACCTACGTTCTCTCTAGCAAGCAAACACTTCGTAATGAATAGAGCAAAATAATGTACAACTAGAAAGTGTAAGCTAGTGGCGGTGACACCTGATACCCCTCTCTCGTCCCCCACTGTCAGAGTTCGGTAAAAACCATCAAACTCTGCGGGCCTAGGCTCAACTGAATCCCCGTCAGAAGGGATCATGCAAATATCACAAAATTCAGTAAGTGGTATTTGACGGGTTTCAGCATATAAATTAAACTGCACCTCAGGGGGATTATTCCCAGGAAGGAAATGAAAACTTTGCACAAAGGAATTTGTGAGGAGATGATACTATTCACATTCAGCTGCGATGAAGTCGGTGAGGCCGGCATTAGCGGCATATTGTGCAAACTCCTCAAGGATTTCGAGCTTCCGACCCCTTCCATGAACGGGTTATGCGGCCATTCGCACGGCCCTACCTCCACCATTCTCCGGGTATGGAGATCACTGTCAGAATACTCCCCAATAACTCCCTTGGAGTTCTTCTTGGAAGCAAACTTCCTAAACACTTATCTTTTTCCTCTGAACAAAATTCTGAAATTTTAGTCCACAAAATTTTTCTCAACAAAACTTCACAAGATTGAAAGCAACTACTCATAGGGATGCATGGAGGCCATAGCAAGCATTCAAAATACTTAGAACTCTAAGAATTCAACATGCAAGCTCATCTATAGCAACACCAAGAGTAGCTAATTATTCAAAATTCAAACCACCAAAGCAAAAACTAATTGGACCAACTGAGGAGTCACATACCAAGCAATTGTTGGGGAACGTAGCAGAAATTTAAAATTTTCAACGTATCACCAAGATCAATCTATGGAGTCATCTAGCAACGAGAGAGAGGGGAGTGCATCTACATACCCTTGTAGATCGCGCGCGGAAGCGTTCAAGAGAACGGGGTTGATGGAGTCGTACTCGTCGTGATCCAAATCACCGATGATCCTAGCGCCGCACGGAGGGCACCTCCGCGTTCAACACACGTACGGAGCGGGGACGTCTCCTCCTTCATGATCCAGAAAGGGGGTTGGAGAAGTTGATGGAGATCCAGCAGCACGACGGCGTGGTGGTGGAAGTAGCGGGATCCCAGCAGGGCTTCGCCAAGCGCAAGCGGGGAGGATGAGGTGTCACGGGAGGGAGGGAGGCGCCAGGGCTTGGGGTGCTGCTCCCATGCGCCTCCCCACTATATATAGGGGTGGAGGGGGCTGGTTTCTTGCCCTCCAAGTCCATTGGGGCGTTGGCAAAGGTGGGGGAAAGAAATCCCATCATTTCCCTTCCCCACCGATTGTTATCCCCCTTTTTAGGGATCTTGATCTTATCCCTTCGGGATATGATCTTATTACTTCTAAGGTGGGATCTTGGTGCGCCTTGACCAGGGGTGTGGGGCCTTGCCCCCACTACCCACGTTCATGTGGGTCCCCCCATGCAGGTGGGCCCCACTTTGGAACCTTCTAGAACCTTCCCGGTATAATACCCAAAAATCCCGAACATTTTCCGGTGGCCAAAATAGGACTTCCCATATATAAATCTTTACCTCCGGACCATTCCGGAACTCCTTGTGACGTCCGGGATCTCATCCGGGACTCCAAACAACTTTCGGTTAACCGCATACTAATATCCCTACAACTCTAGCGTCACCGAACCTTAAGTGTGTAGACCCTACGGGTTCGGGAGACATGCAGACATGACCGAGACGACTCTCCGGTCAATAACCAACAGCGGGATCTGGATACCCATGTTGGCTCCCACATGTTCCACAATGATCTCATCGGATGAACCACGATGTCGAGGATTCAATCAATCCCGTATACAATTCCCTTTGTCAATTGGTACGTTACTTGCCCGAGATTCGATCGTCGGTATCCCAATACCTTGTTCAATCTCGTTACCGGCAAGTCACTTTACTCGTACCGTAACGCATGATCCCGTGGCTAACTCCTTAGTCAAATTGAGATCATTATGATGATGCATTACGGAGTGTGCCCAGAGATACCTCGCCGTCATACGGAGTAACAAATCCCAGTCTCGATTCGTGCCAACCCAACAGACACTTTCGGAGATACCGGTAGTGCACCTTTATAGCCACCCAGTTACGTTGTGTCGTTTGATACACCCAAAGCATTCCTACGGTATCCGGGAGTTGCACAATCTCATGGTCTAAGGAAATGATACTTGACATTAGAAAAGCTCTAGCAAACGAATTACACGATCTTGTGCTATGCTTAGGATTGGGTCTTGTCCATCACATCATTCTCCTAATGATGTGATCCCGTTATCAATGACATCCAATGTCCATGGTCAGGAAACCATAACCATCTATTGATCAACGAGCTAGTCAACTAGAGGCTTGCTAGGGACATGTTGTGGTCTATGTATTCACACATGTATTACGGTTTCCAGTTAATACAATTATAGCATGAACAACAGACAATTATCATGAACAAGGAAATACAATAATAACCATTTTATTATTGCCTCTAGGGCATATTTCCAACAGTATCCCACTTGCACTAGAGTCAATAATCTAGTTCACATCACCATGTGATTAACACTCAAAGTTCACATCGCCATGTGACTAATACCCAAGAGTTTACTAGAGTCAATAATCTAGTTCACATCACCATGTGATTAACACTCAATGAGTTCTAGGGTTTGATCATGTTATGCTTACGAGAGAGGTTTTAGTCAACGGTTCTGCAACATTCAGATCCGTGTGTGCTTTACAAATCTCTATGTCATCTTGTAGATGCAGCTACCACGCGCTACTTGGAGCTATTCCAAATAACTGCTCTACTATACGAATCCGGTTCACTACTCAGAGTCATCCGGATTAGTGTCAAAGTTTGCATCGACGTAACCCTTTACGACGAACCCCCTTTCCACCTCCATAATCGAGAAAATTCCTTAGTATATTGTAGAGCCTACGTCTAAAGCATAGGGGACGACCTTCGTCCTTTCTCTTTCTTCTGCCGTGGTCAGGTCTTGAGTCTTACTCAATACTCACACCTTGTAACACAGCCAAGAACTCCTTCTTTGCTGATCTATTTTGAACTCCTTCAAAATCTTGTCACGGTATGTATTCATTTGAAAGTACTATTAAGCGTTTTTTATCTATCCTTATATATCTTGATGCTCAATGTTCAAGTAGCTCAATCCAGGTTTTCCATTAAAAACACTTTTCAAATAACCCTGGATGCTTTCTAGAAATTCTACATCATTTCTGATCAACAATATGTTAACAACATATACTCATCAAAAATTCTATAGTGCTCCCACTCACTTCTTTAGAAATACAAGTTTCTTATGACCTTTGTATAAACCCAAAATCTTTGATCATCTCATCAAAGCGTTCATTCCAACTCCGAGATGCTTACTCCAATCCTTAGAAGGATTGCTGGAGCTTTGCATACTTGTTAGCATCTTTCAGGATTGACAAAACCTTCTGGTTGTATCACATACAACCTTTCCTTAAGAAAATCGTCGAGGAAACAATGTTTTGACATGCTATCTGCAAGATTTCATAAATAATGCAGTAACTGCTAATATAATTCTAACAGACTCTTAGCATCGCTGCGAGTGAGCAAATCTCATCGCAGTCAACTCATTGAACTTGCCGGAAAACATCTTAACGACAAGTCGAGCTTTCTTAATGGTGACACTTACCATCATTGTCTGTCTTCCCTTTAAAATCCATCTATACCCAACAGCCTTACGACCATCAAGTAGTTCTTTCAAAGTCTATACTTTGTTTTCATACATGGATCCTCTCGGATTTTATGGCCTCGAGCCATTCGTCGGAATCCGGGCCCACCATCGCTTCTCCATAGCTCGTAGGTTCATTGTTGTCTAGCAACATGACTTCCAAGACAGGATTACGTACCACTCTGAAGTAGTACGCATCCTTGTCGTCCTATGAGGTTTGGTAGTGACTTGATCTGAAGTTTCATGATCACTATCATAAGCTTCCACTTCAATTGGTGTAGGTGCCACAGGAACAACTTCCTGTGCCCTGCTACACATTAGTTGAAGTGACGGTTCAATGACCTCATCAGGTCTCCACCATCCTCCCACTCAATTCTTTCGAGAGAAACTTTTCCTCGAGAAAGGACCCGTTTCTAGAAACAATCACTTTGCTTCCAGATCTGAAACAGGAGGTATACCCAACTGTTTTGGGTATTCTATGAAGATGCATTTATCCGCTTTGGGTTCGAGCTTATCAGCCTGAAACTTTTTCACATAAGCGTCGCAGCCCCAAACTTTTTAAGAAACGGCAGCTTAGGTTTCTCTAAACCATAGTTCATACGGTGTCGTCTCAACGGAATTGCGTGGTGCCCTATTTAAAGTGAATGCGGTTGTCTCTAATGCCTAACCCATAAACGATAGTTGTAATTCGATAAGAGACATCATGGTATGCACCATATCCAATAGGGTGCAGTTATGATGTTCGGACACACCATCACAATATGGTGTTCCAGGCGGTATTAGTCATGAAACAATTTCCATAATTTCTTAATTGTGTGCCAAACTCGTAACTCAGATATTCATCTCTATGATCATATCACAGACATTTTAGCCTCTTGTCACGACGATCTTCACTTCACTCTGAAATTACTTGAACCTTTCAATAATTCAGACTTGTGTTTCATCATGTAAATATTCTCAGCATCTACTCAAATCATCTGTGAAGTAAGAACATAATGATATCCACTGCGTGCCTCATCACTCATTGGACTGCACACATCAAATGTATTACTTCCAACAAGTTGCTCTCTTATTCCATCTTACTGAAAACGAGGCCTTCCAGTCATCTTGCCCATGTGGTATGATTTGCATGTCTCAAGTGATTCAAAATCAAGTGAGTCCAAATGATCCATCTGTATGGACTTTCTTCATGCATATATACTAATAGACATGGTTCCCATGTCTCAATCTTTTCAAAAACGAGTGAGTCCAAAGATCCATCAACATGGAGCTTCTTCATGCCTTTTATACCAATATGACTCAAGTGGCAGTGCCACAAGTATGTGGTACTATCATTACTATCTTATATCTTTTGGCATGAACATGTGTGTCACTACGATCGAGATTCAATAAACCATTCATTTTAGGTGCAAGACCATTAAAGGTATTATTCAAATAGACAGAGTAACCATTATTCTCCTTTAATGAATAACCGTATTGCGATAAACATAATCCAATCATGTCTATGCTCAACGCAAACACCAAATAATAATTATTCAGGTTTAACCCCAATCTTGATGGTAGAGGGAGCATGCGATGCTTGATCACATCAACCTTGGAAACACTTCCAACACATATCGTCATCTCACCTTTAGCTAGTCTCCGTTTATTCCGCAGCTTTTATTTCGAGTTACTAACACTTAGCAACCGAACCGGTATCTAATACCCTGGTGCTACTAGGAGTACTAGTAAAGTACACATTAATATAATGTATATCCAATATACTTCTGTCGACCTTGCCAGCCTTCTCATCTATGAAGTATCTAGGGTAGTTCTGCTTCAGTGACCGTTCCCCTCATTTCAGAAGCACTTAGTCTCGGGTTTGGGTTCAACCTTGGGTTTCTTCACTAGAGCAGCAACTGATTTGCCATTTCATGAAGTATCCCTTCTTGCCCTTGCCCTTATAGAAACTAGTGGTTTTACTAACCATCAACAATTGATGCTCCTTCTTGATTTCGACTTTCGCGGTGTCAAACATCGCGAGTTGCTCAAGGATCATCATGTCTATCCCTGATATGTTATAGTTCATCACGAAGCTCTAATAGCTTGGTGGCAGTGACTATGGAGAACCATCACTATCTCATCTGGAAGATTAACTCCCACTCGATTCAAGTGATTGTAGTACTCAGACAATCTGAGCACATGCTCAATGATTGAGCTTTTCTCCCTTAGTTTGCAGGCTTAAGAAACTTGTTAGAGGTCTCATACCTCTTGACGTGGGCATTAGTCTGAAATCCCAATTTCAGTCTTTGGATCATCTCATATGTTCTACGACGTTTCAAAACCGTCTTTGGTGCCACAATTTTAAACCGTTAGCATCACACACTGAACTATCACGTAGTCATCAAAACGTGTATGTCAGATGTTTCGTAACATCTACAGACGACGCTCGAGGTTCAGCACACCAAGCGGTGCATTAAGGACATAAGCCTTCTGTCCAGCAATGAGGACAATCCTCAGTTTACGGACCCAGTCCGCATAATTGCTACTATCAACTTTCAACTAAATTTTCTCTAGGAACATATCTTAGTAGAACTAAAGCGTAAGCTACGACATTATTTGCAAAGACCTTTTGACTATGTTCATGATAATTAAGTTCATCTGATTATTTAATGAACTCCCACTTAGATAGACATCCCTCTAGTCATCTAGGTGATACATGATCCGAATCGACTAGGTCGTGTCCGATCATCACGTGAGACGGACTAGTCATCATCGGTGAACATCTCCATGTTGATCGTATCTACTATACGACTCATGTTCGACCTTTCGGTCTCTTGTGTTCCGAGGCCATGTCTGTACATGCTAGGCTCGTCAAGTCAACCTAAGAGTTTTGCTCGTGTTCCGAGGCCATGTCTGTACATGCTAGGCTCGTCAACACCCGTTGTATGCGAACGTTAGAATCTATCACGCCCGATCATCACGTGGTGCTTCGAAACAACGAACCTTCGCAACGGTGCAAAGTTAGGGGGAACACATCTCTTGAAATTTTAGTGAGGGATCATCTTATTTATGCTACCGTCGTTCTAAGCAAATAAGATGTAAACATGACAAACATCACATGCAAATCATAAAGTGACATGATATGGCCAATATCATCTTGCGCCTTTTGATCTCCATCTTCGAGGCGCGGCATGATCACCTTCGTCACCGGCATGACACCATGATCTCCATCATCATGATCTCTATCATCGTGTCTTCATGAAGTTGTCTCGCCAACTATTACTTCTACTACTATGGCTAACGGTTAGCAATAAAGTAAAGTAATTACATGGTGTTTTTCATTGACACGAGGTCATACAATAAATTAAGACAACTCCTATGGCTCCTGCCGGTTGTCATACTCATCGACATGCAAGTCGTGATTCCTATTACAAGAACATGATCAATCTCATACATCACATATATCATTCATCACATCCTTTTGGCCATATCACATCACATAGCATACCCTTCAAAAACAAGTTAGACGTCCTCTAATTGTTGTTGCATGTTTTACGTGGCTGCTATGGGTTTCTAGCAAGAATGTTTCTTACCTACGCAAAAGCCACAACGGTGATATGCCAATTGCTATTTACCCTTCATAAGGACCCTTTTCATCGAATCCGATCCGACTAAAGTGGGAGAGACAGACACCCGCTAGCCACCTTATGCATCAAGTGCATGTCAGTCGGTGGAACCTGTCTCACGTAAGAGTACGTGTAAGGTCGGTCCGGGCCGCTTCATCCCACAATGCCGCCGAATCAAGATAAGAATAGTAACGGTAAGCAAATTGAACAAATCGTCGCCCACAACTACTTTGTGTTCTACTCGTGCATAGAATCTACGCATAAACCTGGCTCATGATGCCACTGTTGGGGAACGTAGCAGAAATTTAAAAATTTCTACGTATCACCAAGATCAATCTATGGAGTCATCTAGCAACGAGAGAGAGGGGAGTGCATCTACATACCCTTGTAGATCGTGCGCGGAAGCGTTCAAGAGAACGGGTTTGATGGAGTCGTACTCGTCGTGATCCAAATCACCGATGATCCTAGCGCCGAACGGACGGCACCTCCGCGTTCAACACACGTACGGAGCGGGGACGTCTCCTCCTTCTTGACGCAGCAAGGGGGAGGAGAAGTTGATGGAGATCCAGCAGCACGACGGCGTGGTGGTGGAAGTAGCGGGATCCCGGCAGGGCTTCGCCAAGCGCAAGCGGGGAGGATGAGGTGTCACGGGAGGGAGGGAGGCGCCAAGGCTTGGGGTGCTGCTCCCATGCGCCTCCCCACTATATATAGGGGTGGAGGGGGCTGGTTTCTTGCCCTCCAAGTCCATTGGGGCGTTGGCAAAGGTGGGGGAAAGAAATCCCATCATTTCCCTTCCCCACCGATTGTTATCCCCCCTTTTTAGGGATCTTGATCTTATCCCTTCGGGATATGATCTTATTCCTTCTAAGGTGGGATCTTGGTGCGCCTTGACCAGGGGTGTGGGGCCTTGCCCCCACTACCCACGTTCATGTCGGTCCCCCCATGCAGGTGGGCCCCACTTCAGAACCTTCTAGAACCTTACCGGTACAATACCGAAAAATCCCGAACATTTTCCGGTGGCCAAAATAAGACTTCCCATATATAAATCTTTACCTCCGGACCATTCCGGAACTCCTCGTGACGTCCGGGATCTCATCCGGGACTCCGAACAACTTTCGGTTAACCGCATACAAATATCCCTACAACTCTAGCGTCACCGAACCTTAAGTGTGTAGACCCTACGGGTTCGGGAGACATGCAGACATGACCGAGACGACTCTCCGGTCAATAACCAACAGCGGAATCTGGATACCCATGTTGGCTCCCACATGTTCCACGATGATCTCATCGGATGAACCACCATGTCGAGTATTCAATCAATCCCGTATACAATTCCCTTTGTCAATCGGTACAATTACTTGCCCGAGATTCGATCGTCGGTATCCCAATACCTTGTTCAATCTCATTACCGGCAAGTCACTTTACTCGTACCGTAACGCATGATCCCGTGGCTTACTCCTTAGTCAGATTGAGCTCATTATGATGATGCATTACCGAGTGGGCCCAGAAATACCTCTCCGTCATACGGAGTGACAAATCCCAGTCTCAATTCGTGCCAATCCAACAGACACTTTCGGAGATACCTGTAGTGCACCTTTATAGCCACCCAGTTACGTTGTGACGTTTGGTACACCCAAAGCATTCCTACGGTATCTGGGAGTTGCACAATCTCATGGTCTAAGGAAATGATACTTGACATTAGAAAAGCTCTAGCAAACGAACTACACGATCTTGTGCTATGCTTAGGATTGGGTCTTGTCCATCACATCATTCTCCTAATGATGTGATCCCGTTATCAATGACATCCAATGTCCATGGTCAGGAAACCATAACCATCTATTGATCAACGAGCTAGTCAACTAGAGGCTTGATAGGGACATGTTGTGGTCTATGTATTCACACATGTATTACGGTTTCCAGTTAATACAATTATAGCATGAACAACAGACAATTATCATGAACAAGGAAATACAATAATAACCATTTTATTATTGCCTCTAGGGCATATTTCCAACAGTCTCCCACTTGCACTAGAGTCAATAATCTAGTTCACATCACCATGTGATTAACACTCAAAGTTCACATCGCCATGTGACTAATACCCAAGAGTTTACTAGAGTCAATAATCTAGTTCACATCACCATGTGATTAACACTCAGTGAGTTCTAGGGTTTGATCATGTTATGCTTACGAGAGAGGTTTTAGTCAACGGGTCTGCAACATTCAGATCCGTGTGTGCTTTACAAATCTCTATGTCATCTTGTAGATGCAGCTACCACGCGCTACTTGGAGCTATTCCAAATAACTGCTCTACTATACGAATCTGGTTCACTACTCAGAGTCATCCGGATTAGTGTCAAAGTTTGCATCGACGTAACCCTTTACGACGAACCCCCTTTCCACCTCCATAATCAAGAAAATTCCTTAGTCGACTAGATACTAAGGATAAGTTCGACCGCTGTCATGTGATCCCTTCCTGGATCACTATTGTACCCCTTGACTAACTCATGGCAAGGCACACTTCAGGTGCGGTACACAGCATCGCATATTGTAGAGCCTACGTCTAAAGCATAGGGGACGACGTTCGTCCTTTCTCTTTCTTCTGCCGTGGTCAGGTCTTGAGTCTTACTCAATACTCACACCTTGTAACACAGCCAAGAACTCCTTTGCTGATCTATTTTGAACTCCTTCAAAATCTTGTCACGGTATGTATTCATTTGAAAGTACTATTAAGCGTTTTTGATCTATCCTTATAGATCTTGATGCTCAATGTTCAAGTAGCTCAATCCAGGTTATCCATTAAAAACACTTTTTAAATAACCCTAGATGCTTTCCAGAAATTCTGCATCATTTCTGATCAACAATATGTTAACAACATATACTCATCAAAAATTCTATAGTGCTCCCACTCACTTCTTTGGAAATACAAGTTTCTCATGAACTTTGTATAAACCCAAAATCTTTGATCATCTCATCAAAGCGTTCATTCCAACTCCGAGATGCTTACTCCAATCCTTAGAAGGATTGCTGGAGCTTTGCATACTTGTTAGCATCTTTCAGGATTGATAAAACCTTCTGGTTGTATCACATACAACCTTTCCTCAAGAAAATCGTCGAGGAAACAATGTTTTGACATCCTATCTGCAAGATTTCATAAATAATGCAGTAACTGCTAATATAATTCTAACAGACTCTTAGCATCGCTGCGAGTGAGAAAGTCTCATCGCAGTCAACTCCTTGAACTTGCCGGAAAACATCTTAATGACAAGTCGAGCTTTCTTAATGGTGACACTTACCATCATTGTCCGTCTTCCCTTTAAAATCCATCTGTACCCAACAGCCTTACGACCATCAAGTAGTTCTTTCAAAGTCTATACTTTGTTTTCATACATGGATCCTCTCGGATTTTATGGCCTCGAGCCATTCGTCGGAATCCGGGCCCACCATCGCTTCTCCATAGCTCGTAGGTTCATTGTTGTCTAGCAACATGACTTCCAAGACAGGATTACGTACCACTCTGAAGTAGTACGCATCCTTGTCGTCCTATGAGGTTTGGTAGTGACTTGATCTGAAGTTTCATGATCACTATCATAAGCTTCCACTTCAATTGGTGTAGGTGCCACAGGAACAACTTCCTGTGCCCTGCTACACATTAGTTGAAGTGACGGTTCAATGACCTCATCAGGTCTCCACCATCCTCCCACTCAATTCTTTCGAGAGAAACTTTTCCTCGAGAAAGGTCCCGTTTCTAGAAACAATCACTTTGCTTCCAGATCTGAAACAAGAGGTATACCCAACTGTTTTGGGTATTCTATGAAGATGCATTTATCCGCTTTGGGTTCGAGCTTATCAGCCTGAAACTTTTTCACATAAGCGTCGCAGCCCCAAACTTTTAAGAAACGGCAGCTTAGGTTTCTCTAAACCATAGTTCATACGGTGTCGTCTCAACGGAATTGCGTGGTGCCCTATTTAAAGTGAATGCGGTTGTCTCTAATGCCTAACCCATAAACGATAGTTGTAATTCGATAAGAGACATCATGGTATGCACCATATCCAATAGGGTGCAGTTATGATGTTCGGACACACCATCACAATATGGTGTTCCAGGCGGTATTAGTCGTGAAACAATTTCCATAATTTCTTAATTGTGTGCCAAACTCGTAACTCAGATATTCATCTCTATGATCATATCACAGACATTTTAGCCTCTTGTCACGACGATCTTCAACTTCACTCTGAAATTACTTGAACCTTTCAATAATTCAAACTTGTGTTTCATCAAGTAAATATTCTCAGCATCTACTCAAATCATCTGTGAAGTAAGAACATAATGATATCCACTGCGTGCCTCAGCACTCATTGGACTGCACACATCAAATGTATTACTTCCAAGAAGTTGCTCTCTTGTTCCATCTTACTGAAAACGAGGCCTTTCAGTCATCTTGCCCATGTGGTATGATTTGCATGTCTCAAGTGATTCAAAATCAAGTGAGTCCAAATGATCCATCTGTAAGGACTTTCTTCATGCATATATACTAATAGACATGGTTCGCATGTCTCAATCTTTTCAAAAACGAGTGAGTCCAAAGATCCATCAGCATGGAGCTTCTTCATGCGTTTTATACCAATATGACTCAAGTGGCAGTGCCATAAGTATGTGGTACTATCATTACTATCTTATATCTTTTGGCATGAACATGTGTGTCACTACGATCGAGATTCAATAAACCATTCATTTTAGGTGCAAGACCATTGAAGGTATTATTCAAGTAGACAGAGTAACCATTATTCTCCTTTAATGAATAACCGTATTGCGATAAACATAATCCAATCATGTCTATGCTCAACGCAAACACCAAATAATAATTATTCAGGTTTAACCCCAATCTTGATGGTAGAGGGAGCATGCGATGCTTGATCACATCAACCTTGGAAACACTTCCAACACATATCGTCATCTCACCTTTAGCTAGTCTCCGTTTATTCCGCAGCTTTTATTTCGAGTTACTAACACTTAGCAACCAAACCGGTATCTAATACCCTGGTGCTACTAGGAGTACTAGTAAAGTACACATTAATATAATGTATATCCAATATACTTCTGTCGACCTTGCCAGCCTTCTCATCTATGAAGTATCCAGGGTAGTTCTGCTTCAGTGACCGTTCCCCTCATTTCAGAAGCACTTAGTCTCGGGTTTGGGTTCAACCTTGGGTTTCTTCACTAGAGCAGCAACTGATTTGCCATTTCATGAAGTATCCCTTCTTGCCCTTGCCCTTCTAGAAACTAGTGGTTTTACTAACCATCAACAATTGATGCTCCTTCTTGATTTCGACTTTCGCGGTGTCAAACATCGCGAGTTGCTCAAGGATCATCATGTCTATCCCTGATATGTTATAGTTCATCACGAAGCTCTAATAGCTTGGTGGCAGTGACTATGGAGAACCATCACTATCTCATCTGGAAGATTAACTCCCACTCGATTCAAGTGATTGTAGTACTCAGACAATCTGAGCACATGCTCAATGATTGAGCTTTTCTCCCTTAGTTTGCAGGCTTAAGAAACTTGTTAGAGGTCTCATACCTCTTGACGTGGGCATTAGTCTGAAATCCCAATTTCAGTCTTTGGATCATCTCATATGTTCTACGACGTTTCAAAACCGTCTTTGGTGCCACAATTTTAAACCGTTAGCATCACACACTGAACTATCACGTAGTCATCAAAACGTGTATGTCAGATGTTTCGTAACATCTACAGACGACGCTCGAGGTTCAGCACACCGAGCGGTGCATTAAGGACATAAGCCTTCTGTGCAGCAATGAGGACAATCCTCAGTTTACGGACCCAGTCCGCATAATTGCTACTATCAACTTTCAACTAAATTTTCTCTAGGAACATATCTTAGTAGAACTAAAGCGTAAGCTACGACATTATTTGCAAAGACCTTTTGACTATGTTCATGATAATTAAGTTCATCTGATTATTTAATGAACTCCCACTTAGATAGACATCCCTCTAGTCATCTAAGTGATACATGATCCGAATCGACTAGGTCGTGTCCGATCATCACGTGAGACGGACTAGTCATCATCGGTGAACATCTCCATGTTGATCGTATCTACTATACGACTCATGTTCGACCTTTCGGTCTCTTGTGTTCCGAGGCCATGTCTGTACATGCTAGGCTCGTCAAGTCAACCTAAGAGTTTTGCTCGTGTTCCGAGGCCATGTCTGTACATGCTAGGCTCGTCAACACCCGTTGTATGCGAACGTTAGAATCTATCACGCCCGATCATCACGTGGTGCTTCGAAACAACGAACCTTCGCAACGGTGCAAAGTTAGGGGGAACACATCTCTTGAAATTTTAGTGAGGGATCATCTTATTTATGCTACCGTCGTTCTAAGCAAATAAGATGTAAACATGACAAACATCACATGCAAATCATAAAGTGACATGATATGGCCAATATCATCTTGCGCCTTTTGATCTCCATCTTCGAGGCGCGGCATGATCACCTTCGTCACCGGCATGACACCATGATCTCCATCATCATGATCTCTATCATCGTGTCTTCATGAAGTTGTCTCGCCAACTATTACTTCTACTACTATGGCTAACGGTTAGCAATAAAGTAAAGTAATTACATGGTGTTTTTCATTGACACGCAGGTCATACAATAAATTAAGACAACTCCTATGGCTCCTGCCGGTTGTCATACTCATCGACATGCAAGTCGTGATTCCTATTACAAGAACATGATCAATCTCATACATCACATATATCATTCATCACATCCTTTTGGCCATATCACATCACATAGCATACCCTGCAAAAACAATTTGACGTCCTCTAATTGTTGTTGCATGTTTTACGTGGCTGCTATGGGTTTCTAGCAAGAACGTTTCTTACCTACGCAAAAGCCACAACGGTGATATGCCAATTGCTATTTACCCTTCATAAGGACCCTTTTCATCGAATCCGATCCGACTAAAGTGGGAGAGACAGACACCCGCTAGCCACCTTATGCATCAAGTGCATGTCAGTCGGTGGAACCTGTCTCACGTAAGAGTACGTGTAAGGTCGGTCCGGGCCGCTTCATCCCACAATGCCGCCGAACCAAGATAAGAATAGTAACGGTAAGCAAATTGAACAAATCGTCGCCCACAACTACTTTGTGTTCTACTCGTGCATAGAATCTACGCATAAACCTGGCTCATGATGCCACTGTTGGGGAACGTAGCAGAAATTTAAAATTTTCTACGTATCACCAAGATCAATCTATGGAGTCATCTAGAACCGAGAGAGAGGGGAGTGCATCTACATACCCTTTTAGATCGCGCGGCGAAGCGTTCAAGAGAACGGGGTTGATGGAGTCGTACTCGTCGTGATCCAAATCACCGATGATCCTAGCGCCGAACGGACGGCACCTCCGCGTTCAACACACGTATGGAGCGGGGACGTCTCCTCCTTCTTCATCCAGCAAGGGGGAGGAGAAGTTGATGGAGATCCAGCAGCACGAGGGCGTGGTGGTGGAAGTAGCGGGATCCCGGCAGGGCTTCGCCAAGCGCAAGCGGGGAGGATGAGGTGTCACGGGAGGGAGGGAGGCGCCAGGGCTTGGGGTGCTGCTCCCATGCGCCTCCCCACTATATATAGGGGTGGAGGGGGCTGGTTTCTTGCCCTCCAAGTCCATTGGGGCGTTGGCAAAGGTGGGGAAAGAAATCCCATCATTTCCCTTCCCCACCGATTGTTATCCCCCCTTTTTAGGGATCTTGATCTTATCCCTTCGGGATATGATCTTATTCCTTCTAAGGTGGGATCTTGGTGCGCCTTGACCAGGGGTGTGGGGCCTTGCCCCCACTACCCACGTTCATGTGGGTCCCCCCATGCAGGTGGGCCCCACTTCGGAACCTTCTAGAACCTTCCCGGTACAATACCGAAAAATCCCGAACATTTTCCGGTGGCCAAAATAGGACTTCCCATATATAAATCTTTACCTCCGGACCATTCCGGAACTCCTCGTGACGTCCGGGATCTCATCCGGGACTCCGAACAACTTTCGGTTAACCGCATACTAATATCCCTACGGGTTCGGGAGACATGCAGACATGACCGAGACGACTCTCCGGTCAATAACCAACAGCGGAATCTGGATACCCATGTTGGCTCCCACATGTTCCACGATGATCTCATCGGATGAACCACCATGTCGAGGATTCAATCAATCCCGTATACAATTCCCTTTGTCAATCGGTACGTTACTTGCCCGAGATTCGATCGTCGGTATCCCAATACCTTGTTCAATCTCGTTACCGGCAAGTCACTTTACTCGTACCGTAACGCATGATCCCGTGGCTAACTCCTTAGTCACATTGAGCTCATTATGATGATGCATTACCGAGTGGGCCCAGAGATACCTCTTCGTCATATGGAGTGACAAATCCCAGTCTCGATTCGTGCCAACCCAACAGACACTTTCGGAGATACCTGTAGTGCACCTTTATAGCCACCCAGTTACGTTGTGACGTTTGGTACACCCAAAGCATTCCTACGGTATCCGTGAGTTGCACAATCTCATGGTCTAAGGAAATGATACTTGACATTAGAAAAGATCTAGCAAACGAACTACACGATCTTGTGCTATGCTTAGGATTGGGTCTTGTCCATCACATCATTCTCCTAATGATGTGATCCCGTTATCAATGACATCCAATGTCCATGGTCAGGAAACCATAACCATCTATTGATCAACGAGCTAGTCAACTAGAGGCTTGCTAGGGACATGTTGTGGTCTATGTATTCACACATGTATTACGGTTTCCAGTTAATACAATTATAGCATGAACAACAGACAATTATCATGAACAAGGAAATACAATAATAACCAATTTATTATTGCCTCTAGGGCATATTTCCAATAGCAATAGTCCCCCAAAACAGTTTCAGAAACGGAGCTTCGAGCAAAGAGATCGAAATCCGCGGGTTCGGGAGCAAGAGCACGAGAGAGGGAGCAATGGTGATTTTTTTTCTGGAGATAGGTGATGATGTGGGATGAAGAGATAAGTGAGGGGGCCCACGTGGGGACCACAACCCACCAGGGCACGCCTGGGGGTCCTGGCGCGCCCAGGTGGGTTGTGCCGACCTGGTGCACCTCCCTTTGATGTGATTTGCACCAAAAATTCTTAAATATTCAGAAAAAATCATATTAAATTTTCAGAGCATTCTGAGAACTTTTATTTTTGGGTCATTTTTTATTGCACGGGAAATTCAGAAAACGGACAAAACATGGCATTTTATTTTATTTAACTAATAAAAATAGAAAACAGAAGGTAGAGATAGAAGGTAGTGCTCACTAAATTCATCAACTTCATACCTATAAAAAATGATCAATTAATAAGGTTGATCAAGTCTTATTAACAACCACTTTCGATTACCATGAAACCGAACAATTTTAGTAAATCACTAAGTTACCTCAACGGGGATATGAATGTCCCCAACAATAAGCATTTCATATTTCTTTTGAACAGTAAGTAGAGGTAGTTGAAAACTTCCAATAGTGATTGTCAGAGACTTTTCAGTAACATTAATACCATTCACTTGGAATTGTTTCTTCGGAAAGTGTACCGTATGCTCATTACCATTGATATGAAAAGTGACCTTGCTGTTATTGCAATCAATAACAGCCCCAGCAGTATTCAAGAAGGGTCTACCAAGGATAATCGACATGTTGTGGTCCTTGGGCATCTAAGTATAACAAAGTCAGTCAAAATAGTAACATTAGCAACAACAACGGGCAGATCCTCACAAATACCGATAGGTATGGCAGTTGATTTGTCAGCCATTTGCAAAGATATTTTAGTAGGTGTGAGTTTATTGAAATCAAGTCTTTTATATAAAGAGAAAGGCATAACACTAACACTAGCTCCCAAATCACATAAAACAGTTTTCAAATAATTTCTTTTGATGGAGCAAGGTATAGTTGGTATTCCCAGATCTCCAAGTTTTTTAGGTACTCCATCTTTAAAAGTATAATTAGCAAGCATGGTGGAGATTTCAGCTTCCGCTATTTTTCTCTTATTGGTGATGATGTCTTTCATGTACTTTGCATAAGGAGGCATTTTTAAGATATCACTCAAGCGAGTACGCAAAAGACTGGCCTAATCATTTCAGCAAAGCGTTCAAATTCTTCATCATTTTTCTTTTTAGTTGACTTAGGTGGAAAGGGCATAGTTTTTGAACCCATGGTTCTCTTTCCTTACCATATTTTATAGCAACAAAGTCTCTTTTATCATATCTTTTATGCTTGGGTTGTGGGTTATCAAGATCAACTGCTGGTTCTATCTCAACATCATTGTCTGGTTCTTTATTATTTGTTTGAGTATCTTCCCGAACCTCATCATTATCATTTTCATTATCAGAAGGTGAGTGTTCACTACCAGATTGAGTTTCAACATCAGAGATAGAAACTTCATTATCATTATCTGGAGGTTTCTCTACTTCAGGTTCACTAGAGGCATGCAAAGTTCTATCATTTTTCTTCTTCTTTTTTCTTTTTAGAAGGACTAGGTGCGTCAGTATTAACCCTTTGAGAATCTTGTTCAATTCTTTTTGGGTGTCCCTCGAGATAAAGTGGTTCCTGAGTCATCCTACCTCCTCTAGTCATTACTCTAATAGCGTGATCATTGATATTATTATTCATCTCATCTAACAACTCTCATTGAGATTTAGCAACTTGTTCTAACTGAGTTTGAACCATAGAAGTATGCTTCCCCACACCTCTAACATCATTTGAGATTCTAAATAACAAGTCACTCAAGCGAGCAATCATATCAGAATTGTATTTCAATTGTTTCATAACATTTGCATTGAAGTGATCTTTCTTTCTAATGTAATTTTCAAACTCATAAAGGCATTGGCTAGGTTGCATATTGTGAGGATTATCATTATCATTGAATTTCATTAGAGAATTTACCTCTACCACCTTAGGTGGTAGTGGTGGTGTGTCAAGCCCATGTATTTCTTCAACAGGAGGTAAATTTTTGACATCCTCAACTTTAATACCTTTTGCTCTCATAGATTTCTTTGCCTCTTGCATATCTTCAGGACTGAGATATAAGATACGTCTCTTCTTTGGAGTAGGTTTAAGTGGTGGTTCAGGAAGGATCCAATCATCATAATTTTTCAATATGTTATTCAATAATTCTCCAGCTTGCCAATAGTTCGTTCCCTAAAAACACAACCAGCACAACTATCTAGGAAATCCCTAGAAGCATCGGTTAGTGCATTATAGAAGATATCGAGTATTTCATTTTTCTTAAGAGGATGATCCGGCAAAGCATTAAGCAATTGGAGAAGCCTCCCCCAAGCTTGCGGGAGACTCTCTTCTTCAATTTGCACAAAGTTAAATATTTCCTGTAAGGCAGCTTGTTTCTTATGAGCATAGAAATATTTTTTAGAGAAGTAATAATCCTAGGGACTATGCACACAACCAGGAGTAAGAGTATTGTACCAAGCTTTAGCATCACCCTTTAATGTGAACAAAAATAATTTTAGAATATAATAATAGCGAACGTTCTCATCATGAGCAAAAAGGGTGGCTATGTCATTCAACTTAGTAAGATGTGCCACAACAGTTTCAGTTTCATAACCTTGGAAAGGATTAGATTCAACCAAAGTAATCAACTCTGGGTTGACAGGGAACTCATAATCCTTATCGTCAACAAATATAGGTGAAGTAGCAAACCGAGGATCACATTTCATTTTAGCATTCAAAGTCCTTTATTTATACTTGCATAATAATTTTTCTAGATCATCTCTATCCTTACAAGCAAGAATATCCCTAGGTGCCTCCTCATCCATAACATAACCTTCCGGTACCTTTGGCAATTCATATCTAGGAGGGGTAGTTCTAATAGGTGTTTCAAGATTTTCAGTTTCAAGCTCTTCATCAGTTTCGACATTCTCAAAAGCTTTAGTTCTAGCAAGTTGTTCATCAAGAAATTCACCTAGTGGCACATTATCATCAAGCAAGGTACTAGCATCATCCTAAATATCATTCATAGCAGAAGTAGCATCATCAATAACTTGCGACATATCAGGATTAATAGCATGTGGTGGTGTTGCAAGTTTACTTATAAGAGTAGGTGAATCAAGTGCAGAGCTAGATGCAGTTCCTTACCTCCCCTCGTCTTAGAGGAAAAAATCTTAGTCTTAGCATCCTTCAAATTCTTCATAGTGACAATTTGATAATAATCCCAATTGACTCAACAAATATAGCTATGCTCCTCGGCAACGGCGCCAGAAAAAGGTCTTGATAACCCACAAGTATAGGGGATCGCAACAGTTTTTGAGGGTAGAGTATTCAACCCAAATTTATTGATTCGACACAAGGGGAGCCAAAGAATATTTGCAAGTATTAGCAGCTGAGTTGTCAATTCAACTACACCTGGAGGTTAATTATCTGCAGCAAAGTGATCAGTAGCCAAGTAGTATGGTAGTTTTGATAGTAGCTGCAACAACAATAGTAACGGTAACAGTGACAACAATGATTTTGTAGCAAGTGCATATAGTAACAATAGCAATAGTAACTTAGCAAGATCAATATGTAGGAAAATCGTAGGCATTGGATCAGCGATTTGTTAGATGATATTCATCGTGTGACAGTTACAGCCTAGGGCGATACAACACTAGCTCTAGTTCATAAATATAATATAGGCATGTATTTGGTAAATAGTCATACGTGCTTATGGAAAGAACTTTCATGGCATCTTTTGTCCTACCCTCCCGTGGCAGCGGAGTCCTATTGGAAACTAAGGGATATTAAGGCCTCCTTTTAATAGAGAACCGGAACAAAGCATTAACACATGGTGAATACATGAACTCCTCAAACTACGGTCATCACCGGGAAGTGTCCCGACTATTGTCACTCCGGGGTTTCCGGATCATAACACGTAGTAGGGGACTATAACTTGCAAGATCGGATCTAGAACATAGATATAATGGTGATAACATAAACGGTTCATATATGAAATCGTGGCACCCGGGCCCAAAGTGACAAGCATTAAGCATGGCAAAGGCATAGCAACATCAATCTCAGAACATAATGGATATTTGGGATCAAGCCCTAACAAAACTAACTCGATTGCATGATGAATCTCATCCAACTCCTCACTGACAGCGAGCCTATGAAGGAATTACTCACTCCCTGTGGGGAGCATCATTGAATTGGCGATGGAGAAGGGTTGGTGATGATGAAGATCGAAGATCCCCCTCTCCGGAGCCCCAAACGGACTCCAGATCTGGCCTCCCGATGAAGAACAGGAGGTGGCGGCTGCTCCGTCTCATGAAACGAGATAATTCTTCCCCCCTTATTCTTTTTCTGGAAATATGTGATTTTATAGCATGGGTTTCAGGGTCGGCGGGGCCACCAGGTGGGGACAACCCACCTGGGCGCGCCTGGAGGGGGGCGCGCCCTGGTGGGTTGTGCCCACCTAGGTTCCCCCTCTAGTGGTTCTTGGCTCTAGAAATTCTCTTTTATTGAATAAAAAATCCTCGCAAAGTTTTGTTCCAATCCGAGAACTTTTATTTCTGCACAAAAACAACACCATGGTAGTTCTGCTGAAAACAGAGTCAGTCCGGGTTAGTTTCATTCAAATCATGCAAATTAGAGTCAAAAACAAGAGGAAAGGCGTTAGGAAAAAGTAGATACGACGGAGACGTATCAAGCACCTTCCCCAGCTCCACGCTAGTAGCAGCCAGCATGGCTAGCACCTTGTCCTGCTCCACGTGAGTGCCCAACTTGGTCGGGTGTTCATGAGCAGCAGCCAATTTAGCCGACTCCTCGTTAGCAGCTAGCCGTGGAGCCTCCACCCGACGTACCAGTTGTCGGTACTTCATAGACGCGTCTATGCACCCCGCCATGCCAACAGTGGCCTGCACGATGTTACTACAGTGGCCTGCAGTGCTGCCATCCGAGTAAGGCTACATTCTATAAAATAGTACTCTGACACCCCTCAAACTCATGGTGGATAAACAACACTGAGTTTGGAGAGATAGAAGCCATGTTGTGCTCTAGTCTAGGCCTTCATAAGTAAATCTGCCATTTGTAACTCGGAAGGCACATACTGAAGAGCAATAACCTGAGCCTACACACCAGCGCGCACATAGAAAGCAACAACACCAATATGCTTGGTGAGCTCAGTCTTCACAGGATCCCGCGCAATGCTAATAGCACATGTACTATCAGACAATAGCAGAGTAGTTGTAGTGACAGAAACACCAAAGTCCGGGAGTAACCACCCTAACCAAGTCACCTTTACCGTCAAAAGAGCCATAGCTCGCAACTCAGCCTCTGCACTCAAACGGGAAACTGCAGTCTGTTTCTTCATCTTCCAGGCAATGAGAGATCCACCAAGAAAACACAATAAGTACAAATTGAATGGTGATCTGAGGGATCACTAGCCCAGGTAGCATCCGAATAGGCCTGAAGCTATAAGGAACTGGAGTGAGGAAAGAACAGATGGCGAGAGATCATGCCATGAAGATATCGGAGAACACGAAGGACGTGACTATAGTGAACCAAAATGGGAGCAGAGACAAACTGACTCAGAATATGGACCGGATAAGAGATATCCGGACGAGTGACAGCTAGATAGACAAGACTCCCAACAAGATGACGATAATGCATCAGATCAGACAAGAGGTCACCATCAGTATCACGGAGGTGAACATTGAGCTCCATGGGAGTCTTAACAATGTGCTCATCAGTAAGAGCAACACGAGCAAGAAGATCGTATATATACTTTTACTGGGAAATAATAAATCCACCAGATGTAGAAGAGACTTCGATCCCAAGAAAGTAGCAAAGAGGGCCAAGATCATACATAAGAAACTGCTCACTAAGACAAGCCTTCACAAAGGAAATATACTCGTCGTTGCCAGTGTTGATCATGCCATCGACATCGCGAAGATGAAGAGTCTGACCACAAGCTGAAAGGTGGAAAAACAACGCTGGGTCATGAGTACTCGCTGAAAATCTAGCGACAATCACCATAAAGGAAAAATGCGCAAACCAAGCCCGAGGGGCTTGCTTAAGGCCATAGAGAGAGCGACGAAGATGGCACACCATGCCATTAGGAACAAAATACCCAGGTGGAGGTTGCATGTAAACCTCCGACGT
The DNA here is from genome assembly GCF_002575655.3 of Aegilops tauschii subsp. strangulata. Taxonomy (NCBI): domain Eukaryota; kingdom Viridiplantae; phylum Streptophyta; class Magnoliopsida; order Poales; family Poaceae; genus Aegilops; species Aegilops tauschii. The sequence continues at coordinate 206,721,151 of NC_053035.3, read as the reverse complement.
GGCTCACCATTAAGAAAGGCATTCTTAACATCAAACTGAGGCACAGACCAGTGACGAATAGAGTCCACGGCAAGAAGTGTGCGAATAGTGGTCATATGGGCCATAGGAGAAAAATTCTCATTGTAATCACGACCATGCACTACAAAAAAAATACACTTCCGTGATGATACGTGTTTGTCACAGTAGGTCTCGTTTTTTGTCATGCATGTACATCCATGACGATTTTATGACAGAATCAAGATAGTCATACCTGTGCTGTCGTAGAAGTGTTCCATGACATTACAAAAATTATCATCACGGAAGTGTCCACTTCCATGACGATAAATCGCGCGTCACAGAAGTGCTTTCATCAAGGGTGACCGACACATGGCATCCACCGTAATGGAACGTCGTTAAGCTATCGGGTCGGATTTTGGATCCGATAACCCGTTAACAACCCCGACCAATGGGGATTTTCCACATGTAAAATCATCATTGGCTGGAGGAAACACGTGTCGGCTCACCGTTGGGACAGATGTCATCCGCTCATTGGACCGAAGGCGCCTATGATACGGCGACACGTGGCATGGCCCAACAGAGGCCCATTCCTGTGAAAAGGCCGGCCCGTTTGACCTAGTCAAAAGGTGGCGGGCCGGCCCACGGAAAGCCTGTTAACGGCCTGTTCGCATATAGCCCATTTACAGCCCGCTAACCCAGGGCCCGTTACGCCCTATCCGAATTAGGCCCAGTAGCGTCATCTCGGCCGTCCAATATGATTCAGCCCGTTTTAACTTCCGGCCCATGTGTGGCCCATGACTTCTTTCGGCCCATATGAGGACCTTTGTAACTCTTGGCCCATTAATGGCCCATGGTGAAACTGGCCCGTAATGAACAGTGTATCACTTTATACCCATTAACGGCCCGTTATTCCATTGGGCCATTTCCAGCCCAAGTTATCTTTCGGCCTTCTCAGGGCCCATTGATTCTTGGGCTCATTTGCAGCACTCGGTTACATACGGCCCGTTACTGTCATTTTCTGCTTGTGGGCCAAATTCAGCCCGTCGTTACAGTCGGCCCGTCTGCGGACCGTTAATACGTTGGGCCGTTTTCATGTCAAAAAAACCCGTTGGGCTATTTTCATAGAGTTATCAAATACGGCCTATTAACGGCCCGTTATGGTCCACAAATAGTACGGCCCATGATTGGCGAAATGATGATATGCCCCGTAGAAGGCCCATGGATCCTACGGCCCGTATGAGGCCCATGGATGGTACGGCCTGTAGAAGGCCCATGGATCGTACGGCCCGTAGAAGGCCCATGGACCCTACGGCCCGTAGAAGGCCCATGGACCCTAAGGCCCGTATAGAAGGCCGATGGATCCTACGGCCGGACGAAGGCCCATGGATCATACGGCCTGCAGGAGGCCCATGGTTACAACAGTCCGTGTGTTGCCATGATTATTTTGGCCTAGTTACCAAAAATAGGCTATTGTGGCCACTATAAAAAAACAGAAAAAGAACTCCAGTGACTACAAGCAAACAACTAAACAAGACAATAAGGAAATAAATAAGCAAGCATTAACGCTAGCCTATTACCGCTATTACACATATTACATCCACTGGGCATCAAAGTTCGCCACCAGTGCAAATATAGGGAACAAAGCAGCACATTACATACAATGGCCGTCAAAATTGGCCACCAGTGCAAATAAACGCGGCAGCAAAACAAGAGCATAACTGAAACAACTTCAGAAGAGCTCACGAAATGTTATCCTGGGTATCCACCATGCTGGCAATAAGCTTAGCAAGCTGATTAGCTTTTTCCTGTTTGGCGCTAAAATCCTCCAACGCTTGCTGTTGCACCAGAAAGTATGCATCTGAATGCTCTAGGGACTTCCGCAGTCCTTCCGCTTCTTGTCGCAGCACAGCTGATCGATGTCTTTCAGCTTGTAGTTGAGACTCAAGAAACCGAACTGATTCAGACAGTGAGTTTGAATAGCTTGTGCAAGGGGTAGTGGCTACTAACTCGAACACTAAACCAAGACAGGACTTTGGGGTTGTCTCACTGTCTTCAAGATAGTCTTCCTTAGCTGTTTTATCAGCTTTGTTGGAGACCAACAAGGATGTGTCACTATCCTGAACCTTATCTGCATTACTTCCTTTACCATTGCTTAATAAGGCACTCTTCCCCAATATTCTGTCAGCATTCTAAAAGAAGAAACAAGCAGACACATAACAAGTTTAGCATGTACTAGTATATGAAACTCATTTCGGTGAACCAGTTCATTAGTAAGGTGGACAGGATTAAACTATCAAGTCTTCTATTGCCAAGTACTAGTACATAATAAAAACATCAAACAAACATATATCTATGTCCTATGGTCACTGCATTGTCTTGCCAAATCAAAATAGAGACACGGTTCAAATCATATCAGTTCAAGACAAAGCAGCAGTGAAGAATACAAAGCGTGGGAAACTACACGGCACAACAAGATTTCAGATGGGTACCACGGGTCTACATGTACAACAACACTATTGGCTCTATTGTGATGCTAGTAATGTGCATGATATGAAAGTCAACTGTATACACAATTGAAATTGAAATCAACAGAGCTATTGATAAGAGCAAACCTGTTAAAGAAACATGCGTCAACATACCTGCTGTGCCATTGGAGTTTCGATTGGATCCTTCAATTTAAAAATAAGTTTGTATGAGTAAATACAGTGATACAAGAGCAAAGCAATCATAGTTAAAAAAGGCGTGCCTAAGCGAGCGCTTAAGCGCGCCTAGGCTCTAGGCGTTGGCAAAACGCATTGCGCATAACTACGCATAATCTGTGCATAACTACGCATAAGCATGCGCTTTGGTCAGTAAAGCGCAAGGCGGTGGCAAAACACACAATTAACGCCTAGCGCTTTTTTGAACAATGATAGCAATGGAATCTTAAATTAGAACAGTTGTTCTTCAGGTTTAGGCACTTGTTCTACATGAACAGAGTACAGTAAGACGCAAGAATATAATACTTAAAAATAGAAAATGAGCTCATAGACCTTACCACATTCTTGGTTTGGGGCCAGTACAGAACAAGGCGTTCCCAGTCATCGTCCAGTAAATGTGTCTCAGGAGAACGTAAGGGAATTTGATGAGTTTCTTTGCCGGTGAAGTATGTTTTCTTCAGGTAATTCTGATACTACCACCAAGCATTCTTGAAGATAGCAGAGGTATTAGCACAGGTTACCTCATCCTGAGTTTCCAAATCGGTCCTTCTCTATAGAGAAAAATGGGAAAATTTGTTGTATTATAACCATCATGGAGGTAGGATGTATGGGACGAAGCAAAGTAATTGCCATGAATAACATTACTTACACATAACTCCTGGACAAACACCTGCAACTGGCATTTTCCTTCATCTTCAGTATAATATTTCCAAGATGGGAAGATACGCACATACGATTTAACAACATCAAATGCGATAGATGCTAAACTACGACTAGCTGGTTGTGCTTCCTCCACAGGAATAGGCGTACTAACTGGTGGAGTTGGGGTTCGCCGTGATAGTACTGGCCCTTTGGGCACTGGAGCTGCCTTACTAACTGCTCTTGTTTGGGAGCTCTGTGGTGGAGATGGTGCTGTGTCAACAGGAACTGGGTTACTATCGGCTGGGCTTGGGGTTAGATTGGGTGAAGCTGGTTCTCTGTCCATCGCAGTAGGGGTACAATCTGCGAGAGTTTGGGTTATGTGTGGTAGGGCTGGTTCTTGTGCATGTACAACCGGGGTGCTATCTCCACCAAGAGGTAGCACTGTTTTATTTGAAGAACGTGTTTTTAGTCCGCTAGATACTGGCATCACCCGCTCCAATTCAAATGGCTGATAAACAGGAAACATAGTTGAATGTACAGACATTGTATGAGAGACAGATGCAATTGACAGTGTGGAAAAAAGAGGGCATGAAATAGTTGACATGTATATTGTTTAACTAAAACGGATAGCATGACATAATTTCACATATATGATGTCTATCTAAACTGGATAGCATAGCATAACATAATTCAAAGATATGATGAATAACTAAACAGGATCGCATGGCATAATTCACCTACATGTTATCTAAGTAATCAGGATCACGTCATTTAATTCAAACATGTGATTTATATGCTAAACAGAGGGCATTCGATATGATGTCTGAACTAAGAACATGGTGTTGAATATTGTGTATATGATGTCTAAACTATGCAATGCAAGACACCGTATGCATGATATGAGCAGTATAACCGTGCAAAGTTAGAGCATACACCTCAGTGGGGGAATAGGACTGGTCATCTGTCTCTGAATCCATCTCTGAGGAGCTATCGGGACCCAACAAGAGATCTCCTTCGACAGGTAGCACTGTCTGCTCTGAAGGCCTTGTTTTCACTCCAGATTTTTCCATCTCCCACCCAAATGGCTGATTCACAGGAAGAGTAGTTTAATGTACAAACATTGTCGACAAATGGAAATGTAATGAAGAAAGGGATGGGCAAGATATCATTCAAATATATGATGCCTGGTTAAACAGGATGGCATTGCACATTTCACATATATTATGGCTGGCTAAAAGACATGAGACTGCATAATTCCCATATATGATATAGAAACTAAACTGGTGGCATTACAGAACATGTCTAAACTAAGCAGATGACATATATGATGTCAAAAGTAGGCACTGCAAGGCAACATATGCATGATATGACTAACATCATCATGCCAAGGTAAAGCAAACACCTTGGGGGGTAAATAGTAGTGGTCAGCGGCGTCTCAATCCGCCTCAGAACAGATATCTTCCTCTGGATTACAATCTAGAGAGGGGTGGGAGGGTTTTCCTTTGAACCCACCATGGAGCGATGTCTGCATGACATTGTATTGCCGCGCAAAACTCTTCTCTTTTTCTCTACATGTTCAGCATGACTGTGTACAATATCTGACATGCATACGAAAAAATATGGTGAGATTATGTAACGAGAGCATGCAGAAATTTAGAGTGATGGTAACAACCAGTGGATCGACGTTTTTCCGTTGAACCAAAATAGCCCTAATGGATCGATGTGAATGTATAGTAATAAGTGATGCAACAAGTGTACAACCTCTTTGCCGTAGCCGTGTCGACCTCAGCAGAATTGGGTTGGTCGCTGAAGCAGTTGAGGCAGAGGTGGCTGTCGGAGGTGTGGAGGAAGATCTGAGGAATCTGTAGATGGCGTCCCGGGCACTGCTTTGATGTGATGGATCGTTCTGTCGTTGGAGCAGCTCCGGTGAGCCGTAAGACGTCAAGGCTGAAGCAGCACAAGACAGATATCGTCAATCTCAAGTGGGATTCTAATAGCATCTCCAATAGATGATGTAAAATGGATGTAAAATTAACATCACCAAAAACACCTGACTACAACAGATGAGGTAAAAACTGTTGACTCTGAACCTAACTGTCGAAACTGAAATTTACTGTGGAATCTGAATGCTACTGTCGAAACTGAACGCAATGGTAGCAGAGAGGCACTTGACATGTAGTTTAGGGAGGGCCTGCAGTTCATCTTCAACCTGCACCCCCCTGAGCCGCCAGCCACCACCGGCCGAACCGCCGGCCCCAGCGCCGCCTCGCCGCCCCGAAACAACTCGCCACCGCCGCCCCGGCCAGCCCTCTAGGCCCCCCGCCCCCACCCTGAACCCTAAGATAGATAGTGGGGTACCTCTCCGGCGAGCCCCCGTCCCCGCTGCGGGTGGTTCTTCCTTAACTCCGGCGAGCCCCCCCAACCCCTCAAAATCGACTGACCCAAAAGTCGATTCAGTCCACTGAAGTGTGGCTTAATCGGAGCAGAGCAGCAGCACGAGCGAGGGGAGAGCAGCAGCAGCAGCTGGGCGACCGAGCGATCGAGCGAGAGCTGGAGCAGCAGCAGCAGCGCGAGCGAGCGAGAGCCGGAGCAGCAGCAGCAGATCTGGCTGGTATGGACGCCGCCGCCGAAGGGGCCTCGCACTGGGGGAGAGCCGCCGTGGAGATGTCGCCCGCAGCGCCGACTTCAAGGTAGCCGCTCCATGGGGGTGCGGGATGGAGCACCGTCGGCGCCGGGAGGTCGAGTTAAGGAGAAGGTGCGATGCGATGAGTGTACAACCTCTTTGGTGGCGCCGAGTAGGCCTCGGCTTCGTCCGAGGAGTCGGTGAGGATGCTGCAGTTCTGGTGGAGCAGGTTAAGGCGGCGATGTGGGGATGGAGCAGCCGCGATAGACGAGGCGATCGTCGGAGCAGCTCCTTGGAGGTGGAGGACGGGGCGGCTGAACCGGCGGGACGGCGAGATGGACGACGGATCCTCATCCAGGGAGGTGGACGAGGGACGTCGAGCTGTTGCGGTGGACGACGTCGTCGGGGAAGAGGCTCCGGCTTGGCAGCGGTGACGTGGCGGACGGAGGAGGGTGGGGTTTCGCGGCTGGAGCGGAGAGGTTATGGCGGCCTGGGATTTCGAATGGCGAAAAGGGGGTGATGGGAGGGGGTGAAGCATGACTTAGGGACGCGCTTGTCCAAAATGTAGGGTGTGTTACAAAAGTAACCCCCACTGATTTGAACTAGCGGCCCTTTCGGCTCAGGGTTAGAAGGGGGATTTCGCGTGTCGGGATTTGGCAGCTGGAGGGAGTTTTCGCGCGCGTTGTAATTTCGGGATAGCAAGGCGCGGGTTGTGAAGGCGCCAGTTTTGGGAGCACGATATCTGAATTTTCGGGATATAACAAGACGCGGGTTGAATTTTAGGGACAAGCCTAACGTGTAGTAATATTGTAATTGTACGTACCAAATCAATTCGCACTTCCCTCAACCAAAAAGAAAACGAAAAAAATAAAACTATTCACACCACACAAAGAGAGAGTCTTGCCTCGTTTTACTATACAAATGCTATTCAAAGCTACTCCCTCCTTCCATCTATATAGGGCCTAATGCAATTTTCGATGCTAACTTTGACCAAATAATAGAGCAATGATATATGACATGCAACTTACACAAAGCACACTGTTAAATTCGTCTCTGAAAGGTTCTTTCAATGATATAATTTTCACATTGTGCATGTCATGTACTATTAATCTTGTCAATAGTCAAAGGCGGTCTTAAAAATCTCATTACACTGTAGCGACCAGACCTCAAATGGCCTGTGCTGCTGTGCACCAGTGTCATCCCTGGATCAGTATTGCTGACACGCACAGTACAAATGGAGGATTTATAATAGAGTAGCAATCACACACTTATTACATCGAATATCTCCGAAGAGATTAAGTATGATAAACATGGCTTAAGGCCATCTAACAACGATAACAGCGCAAGACTTGGAAGATAAGTGAGTCCATCAACTCCAGCGGCATCACTGAGTATAAGACCACGACCTAAAGCACCTTACTCGTCGTCTGAAAAGTCTGCAACATGAAACGTTGCAGCCCGAAACGGGTCAGCACATAGAATATGCTGGCAAAGCAACACATAGAGAATAATGAACAATGATAATGCTATACTATATGCATATATGGCTGGTGGAAAGCTCTATGGTTACAGTTTTGCGAAAAGCCAATTTTATCCTACTACAAAGGAATAATTTTATTTAACTATCATGGTGGTTGAAACATTGAGAAGGTACCTCCAACTCAATCCCAATTAAGTGTCATCATTAACCCAACAAAATTAATTATAAGTATCACGCTGATGAGATTCAAATGATAATCCAGGTACTAGATACTCAAGTTGTCCATAACCGGGGACACGGCTAATCATGATCAGTTTGTACACTCTGCAGAGGTTTGTGCACTTTTCCCCACAAGACTCGATCGCCTCCGCTTGATTCTCGCACTACATGATGTTTGAGAAACGGATGACCGAGACACAGTCTTTCAGAAACAGTCACTCTTTACTCTGGGTGGACCGGTACACCTACTTTCCCCTACATCTGCTAGTCCACCTCTTCAAGAGATCCTGTAACCTACTCAGCTATGATAGAGCCCATAATAGCTTGCGGCTGCACACGGAAGTTTCTAGCATGAACAATCTTATGATCCCTTTGAGCCTGGGTGGCGAACCTTATACATACAGACAACACTGGGTTCTCCAGGTGTCTCAATCCACCCAGATGTGAGTTTTAGTTGCCACCTTAAGTTGAACCATTATTAACACTCACATCTGTCATGAATATCTCTCAAACCCAATCCACGTCTACGAGCATAGCATGGCAATAATAAAAGCAACGTAGAAGTAACTCCCAAGGGTTTGATAAGAAAACAGGTAATAGGTACTACCTCAACTACTTCCCAATACCCACAGTTTAATTAGATCCTAATCATGCAATGTGATTGAGGAAAACAGATCTAATGCATTAAAAACTGGGTATGAACGGGGTATGATCAAAGTGTTACTTGCCTTGCTGATGATCCGCAAAACCTAGCGAGTCGATATAACAAGCGGCACACTCCGGGTACTCTATCGCAAACAAACAAGCATACAATCAGTACTCATCTAATGCACAGGTAAAATTCGAATGAAAGATTCAACCAGAAAGTTCAACTTAAGAACTCCGGTTTGCAAAAAGAATCAACTCGAAAGAAGCAACGAAAGTCAAACGGCGGAAGAAAGGAACTTCGTTTGCTAATCTGGATCTAGGTCAAATTTTATTGTTGCAAAAACTTGTTTGAGTAGATTAAACGGAAAGAGAATTTCGAGACGAAACTCTAGGCGCTTGAATCACCTGATTCCGATAGACGAGCGAAAAGTTAAACAGATTCGAAAATTCGATCAGAAATCGAATCTGAGAAAATAATGAGAAAATCCGACGAAAAAAGAAAAACGGACGAACGGTTAAATAACGGACGTTCGTTAACAGAGAAAAACCGATGAACGTGTTCGTTAAAACGAACGGTTCGGTAAACGCTCGCGAAATAAGAAAACCGATCTAGGGTTTTTTTTAAACAAAAGGTTTTTTTTCAGAAAACCGGTCAACTCGACGAACGGCGGCGGCAGTACCTCGACGGGCTCGCTCCGGCGAGGGGCTCCGGCGGGCGGGGTCGGCGGCGGGGGTGCGGGGCTCGGGGGCGGCGGCTCCGGCGGCGAGGGGGCTCCGGCTCGGGGCTCCCGGCGGCGAGGCGGCGAGGCAAAAGGCGGGCGGCGGCGGGGCTAGATGCGGCGGCGGCGGCGGCGGCTCCTCCGGCGATGGTGGCGGCGAAAACGGAGAGGGGGCGGGGTATATATGGAGGGGGGGCTAGAGGCTTGGGGGAGGGGCAACCGAGGCGGCGGCGGTGTCGTGGCGAGGCCGGACTCCGGCGGCCGTGCGGGAAGAGGACGCCGCGAGGCGGGCCGTCGGCTGGGCTCGGCCCAGTCGGCGCGGGCGCGTGTTTTTTTTAATAAGTTCCGCGTAGAAAATTGCATAGAAAAATAAATAAAAATCAGAAAAATACGAAATAAATTTTCCCCGTCTAGTTAGAAAATCTATAATAGGGTGAACATTTTTAAATTCAAAAATAAATATTTTGAAAACATGCATATTTTTAAATGCAATAAAAATTGCAAATAAAATCCAGTAAATTCCAAATAATGATTTTAACATTTTTCCTCCAGTATTTCAATTGTTTTGGAGAAGTCATATTTTCTCCTCTCGTTTATTTTAAAATGAAATATTTTTCCGGAGAGAAAAAATGATTAAAATCCCAATCCTCGTTTGAAAAATCAAATAAGAAAATTCGAGAAAATCCCCAACTCTCTCCGAGGGTCCTTGAGTTGCTAAGGATTTATCGAGGATTTGTCAAAATGCAATAAAACATGATATGCAATGATGCTCTATGTATAACATTCCGAATTGAAAATTTGGGATGTTACAAACCTACCCCCCTTAAGATGAATCTCGCCCTCGAGATTCGGGTTGGCTAGAAAACAGGTGGGAGTGGTTTTTCCGTAGATCTTCCTCTCGCTCCCAGGTGGCCTCATCTTCTGTGTGGTGACTCGACTGAACTTTGCAAAACTTGATAACCTTGCTGCGGGTAACTCGGCTGGCATACTCGAGAATCTTAACTGGCTTCTCCTCATAGGTCAAATCACTTTCCAACTGAATCGCTTCCAGTGGCACAGTATCTCTCAGCGGTATTTCAGCCATCTCTGCGTGGCACTTCTTCAACTGCGAAACGTGAAATACATCATGTATTTCAGACAATCCTTCGGGTAATTCCAGCTTGTAGGCAACTTCTCCCATACGTTCCAACACTCTGTATGGTCCAATAAAGCGGGGTGCTAACTTTCCCTTAACTCCAAAGCGCTTCACTCCTCGAAGTGGTGATACTCGAAGATACACTCTGTCTCCGATTTCATGAACGGTCTCCTTGCGTTTAGAATCAGCATAACTCTTCTGCCTGGATTGGGCTACCTTGAGCCTATCACGAATCAACTTCACTTTCTGTTCAGACTCCTTAATCAAATCTGGTCCAAACAACTGACGGTCTCCAACTTCGTCCCACAACAACGGTGTTCTACACCTCCTTCCGTACAAGGCTTCGAAAGGGGCCATCTTCAAACTGGTTTGATAACTGTTGTTATAAGAAAACTCTGCATATGGCAAATTGTCGTCCCAACTTGATCCATAATCTAGCGCACAAGCTCTCAACATGTCCTCCAAAATCTGGTTGACTCTCTCGGTCTGTCCATCTGTCTGCGGGTGAAATGTTGTACTAAATTCCAACCTGGTTCCCAATGTTTCATGTAACTGCTTCCAAAACTTCAAGGTAAATTGGGTTCCTCTGTCTGATACAATGGTCCTCGGAACTCCATGCAAACATACTATCCTGGTCATGTATATCTTAGCCAACTTAGCACTGGTGTAAGTGGTCTTTACTGGAATGAAATGAGCCACTTTTGTCAAACGGTCGACTACAACCCATATCGAGTCATAGCCTGAACGAGTCCTTGGTAATCCTGTGATAAAATCCATGCCTATTTTATCCCACTTCCATTCGGGTATCGGCAATGGCTGTAACAATCCTGTTGGCTTCTGATGCTCTGCCTTCACTCTCTGACATACATCACAAACTGCTACAAACTCCGCAATATCCTTCTTCATTCCGGTCCACCAGAAAATATTCTTCAAATCCAAATACATCTTGGTATTCCCTGGGTGAATCGAGTACGGTGAATCATGGGCTTCCTGCAAAATCAACTTCCTGATCTCCGGATCATTTGGCACATATACGCGGTCCTCGAACCATAAGGTATCGTGCTCATCCTCACGAAATCCCTTGGCTTTTCCTTTGCTCATTTTCTCCTTTATCTCTTCAATCTCCTTGTCTGTCTTCTGAGCTTCTCTGATCCTTTCCATCAAGGTAGACTGAATCTCCAATGTCGCTAAATAGCCTCTCGGGACTATCTCCAAACATAGCTCGCGAAGGTCCTCGGCTAACTCCTGAGGTAACTCTCCTGTCATGAGGGTGCTGATATGACTCTTGCGGCTCAACGCGTCTGCTACTACGTTAGCCTTTCCGGGGTGATAATGCAGTCTCATATCATAATCCTTAATGAGCTCCAACCATCTCCTCTGTCTGAGGTTTAACTCCTTCTGCGTGAAAATGTACTTCAAACTCTTGTGGTCCGTGTACACCTCACAATGGTTTCCGATGAGAAAATGTCTCCATGTATTCAATGCATGCACCACGGCTGCTAATTCCAAGTCATGCGTAGCATAATTCTTCTCATGGGGTTTAAGTTGTCGTGAAGCATACGAAACAACTCTTCCTTCCTGCATAAGCACTGCTCCAAGTCCTCGACGAGAAGCGTCGCAATAAACTTCATAGTCCTTGCATTGATCTGGCAGTATCAACACTGGTGATGTAACCAATCGTTTCTTCAACTCTTGGAAACTAGCTTCACATTCCTCAGTCCAATTGAATTTGGTGTCCTTCTTCAATAGCTCAGTCATGGGCTTAGCAATCCTTGAGAAATTCTCGATAAATCTCCGGTAGTATCCTGCAAGTCCAAGAAAACTCCGGATTTCTCCAACTGTCGTGGGTGATTCCCAACTTGTCACTGTGTCAACCTTGGCAGGGTCTACTGCTATTCCTTCTCCAGAAATAACGTGTCCAAGGAATCCAACTTCCTTCAACCAAAACTCACATTTGCTGAACTTGGCATATAACTGATGTTCTCTGAGCTTCTCAAGTACCAATCGTAAATGCTCCTCATGCTCTTCTTCATCCTTGGAAAAGATTAAAATATCATCAATGAACACCACGACGAACTTATCCAAAAACTCCATAAACCCTTTGTTCATCAGGTTCATGAAATAGGCCGGTGCGTTAGTCAGTCCAAATGACATAACGGTATACTCATACAGTCCATATCTGGTGGTAAATGCCGTCTTCGGTATATCCTGCTCTCGAATCTTTAATTGATGGTATCCCGATCGTAGATCGATCTTGGAAAATACTTTAGCTCCTTGCAGGCGGTCAAACAAATCATTGATCATTGGCAGTGGGTACTTGTTTTTGATGGTCACTTCATTCAATCCTCGGTAATCAACAACCATCCTCAGCGATCCATCTTTCTTCTCCACTAGAAGTACTGGTGATCCCCAAGGTGACGAACTTGGGCGAATATAGCCTTTATCCAGTAACTCCTTGATCTGCTTCTTAATTTCCTCCAAATCCTTTGCGGGCATCCTGTACGGTCTCTTAGATATTGGCCCTGTGCCTGGCAAAAGTTCAATAAAAAACTCAATGTCTCTGTCTGGTGGCATGCCTGGCAACTCTTCTGGAAATACATCCGGATAGTCCTTCACCACTCGTACTTCCTCCTGTACAACTCCTGATAAGGAATTTACTTGAGTCCTCTTCGGCATATGCCGGGATACATACTTGATCCTTTTTCCTTCCGGGGTGGTAAGCAAAATAGTCTTGTTGGCACAATCGATGTTTCCTCCATACAACGATAGCCAATCCATTCCCAAAATCACATCCAAACCTTGCGATTCCAAAACAATGAGGTCTGAGGGGAAAACATGCCTACCAATGGCCAATGGTATCTGAAAACATCCTTGGGTGGCCATATACTCTGCTCCTGGCGAGGTTACTAACATAGGGGTTTTGAGAACTTGGGTGGACATCTTAAACTTGTTTACGAATCCCCTTGATATGTATGAATGCGATGCACCAGTATCGAAAAGAACAGTTGCAGTAAATGACTTAACCAAAAACTTACCTATTACTGCATCAGGCTGAGCTTCAATCTCCTCCACGCTCAGGTGGTTCACATGTCCTTTGTTGAACGGGTTCGGCTTCTTCCCAGAGCTTCCATTGCCATTTCCATTTTGGGCTTCGGGACAATCAGTTGCATAATGTCCCGTCTTCTGGCACTTGAAACAAGTAATGTGACTTAGATCTCTCTTGGTTGGGGTAGATGGGTTGGTGCGGTTCTGTCCGTTTCCTCCTCCATTCCCATTACCATTCTTGGAGCCATTGTGGTTGTGCGAGCTACCTCCTCCATGGGTATGCTGAAACTGTCCTCCCGGCTTCGGGGTAAATCGGGGCTTCTGTTGGGCTCCAGAATTGTACTTCCCTTGTCCATATTTCCTCTTGCGGTTTTCAATATGTTGTTGCTTCCCTTCTATCATGAGAGCTCTATCTACCAGCTCTTGGTAGTTGTGGAAGGTTGCTACCATCAACTGCATACTTAGTTCATCATTCAGTCCTTCCAAAAACTTCTCCTTCTTGGCTGCATCTGTAGCAACGTCATCTGGTGCATAACGTGCTAACTTACTGAATTCCTCCACATACTGGCCTACAGTGCGTCCTCCTTGGCGTAGGTTGCGAAACTCACGCTTCTTTATAGCCATAGCTCCTGCTGAAACATGAGCTGTACGGAAAGCTTGCTGAAACTGGTCCCATGTGACAGTGTCTATGGGGTGCGTGGCTGTATAATTCTCCCACCATGATGCTGCGGGTCCATCAAGCTGATGTGCGGCAAAACGCACTCTTTCCGCATCTGTGCATCCTGCAGTGGTTAACTCCCTTCCAACTTTGCGGAGCCAATCATCTGCTACAATCGGCTCGGTGCTACTGGAAAACACCGGCGGGTTTAGCCTTAAGAAACGGGCTAAGTGATCAACAGGTGGTGGTGGCGGTGGGTTGTTGTTGTTGTTGTTGCCTTGGTTCTGAACTAACACTTGCATCAAGGCATTCTGTTGCTGAATCAACTGGGTGATTTCTGGCGGGAAAACAAATCCGGTGTCGCGTCTCGGAGGCATCTGATAGGTTTAGAAAAGATGAGAATTAAGAATAGAATGAGGTCTAGAGAGAAAACACTACCCATATGCTCATGAGACAAATTCAATCAATATCACTCAATCAATCCAAACAAGGCAAAACAATCAATCTAACTAGCGTTACAAAGTGCTCGAACTAAACTATTAAATGGGGGAAAACTACTACTGATATGGTGGTCTACTAGAAATTCTGATCCGTTGAAGACTCCATGATATCTGCTCCAGCTTCATCAATCCATTCGTCTTCACTTGGTTCCGAGTCGGTGTCGTCGATGATGATGTAGTTATCCGGACAAGTGCATTCGTCGACTTCTGCTTTTGGCACTAGATTTCCCACGAATGATCCAATCTTATTCTCCAGGTCGTCAATCTTCCCGACTAGTGCGTTGATTTCTTCCAGATAATCTTCGCGTGTAGTCTTGAGTTCTTCTTGGAGCTCCTTGATCTTCGTGAATGCCTTCTTCAGTTCTTCCTTGTCCGTGCATATCTGGTTCTCCTGGCGTCGAATATGTTGGTTCTGCTCCTGGATGAAAGCTGCAATTGATCCATCCTTCTTGGTCTTGATCATCTCCCATTGCGCGTCTCGACGTCCACAAATTTGATAAATTGTATCCTTAAGCTCCTGGTGGTAGACTTCTCCAATGCGTCCCATGGCGATGTGTGCGGCCATGCTCTTCCCTAAACTCCAAGTTGGTGCTTCAAAAACCATTCTTATGGGTTCCGTAATTGGCGCAAACGTTCTTCCTGGAATGATAACTTGAATCTTCCAGCTCTCCTCTTCAGGTAATGTAGCGTTGTAGGTTCCGGTGATGCTTGGTATTCCTATGTTCAAGTACTTGGTGACTTCCTTCAAGTGTCAACCAAACGGCGTGTCTTCGTCGGGTTGCATGAACTTGCTCCTTGCATTCGCCATTCCTAAAAGAGTAGAAGTGGAGAGGGGTCAGAAATGAGAAGAGAGAAGTTTTTCTAGGGCTTAAGCTTAGTGGTCGTGTCCTATAGTCAGCGTGTGCTCTGATACCAACTTTGTAGCGACCAGACCTCAAATGGCCTGTGCTGCTGTGCACCAGTGTCATCCCTGGATCAGTAATGCTGACACGCACAGTACAAATGGAGGATTTATAACACAGTAGCAATCACACACTATTACATCGAATATCTCCGAAGAGATTAAGTATGATAAACATGGCTTAAGGCCATCTAACAACGATAACAGCGGAAGACTTGGAAGATAAGTGAGTCCATCAACTCCAGCGGCATCACTGAGTATAAGACCACGACCTAAAGCACCTTACTCGTCGTCTGAAAAGTCTGCAACATGAAACGTTGCAGCCCGAAACGGGTCAGCACATAGAATATGCTGGCAAAGCAACACATAGAGAATAATGAACAATGATAATGCTATACTATATGCATATATGGCTGGTGGAAAGCTCTATGGTTACAGTTTTTCGAAAAGCCAATTTTATCCTACTACAAAGGAATAATTTTATTTAACTATCATGGTGGTTGAAACATTGAGAAGGTACCTCCAACTCAATCCCAATTAAGTGTCATCATTAACCCAACAAAATTAATTATAAGTATCACGCTGATGAGATTCAAATGATAATCCAGGTACTAGATACTCAAGTTGTCCATAACCGGGGACACGGCTAATCATGATCAGTTTGTACACTCTGCAGAGGTTTGTGCACTTTTCCCCACAAGACTCGATCGCCTCCGCTTGATTCTCGCACTGCATGATGTTTGAGAAACGGATGACCGAGACACAGTCTTTCAGAAACAGTCACTCTTTACTCCGGGTGGACCGGTACACCTACTTTCCCCTACATCTGCTAGTCCACCTCTTCAAGAGATCCTGTAACCTACTCAGCTATGATAGAGCCCATAATAGCTTGCGGCTGCACACGGAAGTTTCTAGCATGAACAATCTTATGATCCCTTTGAGCCTGGGTGGCGAACCTTATACATACAGACAACACTGGGTTCTCCAGGTGTCTCAATCCACCCAGATGTGAGTTTTAGTTGCCACCTTAAGTTGAACCATTATTAACACTCACATCTGTCATGAATATCTCTCAAACCCAATCCACGTCTACGAGCATAGCATGGCAATAATAAAAGCAACGTAGAAGTAACTCCCAAGGGTTTGATAAGAAAACAGGTAATAGGTACTACCTCAACTACTTCCCAATACCCACAGTTTAATTAGATCCTAATCATGCAATGTGATTGAGGAAAACAGATCTAATGCATTAAAAACTGGGTATGAACGGGGTATGATCAAAGTGTTACTTGCCTTGCTGATGATCCGCAAAACCTAGCGAGTCGATATAACAAGCGGCACACTCCGGGTACTCTATCGCAAACAAACAAGCATACAATCAGTACTCATCTAATGCACAGGTAAAATTCGAATGAAAGATTCAACCAGAAAGTTCAACTTAAGAACTCCGGTTTGCAAAAAGAATCAACTCGAAAGAAGCAACGAAAGTCAAACGGCGGAAGAAAGGAACTTCGTTTGCTAATCTGGATCTAGGTCAAATTTTATTGTTGCAAAAACTTGTTTGAGTAGATTAAACGGAAAGAGAATTTCGAGACGAAACTCTAGGCGCTTGAATCACCTGATTCCGATAGACGAGCGAAAAGTTAAACAGATTCGAAAATTCGATCAGAAATCGAATCTGAGAAAATAATGAGAAAATCCGACGAAAAAAGAAAAACGGACGAACGGTTAAATAACGGACGTTCGTTAACAGAGAAAAACCGATGAACGTGTTCGTTAAAACGAACGGTTCGGTAAACGCTCGCGAAATAAGAAAACCGATCTAGGGTTTTTTTTAAACAAAAGGTTTTTTTTCAGAAAACCGGTTAACTCGACGAACGGCGGCGGCAGTACCTCGACGGGCTCGCTCCGGCGAGGGGCTCCGGCGGGCGGGGTCGGCGGCGGGGGTGCGGGGCTCGGGGGCGGCGGCTCCGGCGGCGAGGGGGCTCCGGCTCGGGGCTCCCGGCGGCGAGGCGGCGAGGCAAAAGGCGGGCGGCGGCGGGGCTAGATGCGGCGGCGGCGGCGGCGGCTCCTCCGGCGATGGTGGCGGCGAAAACGGAGAGGGGGCGGGGTATATATGGAGGGGGGGCTAGAGGCTTGGGGGAGGGGCAACCGAGGCGGCGGCGGCGTCGGGGCGAGGCCGGACTCCGGCGGCCGTGCGGGAAGAGGACGCCGCGAGGCGGGCCGTCGGCTGGGCTCGGACCAGTCGGCGCGGGCGCGTGTTTTTATTTTAATAAGTTCCGCGAAGAAAATTGCATAGAAAAATAAATAAAAATCAGAAAAATACGAAATAAATTTTCCCCGTCTAGTTAGAAAATCTAGAATAGGGTGAACATTTTTAAATTCAAAAATAAATATTTTGAAAACATGCATATTTTTAAATGCAATAAAAATTGCAAATAAAATCCAATAAATTCCAAATAATGATTTTAACATTTTTCCTGCAGTATTTCAATTGTTTTGGAGAAGTCATATTTTCTCCTCTCGTTTATTTTAAAATGAAATATTTTTTCGGAGAAAAAAATGATTAAAATCCCAATCCTCGTTTGAAAAATCAAATAAGAAAATTCGAGAAAATCCCCAACTCTCTCCGAGGGTCCTTGAGTTGCTTAGGATTTATCGAGGATTTGTCAAAATGCAATAAAACATGATATGCAATGATGCTCTATGTATAACATTCCAAATTGAAAATTTGGGATGTTACATACACCCTATATAGATGGAAGAAGGGAGTATGAATCCATGTTATGTCCGATTAAATTTTTTCGCTTGCTGTATAATGCATGTAACCTACTCATACCAACATTTTAGTGCATTCCAAATGTCTATACTACCGCTGCAATTCGAACTAAATTTGAATTCGTTTCTCTATTTCAATAAGAATCTACAATCATGATTGTTGCCAACTTCAACCATCATAGTTTCCTTGCTATCCGCCAGATATAATTCGGACGGCCTATAATGTAGGATGGCAGGCACACCATCATCAACAACTTCATTTTTTTTATAAGAGTAGAGATAAAATATATTAAATGTAGTATAACATGTTCATAACCACACCATGTGTATCACCGTTATATATATTCACACATGCGTCGGTTTGAAACACTATGATAAATTCTTCAAATATCCGAATTCGCTTTTTTATAATGAAGTATATATGATCTCTATTTGTCTTTTACACCCACACAACCCTCTTATCTTTGTAGCTAGCGCTAACTTTCTCTTGTGCATGCACACGCCTGCATCCCTCTCACCCTCCCTCAGCATTCTCTAGCTCCATCGCGCAAATTTGTCTTTTCACTTTAGGTCGTTCACCCACGGTGTGTGTAGGCCCCCCAGCTCCTTCTTTACGGCACACATCGATCGATATGCCTCTCTAGCCAGGTGTGCCTAGCACAAACACAAGCTTCCCCTCTTCTCTTGTCACGGTCCATGCCTCACTCCCACCACTCTTTTCATCGTTCTCGTACTCGCACACTCCCCCCTCGATATAGTATGCCTCTCGTACCACCTCCTACATGCATCCCTCTCTCTCTATCCTTCTCCCCATGCCTCATTTGCTTCTAACACACACATGCATGTATACAGATCGATCTCCCAACATATACCTAGATCGACTTTAACTACCCCCCCATCGATCGACGTACCTCACAAGTTATGTCTCTCCTTTCTCTAACAAAGGGCGATTGATCTTCCTATGTAGCTACGTCTGCTTACCACAGCCACATCGTCCCCCCTCATCATTCGTGCATGCCTCCTGACCCGTCTCTCACACGCACGTGCACAGACAACAAGCAGCCATCTCCTCTCTTATTGATATTGCGGGCGTGCCCTCCGTTTGTCTAGCAAGCCTATCCCACCATTTGTTAGAAGCAACTCCACTACCACCCCCTCCAACACTCTAGCTCTGTCTCTCTCCCAACCTTATTCCTCTCCTGCATATATGCATGGATGCCGATCGATCTCCCTTAATACATGAGGCAGATCGATCTCCTTAATACATGAGGTACGCCTCTCTCCTCCTCCACACATATACCAACCATTGTACCTCTATAGTTAATTGGGCCTCCCTCTTCCCCCACCACACACCGATAGTCGAGCGCTGCAGGTAGGTATCCATGCCACAGAGACAAACTGCACATGTCCCATCTCATGTTCCAGTAGGCCAGCCACTCTATATCTTTGACGTGGGCACACACAAATTCGATGGCGCTCTTTATCGATCGCGCGCGCGCGCACACACACACACATCATCCCTCTCTTCGATTCTATGGACACCTCAAGCCGATGATACCTCCACTCTCTTCTCGTGGATCGCCCCCTCTATATATATGTTATATCCAGGACTCTATTTCACACACATTGCATATGTTACATTTTTTGATTGACCGCCCCCCCAAAAACTCTCAAGAACCCACACACTATATCTCTCTAGGTTTGTATCTCTCTCACACAACCCCACGTAGGTGGTGTACGTATACAAGAAGAGAATAGGTGCACCGTGCATGTACTCACGCTTCGTGCCCAGCCACACCCGCGCGGGTACACGGTGGAGCTCATTTCTTTACGAAATGGTAGCCCACGTGCTAATTTGTACGCCTGTAGCGGTTGTTTACCTAGGGAGGTCGTGTACCACGCATGCACGAAACAAAGTTCGACTTGACGCGTTGCCGCGTTATTTTTAAATAAAGTTATAGCGCTCAATGGCACGTACACAGAATATAAAACGATTTTTATGGAGAAAAAGGTAGTCCGCTCACTATATACAATGGAGCCTGCCTGCCTAGTTTGTCGCTCTTCAGAGTATCTCACACAAGGCTGCGGTGGCGTCTCTCTCTCTCACCGTTGGTCACAGATCCGGCCGCATCCCGTCCGCCGGGGGAAAGGGAGTGCGGTGGCCTCTCTCTCTCATTGTTGGTCACTGATCCGGCCGCATCCCGTCCGCCGAGGCAAAGGGAGGAAGTGCATCGTTTCTCTGCTTGACGGCGCCGAGGCAGCACGTCCCGATCTGCGGTACACGTCGTTCTCTCTGACCAAGCTCCGGCGCGGCAGGGCCTACGCCACCTGCTCACAGATTCCGCCCGCCGCCGCTCACCTCGTTACATCCCGACGACCTCCAGGTATCCCCTCTGTCCTTGCTCCACTACCCGTCTTCCCACGTCGCTGCATGTGGATCTTCCATAGTTCTTTGCCCAAAACGTAGCTCGTCCGGCGTACTTTCCATATTGCATTCTCGTCCTCACACCGTTTTAGACAAACACAACCGTGTTGTTATCTTCCCTTAGGACAAGGAATATGCTTCTTTTTTGTCGTTGCATGTGTCATCAACTGTTATTGGCCAGTAATTGTTTCCTTTCTACTCGTTGCTATTGCGACCTTTTGGTGAACTGCACAAATCACTTTTTTCTTAAGAGTGTTTTGTGCAGTTGTACTAAAATGTCACACGGGCAACGTCTCTACATTTCAGTGCGACTGCACAAAGGGATATTGCTTTTTCTCTATCCTCCTCATCCAACTCCGAACCTAATCTTCTCCAACTAGTTAGTCTTAAGAGAGACTGCAAAGGTGACCGGCTTGTATTTGTGTGTTTATTGTTTCATCAGCAGTCCTCTATTATCGTAATCACACTTAATATCTTTGGAACAGGGACGCTCAGCTCTATTTTAGTGGAACTGCACAAAATGATCGGAATGTTGCATGCTCCAGACAACTAGTTTTTTTTCCAACATGCCTTGTTGATTTAGACAGAGCTGGGGGGACGTTGCTGCCAATGAAAGCATGGATCAATTTTAATTTAACACCTTCTCACAACTCTGTCTTCAGTTGTGATGTAATTATTAGCTCTGATATGCTAATAATTGACATGCATTAGCAAGGAAGTTAGTTTTTTATTGTTTCCGAAAGAGCATCGATGGCAAGACACGCGAAACAAAAGCTGAAAGCTCACACCATTGTACAATTTCATGTCGCTGGAAAATTATTTGTATAGTACGTCAATTATGTAAACAAATGATGGAAGCTTGATAGCATTGCCAGAAGCCTCTTCATCATCCGGGTCCATGTGCCATGCACAAAATTATACTCCTTCGTTCCTAAATATTTGTCTTTTTACAAATTTCAAACGGGCATATTTTAGAGTGTAGATTCACTCATTTTGCTTCGTATGTGTACTCCCTCCGTTCCTAAATATTCTATTCGTCTTTCTAGAGATTTCAACAAGTGACTACATACGGTGCAAAATGAGTGAATCTACACTCTAAAATATGTCTATATACATCTGTATGTGCCAGTCCATTTGAAATCTCTAAAAAGACAAATATTTGAGTAGTCACTCGTTGAAATCTCTAGAAAGACAAATACTCCGGAGTATATTTAAGAACCGAGGGGGTAGTGCACAACCGCATGGGAGACTCAGCCCGGTCATTACGCCGCATTAATAGTGAGTAATGAGTAGTCAAATCATAAGCCCCACCTTTCCCACTGTAAGTTGCTCTGAAGAAGCAACCATCAATACGCTCTTCTTTGAATCCGCTCATACTACTCCATCCGTCACTGTTTATACAGCGCGCTTCAGAAAAAAGAAAAATAATCTGTGGGACCAAGGCGACCAGTGGTCGGCCTGAAAAATAGCATTGGTAGTTATAGCACGGCGTCTATTACTAGAGGGAATAATGCATACACACATGCATGCAGTGCTTCCACCCCGGGTACACACATGCATGCACTTACTCCACTCCGTAGTAGTACAGTACATGGAGAGAAAATTGTGGACTTGATTGCGGTTACCACGCCCTAATAAATTGAGCATTAAACTAAACGCGTCTAAATTCTCTCTGGTGGTGGAAATGCATCATAATGAAGCGCGCCCTGTAAACTGTGACAGAGGGAGGAGTAGTATGAAGGTGCAAAACCAAGTATGCGTATGGCCAGTCGGTCAACGCACCTCCTCTTGGCATATCACTAACATGTGGGACAGGAGTGTGAGCAAACCGATCTCAATTGACGGCAAAGAGCCAACCCGCCGTTCCTTGAGAGAGACGAGGAGCGAGAACACACAGACGGGCTCGCACGGAGGCCAAGATATATTCAAGCATGGTTGGTTGATCGATATCATTCATTACATGTTGGGCTGCCGTTTTCCGCCCTTCTCCGGAATAAACGTGTACTTTATCAGAGATAAAAAATAAGAGTACAGACGCTCCACCATGCGGTTCTAGTAGTAGTACTACTCGTACTACTGCGCTTGGCTCTTCGCCTCTTCGTGAAGTCGAACAATGATGGTACTCCGTATGTTGGGTACTACAGTGTATGCCTCTGACAATCTGACACCGAATGGACTAATGCATGTCCACCGAGGGTAGGTTGCATTAGTCAAAAGGCGTAAGCGAGCTTCACCTTGTCGTGCAAGCTTCTCCTCAATCTGCGAGTTGACGGGACACACCAAAAAGTAGTGCTAGTCCATTCTCCCTCCTTTCCGGTTAATATGGCTTAATCTTTTTTGCAGGTAAATGAGAGAGCTTTATTCATATATAAGCATTCTTAGGACGATCAACCAAGACACTGGTCACTAGGAAGCGAGGTACCCCGCAAAAAAAGAAGTAGGAAGCGAGGTGTTTCATCAAGCCAGCTCTCGGCCACATTCAAAGTGCAGCAAGCACGGTTGGCACGAAGATGCGCCGCAAGGTTTGCTGACCTGTTTACATGTTGAATAACAAAAAAAGAGGAAATATTACCGAGCGCTACTATTTGTAACAGGATATGAGCCAGAATTAAGCGAGGTTTGTGGCGAGTGTTCCATGCAATCAACTTCCATTATCACATGCGAGAACCCTCGAAGAGAGCCAAATGTGTTGAAGATTGCTCTATCACATTTTAAAATTATAATAAGAGGCAGACGCTCCTCCATCCAGTTCCTAGTACTAGTATAGTATGTACCTTTATAGACTATAGTAGTAGTACTAGTAAACTTTGCGCTTGGCTGTTCGCCTATTCGGGAAGTCGAACAATAATAGCACTAGTAGTATAGTGTATGCTTCTGGCAATCTGACACCGAATTAACTGTTGCACGTCCACCGCCTGAGCGAGGGAGAGCTTGCATTAGTCAAAAGTTTCTCCTTGTCCCGCGAGCCACCGCGCGCAAGCTTCTCCCATCCTGCAACCTTCTCCTCGTTTGGCAAGTTGACGGGACACAGCAAAGTAATGCTAGTCCATACTGCCTCCTCTCCGGTTAATATGGCTTAATTTCAAACGAGATAAATACACTGTCTGTCACTGTATATTTGTAAAAATACAGTCAGTGGACTTCATAATACGCTCATTGCACTCAATATATATATTTTCCGGTGTTTACACGGTCACTAGCTCACCCTGACTGAGTATGTGTGTGCATGCACGTGTAGGTTGAGCACTTGAGCGTGACCGTGTGTGTTCCGTCGTGTGCTCGGACATGCATGCATTAGGGCGTCGTGCGTGTTTTTGCGTCCATGTGTACGTGTGACTGTTGCATACATGTAGGGGGAGTACGTGTAGGGGCCACTAAGGAGCAGTCAAATCACACAGTAAGTTAGTCGGAAGAAGCAACCATCATTTCACTCTTGAATGACACGTACGCAATATAAAATGGTTGATATGGAGAGAAAAAGAAAACCACTATATATACACTAGCAAGAGCCTAAGCTACAAGCCTGCTTGCTTAGGTTGCTCTCTTCACAAGCATAGAACGACGGGCCTGATCCCGCAGCTGGGGGAAGGGAACAATGTTCTGCGTAGACGCGGTCGACATCGGCGAGGGAGAAAACCCACAGTCGGTGCGTCCCAATCGGGGGTCACCGCGGTATGGGCCGATGCCGCGTCCCAACCGCCCTTCTAGCTACAGCCCGACGTCCCAGGTAGTCCATCTTCCTTTTGGAGCCGGCTTGCTCCACTGCCGTAGCTCCATCTCCATGTCGATCTTTCTCTACTTCTACCGGCTTCTACTTGTGATGAGTTTATGTCTCATGAACTAGTGCCAGTACTATTAGTCTAATCACACTTCTTCAATATCTTTGCCATCAGGGACGCTCAGGTCGATTTAGTGGAACTGCACAAAAGCATCGTATGATCCGAGGGTGCCAGCCGTCTTTCCTTTGACAGGTTCTACCTGGCCAGGAAATTAAATCATGTTTAGGGTTTAGGGTTTAAGTCGTAGTGACCCCATCAGTAGTTTTTCTTTCGTACACGCTCTCACAACTTTTTTCTTTAGTTGTGAAGTAAATATTGGCTATGATCTGTGAATCATTGAGATGCATCAGCATGCGTATTAGTCTTCCTTTGTATTGGATGGAATGTTGTAACGGGGCAACCTTGGAATAGGAATGAAAATGGAGTGGAATCGGAGAAAAAATGGAAACGGAGAGAAACCAACGTTTCGTTTCGTTGGATCGCACCATCGAGCAAAACCAACGTTTCAATCACGTCTGTCATGTTCGTGTCTCACCCTCCTCCACGGCTCGACCCCACACGGTCGCTCGGCATGCCACTCACCACAAACCGAGTATACGATAACTTTCCCGCCTGCTTGTCGATGGATCGCGCCATAGAGTACTAGCACTACTGGAAGAGATTGACGAGTTGGGGGAGGACAGCTAGCTGTAGCACAGACTCCCAAGAACTTTTTACATGCATGTTGTAGCCGGCTAGTGCGACCTTTGAACGCGGAGCAGCCGCGTGCACCCGGAAGCGGCACGGGCGACGCTCTCTCGGCCGGCGCGCTGCTTCAATGCCGGCGCCAGTGAGAGGTCGTGTCCGCTCTGGCCGGGCATGAATGCGGCACTGACCGTTTTGGGCGGGAAGCACGCGCGGGTGATGAAGAGGGTTCGGGTTAGTCAGGACCGGCCGTGGCAGCGGTCCGGACGTGCGCAAACAAGAGATGATGTACGTTAATATTGCTGCGTATGTAATTAACAACGTAAATAATGTGCCAGTTGGACAAATATGATTGGAGATGGAGATGGAAATGGAATTTTACGTAAACACGGATATGCATCTCTATGTCTATGTGTGTGTGTGCGACGACTCTCGCGACCTGGAAGCGGGGGCGTGTTTTTGATCGAGTTTTCTTTCTTGGTACGTTAGAAAATCAGTTTGTCTAATTCACATCTAGATGTTATTTAAGGATATCACATCTAAGCTCCCACAAGTATATAATGTAGCAACAAGAAACAAAAAAAACTAGGAAAAAATAGACCACAAACAGAGTGGACATCAACTTAGATGTGACATAACTATGTCACATCTAGATGTGTCCTAGACAGACCCTTAAAAAATTGTCCGCCAGTTTTCGTTTCTTTTTTCCGGGAACGCGCGTATTCTATTTAAAACCACAGCTATGGAGAGATTTTTTACTCCATTATAGCCTCTTGTTTGATAGAGTTTCTCGCGTCTCGCTCTCTCACCCTCTCCATATATGTTACACGCTGGAGGCTCAGCGTTCATTTGCTAGGGTTTGCTATATTCACAGTCTCTCACCCTCTCTTCACCAAATCTAAACAAGACTGCGTTGGCCTCTTGTCTCTCTCTCCCCCCTCACAGCTGGTGA
Organism: Aegilops tauschii subsp. strangulata; assembly: GCF_002575655.3. Classification (NCBI taxonomy): domain Eukaryota; kingdom Viridiplantae; phylum Streptophyta; class Magnoliopsida; order Poales; family Poaceae; genus Aegilops; species Aegilops tauschii. The sequence continues at coordinate 206,695,267 of NC_053035.3, read as the reverse complement.
AGGAGGCGTCTGTATCCCGTTGCACCGGGAAGGGGAGGAGGTGCAGCGTGCACTCTATCGCCTTCGGCGAGGGAGGCAATCCACTGCCGGCTGCGCTGTTCTCTTTCACCCAGCGCCTGTGCGGGAGGGCCACCGACCCCTTCTTCCTCGCTGCCGTACGTAGTGTGGGCAGATCCGACCTCCCGCCGCACGCCTTGCCACATCCCGACGACCCTAAGGTATAAGTTTCTTTGAAACCGTCGTTGCTCTAGCTGCATGTGGATCTTTTTCGATCTATAGTCGAATCTAGGTCTTGGTTCAAAGAGGAAAGAAGGGTGCGGTGGGCTGGAGCAAGAATCTAGGACGTGGTTCAATGAGGAAAGGAGGGGCGGAAAGTAGTATAGACCGGCTATCCAGCCGCTTTGTAGGTCGAAAAGGGAAAAAGGGGGTAACCTAGTACACACATCTGTAAGGAACCGATCTCTTTGTTGAAAAGGGAAAGAAACTGGGGGTCGGGTAGTTTGTGCAGGACTAGATTTGCTGCCCTCACATAGGAAGAAGGTTCAAAGAGAACAAATATGGGACCAGCGCATATATGCTGCTTGGCTACATACTCTGCTCACCCATTTATACGTGTGGACGCACATGGTGCTGGCATGTCCCATACAACTATTTTGCTGTTGTTAATCTAAGAATGTCGCCGAAAAATTGAAGCAATGCCACTGTTAAAAGTAAATTACATTTTTTAACGAATGTTATTTCAAGAGAATGTCTCTGTTAATATGAATCAATACAACCGTTTTAGAAATGCTACTGTCCTACTTTGTTCTCCATCCAAGATAAGTTAGATGCTTCTTTCTGTCACCGTTTGTTTCATCCTCTTTTATCGGCAAGTAATTGTTTCCTTTTTTGCCTCTGTTAAAATAGGGCTATCGATTCAACTTGTTGCTATTGCGACATTTTGCTTCGCTACTCGAAACACTTATGTTTTAAGAGTGTTTTGTGCAGTTCAACTTGAATGTCACACCGGTGACTTTGCTTAATTTTGGTGGAACTGCACAAAAGGAGATCGAGATTTGTTTCATCCTCTTTTATTAGCCAGTAATTGATTCCTTTTTTGCCTCTGTTTAAACAGGGATATCTATTCAACAATTGATTCCTTCATCCACATGATTGTGCAGTGTGCTTTGAGATGTTGTGCTACTTGTATTGGTACTGTTTTAAATAAATGTTGAATTGAAGCTATTGTATTGCTGTCTTTTCCCATTAAGTAGTGAACAAAAATGGGACCAACCCAGACATGATGCTTGTTGCTTTCTTACAACAAACTCTGCATCACCCCCTTTATAAGTAGATGGAAACACATACTGTTGTTGCGCCCACTCTCCCCTGGAATTGTTTATGCTTTTCGTTAATCTAATGCCGCTGGTAAAATTAAGCAATGCCACTCTCAGAATTAATTAACTATTGAATCTTAGTTCAAAACTGCAACACTTGTTAGGAATGGTACTATCCTGCTTTGTAGTTCCTTCTACATGTTTAACCAAGGTATTGTTAAGATAATGTCTCTGTTAAAATGAATCAGTTGCATTGTTTTAGGAATGGTACTTTTCTGCTTTGTCGTTCTTTATACATGTTGAAACAAGGCATTGTTAAGATAATGTCTCAGTCAATATGAATGAATCACACTGATGGAGAATTGCTACTCTCCTGCTTTGTTTCCCATTAAGATAAAGTAGATCAGTAGATGCTTTTCTTCTGGGAGTACAATTCATCAACTGTTATTTCTCAGTAATTGTTTCCCTTATACCTATTGTTGCTTACAGGGATATCAAAATTAAAGCTCGGTTTTATTCCGACTTCGATTTTAGTTGAACTGCACAAAAGGAGCCAATGTGTCCAAGGCAAACTGCTGCATTACTGGGTCCAGTTGGTCGTTCCACTTTGCAGAAAGAAGCAGTCACTATTTACACTACATTACAGAAGGAATGACCGAGAAGCTTTACAGAGTATTATTAGACACCGGTGACATGACTAGTCTGCAGCGACCATTGGCAATTTAACAACACGTGGAGTGCCCTGGGCAAAAAGTGCCCAAACAAGTACAAGAAGCTACGACAGGACTCCACGATCATTGGCATAACATATTTTGAATGGGAAAAGCTTGTCAAAGTTTAATCATTGATGTTAGCAAGAAGACGTTAGTTTAATATATTGGAATTGGAAAACCTTGTCAAAATTTGCTCATTGATGTTAGCCAGAAGACATGCATTTGATATTTTTGAGTGGGATGCCCTTGCTATGAGCAGCGTCGAGTGTTTTTTCCTATTCATGTGTTCAGTTTAGAAGTAAATAGTTACTCTGCTGAGATATTCCTGTGTTAAGAGTTTGTTCTGAATATTGTCTATGTAATGCCAGGCCTTGTGTTTGATTGCAAAGTTGAGCTTGGAATGTTGTGGCATGCGGCATCACGAGCTGTTCACCGTGCCTCCTGAGAATAATGCTTCGTATTGTTTTGCATGTCGATCTAATGCCAGTGATTTGCTTGTTAAGAAGATCATCCTCTTCTGTTGTTTCCGGGCTTAAGAAGTTCATCGTCTGATGTTTCATTCATAGCCTATACGACAAGTTGGGTAGGTTAGACGTGAAATCATATGATCTTCCGACCAACTCATGATATTAGGCCATGATTGGATAGTCGTTTTCGAACCAAAACCGCTTGTAAAACTGACGCTTGTAAATTAAAGCAGATGGTCTCGGGCGAAGGCGCTTGGTTGGTCGATTTCGACTAGTAAAATATCAGAAGTACTTCACACATGATAAAAACGTTGAACGACACTCGGACGATTGCTAATCCAGCCGTTAGCTGCTGTTTCAGCCTTGCCCATGGATGGCATGATACGCACGTCGTGCATGTATCGTCTGGTAATGTCGTCCATATAGCAGTGCTCGTAAAATATACACTGGTCTCTCAAATTACACGCGTAACCCGCCGGTTTTACTTACAGACCTCGGGCCCTCGGTTTCATTACGCCTGTATTTTACGCGTTGTTTCCGATGACGAGTAAATTACACTTGTATGTTAATACAGGTTTGAAATAAACCAGAGCTCCCAAGCGCGGCCTTACCGTTTCATGTCGTCTCAGTTTCTCGAAGGTGCTCATAGGTGTCCGATGATCCTGGCTTCCTGAATGAGCAGCGGGCGCTGTATCAGACCATCCGTAGGGCCCGCGAGGCCCTCTCCGTTGTCCTTCGAGTTGTTGCGCTCGCCGTGGCGCCGAGCATTGTTAACATCGTCAATGAACATGAGGATTCAGGAGATGACTTTATTTTGACTGGATGACACTAGGGACACACTAGGGCCATAGCCGTACGTATGCCAGTGCCTCCTTATTATGTACGACTATATTTTTTTTTGCTTTCTGGTTTCCTGACATCACGGTCCCACACCATTGTTAACCTATGTAGTCAATATAAACGAGAGAGTTGCACAAGGTGCGGCCGACAGCTGGGACCAAGCAGCTCGAGCAGTATTTGTGTTTTTGAGGCGTGAGCACTGCAGAGTTTTTCTTGGCGATGATTTCGTTGTTGTTCAGAGGAGAGCAGGGTATTAACTGGGTGGGCTGTGGCCCGTCTAGCCGAGGCCAGATATCCAGCCCAGATACTAATTTTTTCAAGATGAAAATGGCTAGCCCAGCTATACGTCTTTTTGAGGAATACCCAGGCAAGGTCAACTTGTTATTCTCCGCCCCGCTGGGCTGCAAATCTTTCCTAGGAGGGATGCATTAGGCTTAACAGGAAAATGGGCTTTAAAAATAATAAATGGGATGTAATTATAAAAACTGGCCAGTAACTATAAAAAAATGCACCAAACACGAAATTAGTTTATAAAATATTATTTATGGATTTTGAAAATCTTAAATTTTCATTGTTGCGCGCGCAATGTTTCGTTGGATTTTTACGTAATACAAATTTATATTTAATCTGACTAGAAATTCCGGGATAAAAATATTTCGGATCCCATCAAAATGTGGGAATGAATTTTGTCTTCAACGGTTGGTTGAAATTATTAATCGTTGTCCTAGCTAGAAAATGGGATGTACTTTTAACAAACTGTAAATGGGCTGTTGTAAATTCCATTAGAATTCAAAAATGGGCTGTACATTCTTACAAAACGCAAATGGGCTATAAGTTCTCTGCCACACACTTGTGGGCCTACTAAGTGACGCGTCCCCTAAAAAAATAAGTAGACGCGTATGCAAGGCTTTGTCAACTTATTATAGTCAACACACGGTTCTAGCAGCAGTGGCCGTTGGATGTCTATCCAACGGATGTCGTGCTTCTTCTTCAATCTCGGATATTCTTAGCTTCGGCCGCCCAAAAAATGATTCCTCCCCCTGACATCTGGGGCGCACCGTTTCGGAGGCTGACCTGTGGGCCTACTAAGTTGGAGCGTACCAAGGGCTTTGTCAACTTAGTCAATAAAAACGATTCTAGCTTCAGTGACCGTACGATGTCCATCCAACGGCCGTAGTGCTTCTTCAACCTCTGGTCTTCTTGGTCCAGCCGCCCAAAGCAGCGCCGGTGGTGCCGCCTGCTCCTGCCTCCCGTGGCCAGCTGTGCTCCCGCGGAGGCCTCACCGCCCCCATACTACTCCCACCGCTGGCCAGGCCATCCCTCCACTCACCCACACCCCCTGTTATTCCGCGACGACGGCAGCCTCACACCGCAGCCGAACCAGTGAACCCTCGTACTCCTCTTCGCGCGGGCTTCCACTATTGCGTCTTCCTCGGCTCCGCGTCGTCCACTTCTTAGGCCTCGCCGTCGTCCACCGCCCTGGTGCTCTCGGCGCGGCGTGGTCAACGACCGACTTCCATCGGAAGAGTACTGTATGTGGAGGCTGACAGCTGGGTCCACAGCGGCCGCAAGGAAGTGCCTCCTTATTACGAGCAAAATAATTATTCCTCCACCTGACAGCGGGGACCCATCGGACGGGCCACCTTATTTCACGAAAAAAATGTTTCCCCCTGACTGCTGGGACCCACCGGACGGGCCATCGTATTTCGCGAAAAAAGTTCCCCCCGCTGTCAGCTCAGACCCACCGGAAGTGCCTCCTTATTACGCACAAAAAAATGAATACTCCCCCTGCTAGCTGGGACCCACCTTGGTGGGAGGCTGACTTGTGGGCCTACTAAGTTGACGGGGACGGAGGGCTTTGTGAACTTAGTCAATATGAACGATTCTAGCTCCAGTGACCGTAAGATGTCCATCCAACGGCCGTAGTGCTTCTTCTACCTCCGGTCTTCTTGCTCCAGCCGCCCAAAGCAGCACCGGTCATGCCGCCTGCTCCTGCCTCCCATGGCCGGCTGTGCTGCCGTGGAGGCCTCACCGCCCCCCACTATTCCCACCGCTGGCCAGGCCCTGCGGCGACGGCAGCCTCACACCGCAGCCGAACGAGTGAACCCTCATACTCCTCTCCGCGTGGGCATCCACTGCCGCGTCTTCACCGGCTCCGCGTCGTCCCCTTCCTAGGCCTCGCCGTCGTCCACCGCCCTGGTGCTCTCGGCGTGGCGTGGTCAACATGGTCAAGGAACGACTTCCATCGGACGTGGACTGTACGTGGATAGGCTGACAGCTGGATCCACGGCGGCAGCAAGGAAGTGCCTCCTTATTACGCGGAAAATAATGATTCCTCCACCTGACAGCAGGGACCCACCGGACGGGCCACCTATTTTGCGAAAGAAACGTTTCCCCCCTGACTACTGGGACCCACCAGCTACACCTTCGCACGCAAGGAAGTGCGTCCGGGCAAAAAAAACGATTCGCCCCCTGACTGCTGGGACCCACCAGCTACATCTTCGCACGCAAGGAAGTGCGTCCGGGCAAAAAAAAACCAAAACGATTCGCCCCCCTGACTGCTGGGACCCACCAGCTACATCTTCGCAGGCAAGGAAGTGCCTGACAGTCGGGACCCACCTGGTCAAAGCGTACGTAGTGTTGTCATTCTGGTCGCGAACGTGTACGCACATATATACTGGTCGATGTAGAGGCGCGCACGTGTCGTAGTAGAGGCGCGCACGTAGCATGTACACGTACGTACAGCGGCCAGGGTGCAAGAAAGAAAATACGGCCACGTACGTACATATGGTCAGGGTCTCGAACGCCTACTCGCGCATACGTACGGCGAGGGCTCGTGTACATGGCTGGGTCGGAACAGAGAAACAGCGTCGTCGTCGTGTTCATGGGGAGGCAACGAAATGCGTCGTGTTCATGGGGAGGCAACGGAATGCATCGTGTTCATGGGGAGGGGTGTGGCGTACCGCAAAACGGAGGAAACGGACCTCCTACGGTCGAAACGGGGGTCCTGTTGATTGGGAGGAGTGTGGCGTACCGCAAAACGGAGGAAACGGACCTCCTACGGTCGAAACGGGGGTCCTGTTGATTGGGAGGAGTGTGGCGTACCGCAAAATGGAGGAAACAGACCTCCTACGGTCGAAACGGGGGTCCTGTTGATTGGGAGGGGTGTGGCGTATCGCAAAACAGAGGAAACGGACCTCCTATGGTCGAAACGGGGGTCCTGTTGATCGGGAGGGGTGTGGCGTACCGCAAAACGGACGAAACGGACCTCCTACGGTCGAAACGGGGGTCCTGTTGATCGGGAGGGGTGTGGCGTACCGCAAAACGGACGAAACGGACCTCCTACTGTCGAAACGGGGGTCCTGTTCATCCGGAGGGGTGTGGCGTACCGCAAAACAGGACTCCACGGGATACTGTTCATCTCCACCGTCGACCTCCTCCAGCCTCCACGGGCTCCTGTTCATCCAGCCTCCACCGCGCGCTACTCCACCGGCTACTGTTCAACCACCCCTCCATGGGCACCCCTCCACCGTCTACTGTTCATCCAGCCCTCCACACCACGGGGTCCTGTTCAACCACCCCTCCACGGGCACCCCTCCACCGTCTACTGTTCATCCAGCCGTCCACACCACGGGGTCCTGTTCATCCAGAGGCAACGCCACCGCTCACTGTTCATCCAACCCCCCCACCCCCCGCAACGCTCACTGTTCATCCAATCGATCGGCTTCAGTTAGCAGCAGTAGCGAAGGAATCGCTCGATCGGGTTCAGTTAACGGCCATCGATCGATCGCTCGGGTTCAGTAACGCGTAGCCTGCAGTGCAATCGCTCGGGTTCAGTTAGAGCCCAACGCCTCGCTCGGGTTCAGTTAGAGCCAACACCTCGCACACACGCGCGTACGTGTACGAGTGAAACGCGCATCGCTCGGCCCCCGACCTCCCACCGTAACCGGGAACTCCCCAAAATTTTCCTCCCCCTCGCTTCTACCACGGTTTTTTCCGTCATGGACGGCCCAAAGAATGTCATGCAGCTGCGTCTCCGGCCCGCCCAGGACGAAAAGCCCATTTCCTGTCATGATTTTTTGTCATAGAAGTAGGAGCCCACCACATCTATGATGATACCGGGTTTTGTCACAATTATCGTCATAAAAGTGTCATATGTATGACAGAAAAAAAATTCATTCGGCCCAAAATGTCACGGATGTGTCTTTTTTTTGTAGTGATGCTCCTGCTGAAAGCCACGAGCCATAGGATGAGCTTTGTAGCGCTCAAGAGAACCATCAGAGCAAGTCTTAACCTTGTAAACCCACTTACAAATGATTGGACGAACACCAAGAGGAAGAGCAACAAGGTCCCACGTGCCGGTGCACTCAAGAGCAGCAAGCTCCTCTACCATTCATGATGAACAACAGCTAGACAATAGAAGTCGTCTCAAGAATAGCAGCACCAGCGCTTGGAAAACCAAGGTGATCAACAGGCGGAAGCAGATGAGGATGCAAGCCATAAGTAGGCTGAGGGGAGGAAGATGGCACATCAGAAGTAGATGGCTCATCAGTAGATGCGTCCACAACACATGAACAACGAGTAGGCTGAGACGACGAGGACAACACATCAGTATACGCATCCACATTACGCAGACGACGAGTATAATACTGATGAAAAGATGGAAGAATATGAAGAGGGATCGCCGAGGTAGACTCAGGTGATGAAGACGAACAAGTCACCGGGGATGAAGGTGCAGAATCCTATGATAAGCGAGATGAGGAAACAATAGGAGATGGTAGCATCAGATCTGCAATAGTGGGAGAAGCAAGGGCAACGGGACGTATGGACAAGGGATCACCAGGAGTGAGGTGTGTCAAGGAAAGTGAGGAAAGAGATATCCTCCACTGAAATGGTCAAGGAAGATGAATGCGAGTAGAAGGGACGAGACTGATCAAAAGTCACATCCCGAGAAATATGTATCCGACGACCGACGGGATCCCAAGAACGATATCCCTTATGCTCATCACTATAGCCTAAGAAGATACACTCAATAGACTGAGTGGACAGTTGGGGCTAGAAGAACATAGCAAACACAAACAAACAAATGAAGCACCGAGTAATTAGGAGAAACAATCAAAGAGATGCTCAAAAGGAACACCACCTTGCAGAGTAGTGGACGGTTGAAGGTTGATGAGATAGGTGGAAGTGGAGACAGCCTCAGCCCAAAAGTGAGGCGGAAGAGAGGCGGCAATCATCATTGCACGAGCCGTGTCAAGAAGTTGATGATTCTTGCGCTCAGCCATGCCATTTTGAGCATGAACACCAGGACAAGAAAAATGAGCAAGCGTACCCTTCTCGGCGAGAACCCAACGCAACATCTTGGAGATATACTCTCCAGCAAAGTCAGTACAAAACACGTGAATAGGCCTAGAGAACTGAGTGGGAACCATGGCAGCAAAATGCTAATAAATAGATAAGACCTCACTACGAGAAGACATAAAATATATCCAGGTGTGAGGAGAGAAATCATCTATAAAGATAATATAGTAGCGATAACCCCCTTTCCAGGCAAACGGAGCTGGACCCTAGACATCAGTGTGAACAAGGTCGAAAGGACACTGAGTACAGTGTCACTATGAGGATAAGGTAACTTGACCTAGTTACCAAGCCAACAAACCTGGCAGTCTAAAGACACACCGCCGGAGACGGATCCAAGAAGAACACATCAAACTGTGGATGAGAGATGAGAGCCACACAAGTGTCCAAGGTGATGATGCCACTGCTGAAAAGAGCTGGTAGACAAGGCAATAGAGGAGGAGAGACTGGCGGCAGTGGCAGCGGAGGGAAGGTTAAGCCAATCAAGCTCCCAGAGGCCCTGGGAGTCACAGTGCCGGTGGCCAGCACCAAGGAGAGCACTAGTATGACAGTCTAGAACAGAGCAAGAGTTGAAGTCGAGAATCACCCGACAACTAGTGTCAACAATCTGACCACCGTACATGAGCTGCATGGTAAGTCGAGGAACATGAGCAACATCTGGAATATGAACGCATGAAGTGCTAAGAATGCCTCGGCCATTAACCAGGAGGGAGGTACCATCAGCACTAAGAACATGAACACGAGAATCAAGAGGACGAATAGAAGACAAAGTGGATGAATCATGAGTCATATGAAAAGATGCTCCAGTGTTAGACATATGGATCTATATTGTTGTATCCTCTTAGAGCATCTATAGCCGGGCCTCTCATACCCGTCTCAAACGCTCGGGCAGGTCGTCTGGTCACTGACCGGTAAAAAAATGACCCAACCGGACCACTCAAACTACGGACAAACGCCCAGGCTGACCGGCACCCCTCATATCCAGCCTAAATCTAGGGCGGATAAGGGGAGGCCTGGGCACGCCCAGGCGCGCCCGCCTGACAAGCCCGACCCACCACCGACCCCATAGCTGCCCCACAAAAACCCCCAATCTGGGCGCCCCGCTCTGAACCCTAGCTCACTCTCTCTCGCTCCGTCCTCTCCTCTCCCTCTCCGATTCCGATCCCATCCACTCCGATGTCCAGCTTCGACAGCGACTCCGGCTCCGACCTCAATGATATGTCTCCAACGTATCTATATTTTTTATTGTTCCATGATATTATAGTATCAATCCTGGATGTTCTATATACATTTCCAAGCAACAATATATCATTTTTTGGACTAACCTATTAACTTTTTGCCCACAGCCAGTTGCTATTTTTTTCTTGTTTTTGGTTTTACAGAATATCAGTACCAAACGAAGTCCAAATGCCACGGAACTTTTTGGTGATTTTTTTCTGGCAATAAGAGACCATGGAAGCTTTGGGAGGGGACAAGAAGATGGAGCAGTGTCCCATGAGGCACCAGGGCATGCTCAGGGGGTAGGGCGTGTCGGGGTTATGATACTGACAATGAGTATTAGGGGTATGAATAAGGGGCAGAGTCTAGCTACGGCGTAGGTGTAACACACGGTGTTTAACAAGTTTAGGTCCCTCACGTGGTGGAGGTAAAAGCCCTATGTCTCGTGCCCTGAGGCTTGCTTTGATTTGATAGACATGATTACCGAGTTGAATGTTGCCCGGCTATGGAGAGGGGTGCGGCTTATATAGAGTGTGCCGCAGCCCCATGTCTCCCACGCCGCAGGGGCCATTAATGCCATTGAATGAGGCAGTTACTAGTGTAATGAGCCTATACTACAAAAGTTATTGGTAACGGTAGTCATAAATCTATTTAGTGGACGACTTAGGATCCCTCAACCTTTGCAGCTCCACAACTCCTTCTCGCCCTGTACGTCCGAGTTGTTGATCGTCGGTCGAGTGACATGTGGTTGTCCGAGTGTTGTAGAGCCGTCTGAGTGTTCCTCCCAATGTACGCATCTGAATGCTGGCATGGTTCAGGGACATACCTATGATGGTGATGGGCCCCATGTGGGTCTCGAATGATGGGTCCTTGACCCTACCTGTAATAGGTGACCACATCATTAGCCCCCGAATCGGTTGGGATTTCGTCGGACAGACAAACTGATCCTTTGGTTAAATCCGAGTGCTACAGGGTCAGTCGAAATAAATTTTCGAGTCATGATTCATTGTTCCTTGGAAGAAAATACAACGAATTCTAGACTTTAATTTTTTTCCTAGATGACCGGGTGTTGTTGATTGTCGAGAGAAAACTCGGTGACATTCGCTTTGTCTCTCAGGAGAGATGGACTAGGGGCCCGAGTGAGGGCATGCCCTGGCAACTAGAGGGGCGACGCCGGCGCGTGGTCTGATTCTCCAGAGAGACGCCACTCTTATCCCAGGGGAACGCCACTGCGGGCCTTCTACAAGTCCAGGTTTATGACTCATGCGCCTTGGAGCCTTCTAAGAGGGCCAAGTGAACCCGCAGATGGGCGTCAAGCTCGTCACATAACGATCGTGAAGAAGACTTCAGTCGGGTGTTTAACATGGCCGAGTGCACGTGTCCCCGTGGAGGGTGGTCAGTGGGGCTGACACGTGTCCTTTAGGAAAGGAGGTGCGGGCAATCAATCGGATTGATTCGGCTCGAAAATCACGGCATTTGAATTCGCGTGTTCACGTGCTAAAGCGGTAACGTCGTGCATTGGTGGGAAAGTGGGGGCGTGACTCCTCGATTTGGGCGCACAATCACTACCATGTGTCGCGTCTGTCCTACAGAAAGCACTACCGCACGGGCCGTCGATCCGGGGACTAGCGGTGATAGATTTGCTCCAGGATTTTGTCTGTTGATATAAAAGTTCCAGCGGCGGTGTTTCGGGCTTCAGATCCCCTTTCTTCTCTCTCGACTCCTCCGCTTCTTCTCTCACCCAAGTGTGTGGCGATGGCGAAAGGTTCCATAGCAAAGGAGGAGAGGGCGAAGAAGGCCGGGAAGGCCACCTCCTCAAGCTCAGGCGCGGCGGCCGGAGGCGCGTCAGTGGAATGGCTCCCATCGCGCGTCTCCGCCCGGCGACTGGAGGACTCTGCGGAGGAGGGGTTGATCCCGTACGACTGGTGGCGCCGCCAGGGCGTAGGGGGAGATCGAGCCGGCGCCTGAGGTGGATGAGCACGTCCTAGTTGTCACCCACACTGAGCGAGGTTTCTCAATGCCCCCGCATCCTTTCTTTTGGTCGTTCCTCGATTTCTTCGGTGCTCAACTCCACCATCTCTCCCCTAACGCCATCATTTATCTTCCGGCTTTCATCTCCCTCTGCGAGAACTTTCTGGGCTGTTATCCCCACTGGGGTATCTTCAAACACATCTTCACCTGTCGGTCGATGTCGGTGAAGAAAGACTCGCCGACTGGTAAAAAAACCCATGTCACCCAGCTGTGCGGGGGTCTGGGCATCCAGGTGCGTGGGGGGAGATCGTTCCCCAAGATGAGCTTTCCCGAGTCCATTAAGGGGTGGCAGGGAACTTGGTTCTATTGCAAGGACATCGCCAGCACCAATAGCCAGTCGGGCCTCTCGCCGTACTCGACCGAGACAGTACGAGCTCCGCCGACTCTCACAGTGGAGAAGGAGGAGAAGGCGGGTGTCAACATCCTGTCCAGCGTGTTAATCGCAGTTGTGAATGCTGGGGTGAATGGCATGGACTTGCTGGAGACATTCTTCGGTCGGTGCATCCAACTACAGGCCAGGACCCACAACATGTGGCTCTACGAGGGGCCGGGTGACTCCACTCAGGTGCATCCTAAAGACCTTGCTGAGAAGGAGTTTGGCGTCAAGATCAAAGCCATCACCTGCGCCCACGACAATCCGCGAGGGACTCGGTTGGTGCCAACCTATCACAAGGATTTTCCACCCATTGAGGTATTTGTCTCTGATCCAGTCGGTTCAATTGCAGGGCGTCTTCTATATGGTTGATCCTCACGTTCGCATATGTTCATTTCTCAGGACTTCCACGGTTTGATCTCCAGGATTCCCATGGTGGACCGCTTGCCCTAGGATGTGATGAGTGACACCGAGCAGCAGTACTCGGAGAGGTCCGATGATGACGAGAGTGACGACGGCGATGACGATGGTGAAGAAGAGAGTTCGGAGGAGGGGGAGGAGGCGGAGTCCTCCCTATCTTATGAGGCCCCAGAAAAATCTCGCTCCAAGGCGTTGCATGACCCGAAGGGCAAGGGATGAGAAGTTCAGCAGTCGAATGCTTCCGATCGGGCGACTCGGAGTTCCAAGCGCGCCCGTGCCGACGCTGAGAGCTCAGCAGAGAAGCAGCCCAAGCTGCCCAAGCAGATCTCCTCCAAGCCTCAGAAGGCTTCCGTGTCGCGGATCCAGGTGGCAGTGCTTGTGGCCTCCAAGTAAGTATTCTCATCGATTCTTTGTCTGTCTTTGAATCCATTCAGTTGCTGACCGAGTGTTGTTTGTTCTCGCAGCAACAACACCTCGACCACCTTAGCAGACCAACATGCCTGTAAGCCTGGCACGAGTGATGCCGACGCAACCGACGCTGCTACCTCCAAAGTATGTTGTATCGCTTGACCCGCATGGTTATGTCTTCTCTGACTGAACATTGATGATTTCTTCAATTTGTGCAGCCCCGCCTGAGATCATCCAACTAGATGATGAAGTGGGTGCTGACCCACCAAACCCGGACGCCATTAAGGAGAGAGTGCCGGGCGCCGACACGCCCATGACAGACACCTCTCCTCGCCAGAAGGCCCGTGTCTCTCCAGCGAAGGTTGCTGCCAAAACCGTGAGGCCGAGTCCTCTGGCTCAAGGTGGTTTGGCCTCTCTGTCAGCAGTGGTGCCCCCTACAAGGACTACCCAGGCTCCTCCGAGTGGAACAACGGTGATCCCAGCCCCGAGGCCGACTCCTGCACCTCCGTCAGCTCCAGCTACCTCTTTCCCCCTGTACCATGTCCTAGAGGATCAGGTCGGGGTGAGTAAGGAAGTGCTGATCTAGGTGGGCTTGATGTGTAGCCGGCTGAAGGATGCTTATGACGACAGCGCCGCGCTAGAGACCAATGTCCGAGTAAGTACCATTGTGAGTATGATTTTCAGACAAAATTTCTTATTTTCTCGTAGTAAGATTGTAATAGGATTTCTACAAGTGGGTTTGCATAGGGCACACCCACTGGGTGTGCATGATCCAGTGGGGGCACGCTGAGTGCACCCAATGGGTGTAGTCCCCGAGGCTCCTATCGATTGGAATCAGTCGGCAGGAGGCTTAGAGTATTGAATTTTTGTACATTCACTCAAAGTCTAGCCGGAGCGTAGCCGAGTGGACATGATCCAGTGGGTGCACACTGAGTGCACCCACTAGGTGTAGTCCCCGAGGCTACCGTTGACTGTGGCAGTTGGCGGTATTCTCAGAGATGTTTTTTTAGCTCATTGACGAGTCTTTTTCTAGTGGGGGCACACTGAGTGCACCCACTGATGTAGCCCCCGAGGCTGCCATTGATCGTTGGTGATCGGTGGTAGTCTTTAGAACTTTGTCATTAGGCGGTCGGGGCGCCCTACGACACTCGTGTATCGATGAAGTAGGCCATCTTGTGTTGTTGTCCTCTCTTCATCGCCGACTCAGAGGTCAGCCGAGTGGAGTAGGCCATCTTGTGTTGTTGTCCTCTATCTTATTCATCGCCGACTCAGAGGTCGGCCGAGTGGAGTAGGCCATCTTGTGTTGTTGTCCTCTGCTTCTTCATCGCCGACTCAGGGTCAGCCGAGTGAAGTAGATAAGAGGATACTTCAATGATTTGATATAGATCCAGCTTGTTCCACTCGGCACCAGGGGTACTTTAGGGTCTGGTATTGATCAAGCTTGTTCCTCCTGGATCTTCTGGCTGACTATTTTTTGTATGTTGCAGAGGACTTGCGAGTTGGTACCCCACTATGTCACGATGGAGAAGGAGGTGACAGCTCTTCGGCTTGACTTGGAGGCTGAGAAGCTCAAGAGTGCCCAACTAGAGCAAGAGAAGAAGGCCATGGGAGGTAAGTTATCTCCTTCGACTGGCATCTGCACATTGTTTTTCCCATTTGATCTGAACCGTTTCGCCCCGACAGATGTTCGTTGCGAGAACGCTCAACTCGTACTAAGGCTCAGGACTTCTATTTCTTTAGAAACCATGAAGCAGGCGTTGGAGGATAAGGACAAGGACCTGACGCTAGCCCAGAAGGAAGCTAAGACCAAGGCCAAGCTTCCTGATGAGAAGCTGGCTTCAGTCGGCAAGTTAGAGGAGGAAATCAAGAACCTCAAGGCTGCCACAGAGTCCTTTGCCCAAGAGAAGGCCAAGCTGGATGAGAAGGTTATCCAACTGACTGATGATACGTCGATGTTGCATCATGTTTTTATATTGGTATTTATTGCATTATGGGTTGTTATTACACATTACGGTACAATACTTATGCCTTTTCTCTCTTATTTTACAAGGTTTACACGAAGAGGGAGAATGTCGGCAGCTGGAATTCTGGACCGGAAAGGGTGCAAATCTGATAGACCCATTCTGCACAACTCCAAAAGTCCTGAAAATTTATGGAGAATTATTTTGGAATATATAAAAAATATTGGCTGAAGAAAATACCAGAGGGGACCCACCAGGTGGCCACAAGGGTGGGGGGCGCGCCCAACCCCCTGGGCGCGCCTCCCTTTCTTGTGGGCCCCCTCCGGTGCCCCTCTTCTGTTATATGATGTCCTTTAACATGGAAAAAATCAAGAGGAAGCTTTCGGGATGAAGCGCCACCGTCCCGAGGCGAAACTTGGGCAGAACCAATCTAGGGCTCCGGCGGAGCTGTTCTGCCGGGGAAACTTCCCTCCCAGAGGGGGAAATCGAAGCCATCATCATCACCAACGATCCTCTCATCAAGAGGGGGTCAATCTCCACCAACATCTTCACCAGCACCATCTCCTCTGAAACCCTAGTTCATCTCTTGTATCCGATCTTTATCTCAAAACCTCAGATTGGTACCTGTGGGTTGCTAGTAATGTTGATTACTCCTTGTAGTTGATGCTAGTTGGTTTATTCGATGGAAGATCATACATTCAGATCCTTAATGATAATTACTCCTCTGATTATGAACATGAATATTCTTTGTGAGTAGTTACGTTTGTTCCTGAGGACAGGGAGAAGTCTTGTTATAAGTAATCATGTGAATTTGGTATTCGTTAGATATTTTGATGAGAAGTATGTTGTCTTTCCTCTAGTGGTGTTATGTGAACGTCGACTACACAACACTTCACCATTGTTTGGGCCTAGGGGAAGGAATTGGGAAGTAATAAGTAGATGATGGGTTGCTAGAGTGTCAGAAGCTTAAACGCTAGTTTATGCGTTGCTTCGTAAGGGGCTGATTTGGATCCATATGTTTCATGCTATGGTTAGATTTATCTTAATTCTTCTTTTGTAGTTACAGATGCTTGCGAGAGGGGTTAATCATAAGTGGGAGTCTTGTACAAGTAAGGATAGAACCCAAGCACCAGTCCACCCACATATCAAATTATCAAAGTAACGAACGCGAATCATATGAGCATGATGAAAAACTAGCTTGACAGTAATTCCCATGTGTCCTCGGGAGCGCTTTGCTTTATATAAGAGTTCGACCAGGCTTGTCCTTTGCTACAAAAAGGATTGGGCCACCTTGCTGCACCTTTGTTACACTTGTTACTTGTTACCCATTACGAATTATCTTATCACAAAACTATCTCTTACCGATAATTTCAGTGCTTCCAGAGAATACCATACTGAAAACCGCTTGTCATTTCCTTCCGCTCCTCTTTGGGTTCGACGCTCTTACTTATCGAAAGGACTATGATAGATCCCCTATACTTGTGGGTCATCACGACTCTTTTCTGGTGCCATTTGTCAGGGAGTGAAGTGCCTTTGGTAAGTAGAATTTGGTAAGGAAACATTTATATATTGTGCTGAAATTTGCTGCCACTTGTTGCTATGGAAAATAATCCTTTGAGGGGTTTGTTCGGGGTATATTCACCCCGAACGGAAGAGCAAAGAGTTTCCCCTAAACCTACTCAACCTACTGAAAATATTTATTATGAAATTCCTTCGGGTATGATAGAGAAACTGCTAGCTAATCCTTATGCAGGAGATGGAACATTACATCTAATATGCATCTAATCTATGTCGATTATTTAAGCTTGCAGGTTTACCCGAGGATGAAGTCAAGAAGAAGGTCTTCCCTTTATGTTTGAAGGAGAAGGCATTGACATGGTATAGGCTATGCGATGATATTGGGATTTGGAATTACAACCGATTGAAATTGGAATTTCATCAGAAGTTTTATCCTATGCATCTAGTTCATCGTGATCAGAATTATATTTATAATTTTTGGCCTCGTGAAGGAGAAAGTATCACTCAAGCTTGGGGGAGGCGTAATTCAATGTTATATTCATGCCCCAATCATGAGCTCTCAAGAGAAATTATTATTCAGAATTTTTATGCTCGGCTTTCTTGTAATGATCAATCCATGCTCGATACTTCTTGTACTGGTTCTTTTATGAAGAAGACTATTGAATTCAAATGGGATTTATTGGAAAGAATTAAACGCAACTCTGAAGATTGGGAACTCGACGAAGGTAAGGAGTCAGGTATAAACCTCAAGTTTGATTGTGTTAAATCTTTTATGGATACCGATGCTTTTCGTGAATGTAGCACTAAATATGGACTTGACTCTTAAATAGTAGCTTCTTTCTGTGAATCATTTGCTACTCATATTGATCTCCCTAAGGAGAAGTGGTTTACATATCATCCTCCCATTGAAGTGAAAGTGGTTGAACCTATTAGAGTTGAAGAATAAAGCATTACTTATAATATAGGTCCTATTGTTCCTACTGCTTATATTGAGAAACCGTCTTCCCCTGTTAGAATAAAGGAACATGCTAAAGCTTCAGCTGTCGTTCGAAAGAGTTATACTAGAACACCTACACCCTTTGAATAAATTAAAGTTGAATCTAGTATTGCTATGGTTAAAGATCGCTTGGTCGATAATATTGATGGGCATGTTATTTACTTCTATGATGAAGCTGCTAGAATGGCTAGACCCGATGAAAAAGATAAATATATATCTATTGTCGGCATGCCTGTTGTTTTTGTTAAAATAGGAGATCATTGTTATCATGGCCTATGAGATGGGGTGCTAGTGTGAGTGCAATTCCCTTTACTTTATATCAAGAAATTATGAATGATATTGCACCTGCTGAAATAGAAGATATTGATGTTACTATCAAGCTTGCTAATAGAGATACTATATCACCAATTGGGATTGTTAGAGATGTTGAATTCTTGTGTGGGAAAATAAAATACCCTACTGATTTTCTAGTTCTTGGTTCCCCAGAAGATGATTTTTGTCCCATTATATTTGGTAGACCATTCTTGAACATTGTTAATGCCAAGATAGATTGTGAGAAAGAAATTGTTACTGTAAGTTTTGGGGATGTGTCTCATGAGTTTAATTTTTCCAAATTTCCTAGACAACCCCATGACAAAGAATTGCCTAGTAAAGATGAAATTATTGGTCTTGCATCTATCACTGTGCCTCCTACTGATCCTTTAGAACAATATCTGCTAGACCATGAAAATGATATGTTTATGAATGAAAGGAAGGAATTAATGAAATATTCTTTAGCCAAATGCCTGTTTTGAAACACAACTTGCCTATTGAGATTCTTAGGGATCCTCCTCCACCAAAGGGTGATCCCGTGTTTGAGCTTAAACAATTACCCGATACTCTAAAATATGCTTATCTTGATGAAAAGAAGACATATCCTGTTATTATTAGTGCTAACCTTTCAGAGCATGAAGAAAAGAGATTATTGAGAACTCTAAGGAAGCACCATGCCGCTATTGGATATACTCTTGATGATCTTAAGGACATTAGTCCCACTCTATGCCAGCACAAAATTAATATGGAGCCCGATGCCAAACCTGTTGTTGATCACCAACGAAGGTTAAATCCTAAGATGAAGGAAGTGGTAAGAAATGAAATACTAAAGCTTCTGGAGGTAGGTATAATTTATCCTATTGTTGATAGTAGATGGGTAAGTCTTGTTCATTGTGTCCGTAAGAAAGGAGGTATTACTGTTTACCCAGTGATAAGAGTGAATTGATCCCACAAAGAATTATTATAGGTTATAGAATGGTTATTGATTTTAGAAAATTAAATAAAGCTACTAGGAAGGATCATTATCCTCTACCTTTTATTGATCAAATGCTAGAAAGACTATCCAAACAGACCCACTTTTTCTTTCTAGATGGTTATTCTGGTTTTTCTCAAATACCCGTGTCAAAAGAGGATCAAGAAAAACAACTTTTACTTGCCCTTTCGGTACCTTTGCTTATAGACGTATGCATTTTGGTATGTGCAATGCTCCTGCTTCCTTTCAAAGATGTATGACTGCTATATTCTCTGATTTTTGTGAAAAGATTGTCGAGGTTTTCATGGATGATTTCTCCGTTTACGAAACTTCTTTTGATGCTTGCTTAAGCAACCTTGATCGATTTTTGCAGAGATGTGAAGAAACTGATCTTGTCTTGAACTGGGAGAAGTGCCACTTTATGGTTAATGAAGGTGTTGTCTTGGGGCATAAAATCTCCGAAAGAGGTATTGAAGTTGAAAAAGCTAAAGTAGATGCTATTGAAAAGATGCCGTGTCCTAAAGATATCAAAGGTATAAGAAGTTTCCTTGGTTATGCTGGTTTCTATAGGAGGTTTATTAAACACTTCTCTAAAATTTCCAGGCCTCTCACTAATCTCTTGCAAAAAGATGTTCCATTTGTTTTTGATGATTATTGTGTAGAAGCATTTGATATCCTTAAGAAAGCCTTGATTTCTGCACCTATTGTTCAACCACTTGATTGGAAACTACCCTTTGAAATTATGTGTGATGATAGTGATTATGCTGTTGGTACTGTTCTAGGACAAATAGTTGATAAGAAATTAAAGGTTATCCGTTATGCTAGTAAAACTCTAGACAGTGCTCAAAGAAATTATGCTACTACTGAAAAAGAATTTTTAGCAGTTGTCTTTGCTTGTGATAAGTTTAGACCTTATATTGTTGATTCCAAAGTAAATGTCCACACTGATCATGCTGCTATTAAATACCTTATGGAAAAGAAAGATGCTAAACCTAGACTTATTAGATGGGTTCTCTTGCTGCAAGAATTTTATTCGCATATTATTGATAGAAAGGGAGCTGAGAACCCCGTAGCAGACAACTTGTCTAGGTTAGAAAATGTTCATGATGACCCACTACCTATTGATGATAGTTTTCCTGATGAGCAACTAGCTGTCATAAATGCTTCTCATAATGCTCCTTGGTATGCTGATTATGCTAATTACATTGATGCTAAATTCATACCACCTAGTTTCACATACCAACAAAAGAAAAAGTTTTTCTATGATTTAAGACACTTTTGGGATGACCCACACCTTTATAAAGAAGGATTACATGGTGTTATTAGATGTTGTGTACATGAGCATGAACAGGAACAGATCATACGCAAGTGTCACCCCAAAGCTTATGGAGGACACCATGCTAGAGATAGAACTGCACACAAGGTATTACAATTTGGTTTTTATTGGCCTACTCTCTTCAAAGATGCTCGTAACTATGTCTTGTCTTGTGATGAATGCTAGAGAATTGGTAATATTAGTAGCCGTCAGGAAATGCCTATGAATTATTCACTCGTTATTGAACCATTTGATGTTTGGGGCTTTGATTATATGGGACCATTTCCTTCCTCCAATGGGTATACACATATTTTAGTTGCTATTGATTATGTTACTAAGTGGGTAGAAGAAATTCCAACTAGTAGTGCTGATCATAACACTTCCATTAAAATGCTTAAAGAATTTATTTTCCTGAGGTTTGGAGTCCCTAGATATTTAATGACTGATGGTGGTTCACACTTTATTCATGGTGCTTTCCGTAAATTGCTTGCTAAGTATGATGTTAACCATTGAATTGCATCTCCTTATCATCCTCTGTCTAGTGGTCAAGTAGAATTGAGTAACCATGAAATAAAGTTGATCTTGCAAAAGACTGTTAATAGATCTAGAGAAAATTGGTCTAAGAAACTTGATGATGCATTGTGGGCTTATTGAACTGCTTATAAAAACCCTATGGGTATGTCTCCATATAAAATAGTTTATGGAAAAGCATGTCACTTACCTCTTGAACTAGAACATAAAGCTTATTGGGCAATTAAAGAGCTCAACTATGATTTCAAACTTGCCAGTGAAAAGAGGTTATTTGACATTAGCTCACTTGATGAATGGAGAACCCAAGCCTATCAGCATGCCAAGTTGTTTAAAGAAAAGGTTAAAAGATGGCATGACAAAGGATACAAAAGCATGAATTTAATGTAGGTGACCTTGTCTTGCTATACAACTCTCGGTTAAGAATTTTTTTGCAAGAAAGCTTCTCTCTAAATGGGAAGGTCCTTATATTATCGAGGAGGTCTACCACTCCGGTGCTATCAAAATCAACAATGCTGAAGGCACCAACCCGAAGGTGGTAAATGGGCAAAGAATCAAATATTATATCTCAGGTACTCCCATAAATGTTGAGACAAACATTATTAATACCATAACACCGGAGGAGTACATCCGGTAGACCTACCAGAATGTTTCAGACTCCGAAAACGAATAGATATGTGGTACGGTAATTAAACCGACTCCAAAACTTTTCCAATGGCAATTTTACTCCGTTTTGGAATATTTAAAAATTTAGAAAAATTAGAAGTAGTCGGAAAAGTGCACGAGGAGGCGACAAGCCTTGGGGGCGCGCCCTACCCCCCCGGGGCGCGCCTCCCTGGCTTATGGCCACCTCGTTTGCCCTCCGGACTCCGTTTTCTTGTAGTACACTCCCCTTGGTTGGTAAAAATATATTATATAATCTCCCGAAGGTTTTGACCACTATACCACAACAACATCCTCTGTTCTTGTTTCGAGTTGTTTTTCTGACAGATCTAGATCGCTATGACATCTCCAAGCGCCCCCAAATACAAGTTTTTCAAGAAGGTCATCAACCCTTACCTCGCGGAGGTGGTGCAACACCCTCAAACCATTGAGATGCGTGAGGGGGTGCTGCACATCCGCGATGTTGAAGGGCCAAAGAAAACCGGAAGCGTGGAGGCAAGGCCCGAAGCAATGGAGCAGCAAGTCTTCAAGTGCCAAGGGATGGTGGAACATGGACTCAATGCCAATCACTTGATGATCACGAAATTTACCCATGACCACAAGTTGGACGCCAAGAACATCGGAGAGGCCATCTTCATGCTTCACGAGAGAATCGAGCATCTCCAAGCCAAGATCTATGACCTGCAAAACCAAAACTGTGAGTATGAACACAAATTTAAGAGGATGAGTTTGGCTGCAGATTTGAGGATCCCGGAGACTCATTCATCTTTTTACGATGGTGAACCTATGCCTTGGAAGACGAAGGATAAGATTCTTTCATCATGAACAAGTCCATCATCACCACCTCCGAAGAAAGAGATCTAAAATACATGGGTATGGGCACTCCCCTTGGCAACTGCCAAGCTTGGGGGAGTGCACCGGTATCATATCACCATCACATCTTTACCTTTATCATTTTTCTTAGTTCGATCCTTTTGGTTATACCTTGGTTTGGTAGAATAAAGTTTTTAGTATGATCTAGTTTTGAGTTTCGTTTTGAGTTCCCTCTATGTAATCGAGTCTGAGAGATATATACTCCCTCCGTTCCATTATATAAGGTTTATTTGTTTTTTGAAGAAATTCCAGAATGTAAGGTGCATTTCTTCTAATTCCTCATAATTCCCTTGTTAGCCCTCCAGAAAAAAGTAAGCGTGATTGTCTGTATCTCTCCTCATAGGAAAAGAAGGAAAGTATCTCTCTATCGATTGCATGTATCTCTTACTTTCCTGGACTGATTTACTTGCCACCAACCAACAAATTTGCCAAGGGTAATTTTGTCCTAACATGTATATAACTATGTGCCTTGGTCACCGTGACCAAAATAATACACCTTACATAAAGAAACGGAGGGAGTAATAAAGATTAGTTTTGAGTTGAGGGTTTACTTTCTTGCTATGATCGTGAGAAAAAGAAATAAATAATAAAAGAAATAAAAATATTATATAATGGTCTTATGGAAGTGACGACTTCACATATAAGAAGTATGTCGCATGAAACTTGTTGTTAGTTGACAAACATAGTTTTGGTCATTGTTGCAATTAATAGGAAGTGATAAAGAAAGAGAGGTCTCACGTATAAATATACTATCTTGGACATCTTTTGTGATTGTGAGCACTCATTATATTATATGCTAAAAGGTTGATGTTGGACAAGGAAGACAACGTAATTGGTTATGTTTCTTTATATCTGAATAGAAGTTATATCATTATGGATCCTCCAACATGTTGAGCTTGCTACTCACCCCTTGCTAGCCAAATCTTTTGCACCAAGTAGAGACACTACTTGTGTGTCGGGTGGTAGGTGCGACATATGCCAACGGATGGCTTATCATAGTGGGAGCCAGTAAAACGTCGCCGGTGCCTGGAAACGGGATGTGGCGAAGACATGCACGCCGGCGAATCTTACCTAGGTTCGGGGCTCTCCGTGGAGATAACACCCCTAGTCCTGCTCTGCGGGGTCTCCGCATGATCACTAGACCAATACAAGTAGCTACAAGCGCTCCTTGAGCTGTTTGGCTAGAGGAAGAAGAAGGGCAAGGCTAGCTCTCCTTTTCCCTCTATGTGGTGTGTGGAATTCTCTTAGATCCACCCTTTGCATGGGTGTCCCGGGGGGTTTATATAGGCCTACCCCCCAGGGGTACAATGGTAATCCGGCTGGGCGCGGGTCCCAGCCGTCGGCATCTATGCACGCCGGCTTCTCCGCCAGTCATTGGGGCCCGCCGACTGGTGGGTTCCGCCGGCTGTCGGCCCCACCGCTTGGGGGCTTTCTCGGCGGCTGGTTACTGTTGCCTCGCCTCTGATGACGAGAGCTTTGTTGAGGTAAGCGTGGCTACAGTGCCGCCGCCTTGCGGGCTCTCACTGTAGCCTTACCTCGTCTTGTCTCCTTAATGAGGCACATGTTTCGAGGGAGGGAGGTAGCCGGCTGTTAGGAGCCGGCCACACCCCTGGCCGACTAGAGGAGGCCAGGCCTCCTTCGGATGTCTCTCTGGCAAAAGGGGCCCACCGCCTACGGGCCATACTGGCGCCTGTCGTGGGTGACATCGAGGTCAACACGGCTACAGTGCCACGCCGGACGGGGGATGGCTGGCCCGTACGGCGCCCTGTAGCCATGCCTGTTCCGGGATTCAGGGGCAGTCGGCTGTACTGCGGCCACGCCCCATCCTATCACCGTTATGTGGGTACAGTCTTTAGTGGGTGCAGTCTTGGCCGGCCTCTGGGAGCCGGATTTCTTCATGGCCGGCTTCTGGGAGTCGGCTTTCTTCATGGTCGGCTTCTGGGAGTCGGCTTTCCTCATGGCCGGCTTCTGGAAGGCGGCCCTGGGGATAGCCGGCCGGGGGAAGGCGGCCATAGGCTTTGTATGCTTGAAGACTTGAATGGCCCGATAATTTTTCAAAGAGCCAGGGGGAGTAGGTTAGGCTACCTGTGGCCACTTACTCCGACAGTAGTCCCCGAAGCTGGTTGGGCTTCGAGGCTGAGAGGAGGTCGAGAAGCTCGGTCAGCTTCTTATCTTGACGAGCTATCAGTTGGGAGCCGATTTCGGTTGGGCGCACCGTCTTGGCAAAAAATTTAAAGTCGGAAGGCGGGAGTCTGTTGGCGCGTGCACCGGGCCATGGGCCGGTCACTCGCCGCCTGCGAACCATGTGGCGTCCCTTGGCTGAAAAGAGCCTGCTAACCCACACGCGCGACAAGACGTCGCCGCAGGCCGAGGGCCCACCACTCCAATGCCTGGGCCCTGGCGCGGATTCTTTGTGGCCCAAAGCTGTCCGCACGTCTTCCGGCGGCAGTTTCCGCACGCCGTTAGGGCGCAGTAATCGCAGGGCGTGGGGGAGTGGGCGCAGTTAATCCCACGTTCCTCCCCATGCCTCGCCTCCTCGGCTTCGCCGCACGAGGCCATAAGTAGGGGGAGGAGGGGAAGCGGCAGACGCTTGCTCGCTCCTCTCCTCTCCGCCATCTTCTTCCTCCTGCTTTTCCTCGCAGCAGCGCCTCGCCGCCGCGCCGT
This sequence comes from Aegilops tauschii subsp. strangulata, assembly GCF_002575655.3. Lineage (NCBI taxonomy): Eukaryota > Viridiplantae > Streptophyta > Magnoliopsida > Poales > Poaceae > Aegilops > Aegilops tauschii. The sequence goes on along the minus strand of NC_053035.3, from coordinate 206,670,319 downwards.
CCCATCAATCTTCACTCCACCCTGCAGCTTTGCCGCCGCAGGGCCGTGCTTTCTCCGCCGCCGCACTCTTCCTTGTTAGCTTCTCGCCACAATGCAGTACGGCGGGGACTGGGACGGCTCCAACGTCCATATGGACCACATCGAGTTCCTCCGCAAGACGCGGCGGTTGCCCGGCGCGGACCAGGTGCGGGTCCGTCTCGCACCTGCGAAGGAGATCATGCCGGTGCCGGAGGAAGGCAAGCAGGTAGTCTTCCGCTCGCACTTCCGCGTGGCATCGGCTTGCCGGCGAGCGCTTTCTTCCGCTCCTTACTCGAATTCTATCAACTCCAGCCGCACCACCTCACTCCGAACACGGTGGTGCTGCTGTCCGCCTTCGTCACCTTGTGCGAAGGCTTTCTTGGCGTTCTCCCCACCCTCGAGCTCTGGGGAGTTCTTCCAATCGAAGCTGGGCACCCGCATGCAGGGCGTGCCGGCCCAGAGCGGCGCCTTCATCGCGATGCGGAGGCCGGCGGCCGAAAACCCCTTCCCCGTCATCACGTTAATCCAGTCGGTGAAGCTCTGGCAGAAGTCATATTTCTACGTGAAGAACGTCGCCCCACAAGGCGACTACGTCAAATTGCCGGCTTACGTAGCCGGCCCGCTGGCTGGGAGGCGGCCCCAGTGGTCCTATCGGGCCGTGACGCTGTCGCAGGCTGGAGCCGCGGCCGTCGCCCGACTGCGGGTGATGATCCAGTCGGAGGGCCTGGTTGGATCCGACTTGCTGGCCGCCTTCGTCGCGCGCCGGGTGCTTTCGCTTCAGAGCGGCCCTCACCTGATCTGTCAGATGAGCGGCCAACTCGATCCGAGTCGGATGTGCACCTAGGACATGCCGCATGAAGAGGTGGCCCATATGGTGAATTATCTTGCGAACTGCAAGCTCTCCGCAGAGTGGCGGTTTGGCAAGGAGCCATATTCCCGTGCACATCCGCCGCCCACGGTATGTTCTCCTTTTCCCTTTCTTCTCTTAGTTTTGTCGCCGAGTTCCTCTTCGCCGACTCTGACCAGTCGGCACGGCTTGGCAGAGCCCTCTCCTTCGACCGGCAACCGGGTCGGAGACGGGGCGTCGATTCCTCCCCGACCGGGCGGAGCATGACCTGGAAGACCACGACTTGGGGGCGGCCGCCATGGATGAAAACACCGAGGCGGGTGGCGGCGAAGTCGGCGGCGAGGCAGGCGGCTCCGGGCTCGGAGCCAGCTTTGACGACTGGCCGGATGACGACGAGGCGGAAATCGTCCCACGCCACCAGCCGGCACCCAGCCACGGCGCGGGTTCCTCCGCCGCGCCGCCTGCCCGGGGCGGCGGGCAAAAGCGCCGGGCCGCGTCGGGCTTGTTCGGCAGTCGGCCGAAGAAGCCCAAGGGCGGGGCGGCGTCGACCAGGCGGGATGAGGCGGCCGCGAAGGCGGCCCGCTTCCGCAAGGTGGTGAGGCAGCCGCAGACGGTGTCGGCGTAAGTGTATATTCCTTTGTACATTCTTTCTTCTTTTCTTGGTGATTTCTGAATCCTTGTCCTTTTTCGAAAATCAGGGCTCCGCTTTCGCTCGAGCGGGTTGCTGCCGCCTCCGTCGTTGGATCGCCGGGAGGATCCGGGAGCACCCGCCGCATGGACCCCCGCGCCGAGCTTCAGGCGACGATGGAGCGAAACGCGCGGGAGGTGCGGGAGGAGCGGGAGGCGGAGGAGTTGAGGGCGGCTGCCCCCAAGGCGGCACAGGAGGAGGAGGAGGCGGCGAAGGCGCGCGCCGACGCAGCGGCCAAGGCCCAAGCGGAGGCTGCGGTCGAGGCAACAGCGGAGGGGGCCTTGCTCGTCACCCCTCTGCGTGTTGTGGCGCCCCAGGCCCCGGAGCCCCCGCCGGAGGAAGCCGGCCGCGACCAGCCGGGGTTGGAGAGGGAGGACGACATCATCGTCCTGGAGAGGAAGGCGGCACTGGCCCCGCCGACTGGGGCGGCTCAAGGCAGCAGGCCTAACGTGCCGCCTGCGCTATCGGCCGGGGGCGAGCCGGCCGCGAGGACGGACCTGGTGGTCCGGTCGCCATCGCGCCAGCGCGCGGGGAAGGCCGCATCGGACCCGCAGAAAGCCGCGGGCTGCGGCTCGTCAGCCCAGGACATGGAGGCGGCCAGCGCCAGCTCAGGGTGGACGCCGGGTGGAGGGACGGCCGTGGTGAACGTGGCGGCGCAGGATGTCCGGAACCGGCCTCAGTCCCAGGCTGCGGCGCTGAGGAAATACAACGATGAGTTCCTTGCGACGCGAGCGGCCATTCGGGTTAGTCCTCCTATTTTTGCTTTTTTGATCTTGGTTTCTTCCGTGGGGGCGCGTCAGCGCACCCACTGGGTGTAGTCCCCGAGTTCCGAGTCGGCTGCTGAGCAGGCGGCTTGGAACTTCTTAGCGGGCTTAATTTTGCTATCTTGTTCTCATTCGCTCCTCTGCCTGACTTGCAGGACTACCACAACCTCCACGCGGCTGCCTTCAACTCCCAGGCTCGGGAGCTGACCTAGAAGAATGCTGACCTATCTGAGAGCCGGGGTAAGTGCTTCGTCATTTATCTCATGTGGGGCGCGTCAGCGCACCCACTGGGTGTAGTCCCCGAGATTCGGGCCGACTGCTGAGCAGTCGGGTCGGATCTTCCTTGACGACTTCTTCCTTATTGCTTCTTTCTTTTCTGCCATGCCTGCAGCGGCCAACGCCAGACTGAGGGAGCAGGTGGGTGGGACTCAGGCCGCCCTCCGCGCTAAGGAGTCCGAATTTGAGGCCTTGGCCGAGGAGCGTGACCGCCTGGCCAAGAGGCTGGCCGACCAGGAGAGGAGCCACAAGGCGGCCCTGAAGGCCGTGCAGGACAGCGAGGCCGCCCTCCAAGCCGAATATGAGACGGAGGCGGCAAGCTGAGCTGAAGCGAGGCAATCGCTAATCAACGGCTACGGCCAGATCGAAGACTTGGTTGACGGTAGGCCGCCCTCTTCTTCGTCCTTGCTTGCCCGCTTGCCGTTTGGCTCATTTTCTGACTTGGTGCTTTTATTTTCTTTCTCTTTCTTTCTTGCGCAGAGTACTTCCCTGGCTACTCTACGCCGCCAACCAAGTCGTCGAGGCCCACCGCGAGGCACAAAGGCAGGCTGGCGCCGAGATCGCGCCGGACGCTCGCCGGTCGCTGGAGGAGCAGCTCTTGGCGATTCAAGCCCGCCTCCAGCCGGCTCACCGCATGCTCCGCCGGCTTCAGCGCGTTGGGGCGCAGGTGTTGACCGCTCTTTGGCCTGGTGAGGTGATTCCCCGCACCCCCAGTCGGACTGCCGACTGGCTGGAGGTGGCGGTCGGCCGCTTCGAGGCCTGGAAGGCTTCTGCGGCTCGGTCCGGTGCCAGGCGGGCACTGGAGTTCGTCAAGGCCTGGTATCCCGAGCTGAGTCTGGACCAGCTGGCCACCTGGCGGCAGGAGGCCGACACGGAGCTGGAGCCGGCGCGGCCGACTATCATCCAGCAGGCTTTGGCGATTGCCGACTACACCGACACCAGCGCCATCGCCCCTGAGGTGGACGACAACGGCATTGCCCAGCCGGAAGAGTGGTTCGGGCTGAACCCAGCAGACGGCGAGGACTCGGCGGAGGAGATCAACTCCAGCGATGAGGGCAAGGAGGAAGAGGAGGGTGATGATGCCGCGCCAGATGGTGGAGCGGCCGGTCAGCCTCAGCTTGACCGTGCCTCCAGCAACAAGGCACGCGCGGGTGCACCGCCTGTAGCCGGCGATGATCAAGCCGAGACCCGCCAGTCGGCCACTCCTCCAGCCGGCGGCGCCGTCTCCAGCGACCATCCTAGCTCTCCTGTTGCGCCCTTAGTCTAGTCTGCTGCCTCTACTTTCCTGGTTTACCACTCTTGGAACAGTAGTTTGTTAAGTTTGCACAATTCCACCCACTGGGGGTGTATTCGAACTATATTGACTGCCGGCCTGTTGGGGGCCTTATGTGTAAATATAATTATGCATGCGTTTGGCTTTCCCTTGTTCTTTGCTTTTCATCCTTCGGTTGTTTCCTTTGCCGCCCTCCCTTGGTTGCCGCCTTCCCAGCCGGACAACTGCTCTGCAATCTGTGGCTGGAGAAGTGCTTGGCCAGTTGGGAGGGCAAGTACTCTAGCTTTGTTGGATTATAGCGAAGTGACTGGGAGGCCGGCCAGCCGGCTGTTTTGACAGCCGGTAGGCGTGGTTGGAGGCCGTCTTTGTGTTATATAAGTTCGTTAGTCCTTAGCCGTTTTTCATGTGGGCATCCTTTCTGACTTTGGCTCTTGCCAGTCGGACAGTCGGTTCTTCGAGCTGCGACTTTCGACAAGAGAGGGCTCGGGTGCCGGCACACTACTTGTCTGACTTCAGGTAGAACTTCTAATATAACTTAAGGCGGCCAGTCCCCGGGCTGACTAGTCGAACCCGGTGCCAGATAGGAAATCAAATGTAATAATACATTCATGAGTATGACACTCGTCATTCATAGATAAAGGAGGGCAGTCCCCGAGTGCGCCTCGGGGTGCCCGTTTGTCTCATATTTAATATAAAAACGGTAGCATGATACATACTGCTTTCAACTGTAAAATCTTCTCAGGAGGTTTGCGTTCCATGGTCGTTCCGACTCCTTGCCGGAATCATCCCTCTTGTGTGCTCTTGGCTTCTGTGCGTCGATCAGGTAGTAGGAGTCGTTGCCTAGTGCTTTGCTGACGACGAATGGACCTTCCCAAGGGGCCGAGAGCTTGTGCTGGCCGGCTGTTCGCTGGATCAGCCGGAGCACAAGGTCGCCCTCTTGGAAGGATCTTGGCCTGACCTTTCGGTTGTGGTAACGGCGCAAACCCAGCTGGTAGATGGCTGACCGGCTGAGTGCTAACAGCCGGCCTTCTTCCAGCAGGTCGACGCCGTCTTCTCGTGCTTCCTTGGCCTCCGCCTCCGTGTACATGGTGACCCGAGGTGAGTCGAACTCGATGTCAGTTGGTATGACAGCCTCGGCACCATACACAAGGAAGAACGGAGTGAAGCCGGTTGACTTGTTTGGGGTAGTACGCAGACTCTAGAGGACAGCCGGCAGCTCGTCGAGCCAGCAGCCGGCCGAGCGCTCTAGTGGTACGACCAGTCGGGGCTTGATGCCGGAAAGGATGAGGCCGTTTGCTTGCTCGACCTGGCCGTTTGACTGCGGGTGGGCAACGGACGCTAAGTCCAGTCGGATGCCCTGTGTCGCGCTGAAACATGCCAGGGCTCCCTTGGCAAAATTTGTGCCGTTGTCGGTGATGATGCTGTGCGGCACACCATACCGAGTAGTGATGTCGGCAATGAATGTCACGGCAGTCGGCCCGTTCAGCTTCTTGATCGGCTTCGCTTCGATCCACTTGGTAAATTTATCCACGGCGACAAGCAGATGTGCCAAGCCGCCGCGGGCTGTCTTGAATGGGCCCACCATGTCCAGCCCCCAGACGGCAAAGGGCCAGGTGAGGGGGATGGTCTTGAGTGCAAAAGCCGGCAGATGTTGCTTGGAACTGAAGACTTGGCATCCTTTGCAGAATTTGACTATCTCTTTGGCATCTTCCAAAGCAATCGGCCAGAAGAAACCATGGCGGAAAGCTTTGGCCACAAGTGATCTTGAGGCTGCGTGGTGGCCGCATTCGCCTTGGTGGATATCCTTAAGGATTGCTACACCCTTCTCTGGCTCGACGCAGCACTGGAAGACTCCAGTAACGCTGCGCTTGACAAGTTCTCTGTTTATTATAGCATATGCTCCGGCTCAGCGTTGCACTAGTCTTGCCGAGATCTCATCAGTCGGCAGCTCTCTGTTGACTAGGAAGTTGAGGATGGGCTGGGCCCATGATGGAGCTGTGACTTCTTCTACTGTTAGTATGGCCACTGTGACTCGGGTGGGTGGGTTGGGTGGTGGAGAGTTGTAGTCGGCCACCGCTTCTTGTGTCACTGCAGTCCCCGTGCCGACTGCTGCAGTCCTCGGGCCATGTTCTGAAGTCCCCGAGCCGGGTGCGACTACGGCAGTCCCCGGGCCGCTTGTCGAAGTCCCCGAGCCACCTGCTGGGTTCCTCCAGTCATGTCCGGCTGCATCGGGGGCGGGCGGTACGAAGATAGAGTCCGACTCTGGAGACGGCTTGATAGACGGTTTGAGGAGGCGCTGGAGAGAGACACCGGTTGGTATAGCCTGTCGGGTGGAGCCGATTCGTGCCAGGGCATCTGCTTGGTCATTGTCGGCCCGTGGTACGTGAAGGAACTCGCACCCTTCGAAGTACCCACTGATCTGCTGGACGAGGAATCGATAGCTCGCCATGTTTGCATCCTTGGCGTCCCAGTCGCCAGATGACTGCTGGACCACCAAGTCGGAGTCGCCATAACACAGGATCCGGCGTATGCCGAGTCTTTGGCTAGCCGGAGCCCGTGTATGAGCGCCTCGTATTCAGCCACGTTGTTGGAGGCGGCAAAGTGTATTTGCAGCGTGTATCTGAGGTTGTCGCCTTTGGGAGAGGTGAGGACGATGCCGGCTCCCAAGCCGGTGCGCATCTTGGACCTGTCGAAGTGCATCCGCCAATGAGTAGAGTCGGGAATCGGCGGTAGGTACTGGGTCTCGGCCCAGTCGACGAGGAAGTCGGCCAATGCTTGGGACTTGATGGCGGTGCGGGGCTGGTAGAAGATTGTGTATGGTGCCAGCGCAATGGCCCATTTAGCCACCCGACAAGATGCATCCCGACTGCCTATGATCTCGGCAAGCAGGGCGGTGCATACGACCGTGATGGGATGCTCTTGAAAGTAGGGCTTCAACTTCTTGGCGGCGAAGTACACTCCATAGCACATCTTCTGGTAGTGTGGGTAGTTTTGCTTTGAGCTGGATAGTACTTTGCTTAGATAATACACCGGCCTCTGGACTAGCTGGGCTTGGCCTTCCTCTTGGCGCTGAACTACGATGACTGTACTGACCACTCGGCTAGTTGCGGCAATGTAGAGGAGCATGGGCTCCTTCTCAGTCGGCGCCGCCAGGACAGGTGGAGTGGTTAGCATCTTCTTCAACTCATGGAAGGCTTGGTCTGCTTGGTCATTCCACTCGAAATGAGTGGATTTCTTCATGAGTCGGTACAGGGGGAGAGCCTTCTCTCCTAGCCGGCTGATAAAGCGGTTTAGGGAGGCCAGACACCCAGTGAATTTCTGCATGTCTCGCAACTTGGTGGGAATCTCCATTCTTTCAATGGCTTTGATCTTCACCGGGTTGCACTCAATGCCGCGTTCGGAGATCAGAAAGCCTAGAAGCTGGCCGGTTGGTACTCCGAACACGCATTTCTCGGGGTTAAGCTTGATCTGGAATCGGCGCAAGTTGGCAAATGTTTCTTTGAGGTCTTCCAGCATGGTGTCGCGCTTCTCTGTCTTCACCACGATATCGTCTACGTAGACGTGGGCATTTCTGCCGAGTTGCTTGAGGAGGCATTTCTGCATGCAACGCTGAAAAGTGGCACCGGCATTCCTCAAGCTGAATGTCATAGTCAGGTAACAGAAAGCTCCAAATGGTGTGATGAAGGCGGTCTTCAGGCGGTCTGCTGGGTCTAACTTAATCTGGTGTATCCTGAGTAGGCATCCAAGAAACTCAACAGCTCGCATCCGGCTGTGGAGTCTATCACTTGGTCAATCCATGGTAGAGCAAACGGATCTTTGGGGCAGGCCTTCTTGAGGCTGGTGTAGTCTATACACATACGCCATTTGTTGTTCTTCTTCAACACCAAGACTGGGTTGGCAAGCCACTCTGGGAAAAACACTTCCATAATAAAGCCGGCGGCAAGGAGCCGGGCTATCTCTTCTCGTACGATTCTTCTTTTCTCTTCTGACAGTCGGCGGAGAGGCTGCTTGACCGGCTTCGCGTCCGCTCGGACGTGTAACTTGTGGTCGGCGAAATCCTTCGGAACACCCGGCATGTCCTTTGGGGACCATGCAAAGATATCTCGATTCTCACGGAGGAAGTCGACGAGCTCGCCTTCCTATTTGTTGTCCAGGTTTGCACCAATGATTGCAAACCTCTCCAGGTTCTCTGGGTCCAGAGGTATCTTCTTCGTCTCCTTGGCCGGCTGGAAGGAGCCCTGCGCATCATATTCCTTGGGGTTGGGGGACAAGGCCGGCTACTTGCCGGCCATGGCCACAACTCACTCCAACATCTTCTTCTCTTCTGCCACTACGAGGGACTCGGCCAGCCGGCTGCTGGCTGCAGCGCACTCGATGGACTTCTTGTAGTCGCCGGCTACAGTGATGATCCCCTTCGAGCTTGGCATCTTCATCTTCAGGTAGGCGTAGTGGGGCACGGCCATGAACTTGGCCAGAGCAGGTCGACCAAGCAAGGCGTGGTAAGGGCTTTCCAGATCCACTACCTCGAACCAGATTGCTTCTCGGCGAAAGTGATCCTTGTCTCCGAAGAGAACATCCATCTTGATCTTGCCGATCGGGGAACAGGACAGGCCGGGTACGATGCCATGGAACACGGTCCGGCTTGGCATGAGCTGCTTCGCCTTGAGGTTCAACTTCTCCATGGTATCGCGGTACAGTATGTTGATACTGCTTCCGCGACCAATCAGAACGCGGGAGAATCGGGCAGCCCGCCTCTCCGTTGCGAGGGTGACATCCAGCACCAATGCGTAGGAGCCAGGGGACGGCATCACCTCTGGGTGGTCAGCCCGGCTCCAGTTGATAGGCCTTTCGGACCAATGCATGAACTCGGGGTTGCTGGAGGCGACTGCGTTGACCTCTTGGTGCTGTCGGCGCCGGCTGCGCTTGTCTTCGACCTAGCTTGTGAAGACGACGTAGGCGGCGTGTTCATCAGGGAACTCATCTTGGATGGCTCCGACTGCTGGTCGAGCAGCCGGCTGCTGAGGGGCTGGAGGCGATGGGCCGGGAGGCGGAGGCGGCACCAGCCCCACGCCCTTGGAGATCCGGGTGAGCCAGTGGCACTTTCGGGTCGTGTGGTTGGACGGCTTCGCGCCGCTGTGGAACTTGCAGGGGGCATCGAGAGTCTGCTCGTAGGAGAAGGCTGGCTGCCAAGCCGGCCTGCCGCCCTTCTTCTTGGGAGCGGGCCGCTCTTTGGGCTGCTCATCTTCGACCGTGGCCACCTGCCGGCTGGTGGAAGGTGGCATAGGGGCCTTGCACTTGTGGTCCTTCTGGTAGGGGCGCCGATTGGGGTCGCCAGCCGGCGTCTTAGGAGCCGGAGCGAGCACCTTTCTAGAGGCGTCGACTCAGAGCTCAGTCTTCATCGAGGAGTCGGCCGTGGCGTACTTGTCTGCAATGACCAGCAGCTCGTCAAGGGTAGCCGGCTCGTCGCAGAGGAGTCGGTGCTTGAGGAGGGTGCCCTCTCGGCACCCGGCGGTGAAGTATTCGATGGCTTGAACCTCGTGCACCCCCTCGCAGGAGTTGCAGAGCTCGGCCCACCGCGTGAGGTAGTCGCGGGTCGACTCGCTGGGCCCTTGGACGCATAAGGAGAGCTGGCGGGGCTTGGGAGGCCGCTTGTACGTGCTGTTGAAGTTGCGGACGAAGACTTCCGTGAAGTCCAGCCAGCTGTTGACGCTGAAGGGCTTGAGGTTGTTGAGCCAGGTGCGCGTCGTGCCTTGCAGCATGAGAGGGACGTACTTCACGGCTACGCGCCTGTTGCTGTTCGCTATGCTGACAGCGGTAGAGTAGTCGATGAGCCAATCTTCCGGCTTCACAGAGCCGTTGTACTTGGGCGTGTCTCTGGGGAGCGAGAACCCTTTGCGGAAGGGCTCGTCGCGGTTGCGGGGGCCAAAGCATGGCAGGTCGACATCGTCTTCTTCTTCTAGCGCCAGGGATCGAGCTAGGCGGTCGATCCGGTGGCGGGCGTCGTTCTCGCCGACTCCTTCACGGTGTCCCAGTCAGCCACCGAGAGTCAGATGTGTGACAGGCGGCGGGGTGGGATGTCTCTCCCCACGAGGCGGGGGAGGAGGCGTATTGCCTTGGCGCTCCACCGCCCGAGGGCGGCCTTCCGCGTCGCACTCGATGGTGATTCGAGTCCGGCTGCGGCTAGCAGCCGACTCGTTATCTTTCCTTGCGCGGGCGCCGCTCGCGGTCGGCGACCGGGATGTCGCGGCGTGCTCTCGGCATGGGGGAGGACTCTCAGGGCGGGCGCCGGTTTCATGCCGTTCTGCGGCCGCGTCGATCTGCTGCTGGATGCGCCTTGTCATGTAGGGGAGCTCATCGGCCCCCAGCCCATTCAGCTCTTCTGCATCCGCCTGAGCGGCTCGCAGATTCTCGAGTGGTGTGGCGTAGACGGGGCGGTCTGCCCCCAGCATGCTGGCGATGGCCGCGCCGCGCTTCTTGACGAGACCGGCTCGGCTCGGCCCGCCATGCGGCGGCATACCAAAGGCGGCGCGGTCGACTTCGCGCTGGTGAGCCTCAGTGAGGCGTCTCATGGAGGCTATCTTCTGGCCCTCCGCGATGAGGGCGAGGCGGCGTGCCTCCAGGGTCTCGGCGTCGGCGTCAGCCGGGATGGGGACGGATAAGTCGTGCATCGCCGCTTGTAGGGCGTCGTGGGCGTTCTCGCCCGAGTCAGCGATGTGGCTGATGACCAGCACCTCAGTGACAGCGATGTTGCCGCTGTCAGCTCGAGGGAGAGGGTCGTCGAAGACTACCACATCGGAGGGGTAGGCATCAAGCGATGCCATGTCGGAGTCGACAAGCATCGGGTCGGTGGAGCCGACCGACTCCAAGTCCATAGCAAGCTCGCTGGAGACATGAAGTTGGTCGAGGAGGCTGACGAGGCGGCTCTCGGGGCAGTCCGTGCCCGCGTCGGACGCGGGCTCGTTGGAGATGCGAGTCTCGCCAAGAAGATCGGCGAGGCAGCTTGCTGCGCAGGCGTTGTCGACGCCTAGCAGCGCGTCGGGGCAAGCGCCATCGAGCGCAGCAGGCTGGCTGCGCTCGCGCGGGAGGAAAAGGGTTCCCGTCCAGAACAGGTCTCCAGACGACGGTGCACCTGGCCCCACGGTGGGCGCCAAATGTCGGGTGGTAGGTGTGACATATGCCAACGGATGGCTTATCATAGTGGGAGCCAGTAAAACGTCGCCGGTGCCTGGAAATGGGATGAGGCGAAGACATGCACGCCGGCGAATCTTACCCAGGTTCGGGGCTCTCCATGGAGATAACACCCCTAGTCCTCTGTGGGATCTCTGCATGATCACTAGACCAATACAAGTAGCTACAAGCGCTCCTTGAGCTGTTTGGCTAGAGGAAGAAGAAGGGCAAGGCTAGCTCTCCTTTTCCCTCTATGTGGTGTGTGGAATTCTCTTAGATCCACCCTTTGCATGGGTGTCCCGGGGGGTTTATATAGGCCTACCCCCCAGGGGTACAATGGTAATCTGGCTGGGCGCGGGTCCCAGCCGTCAGCGTCTAAGCACGCCGGCTTCTCCGGGGCCCGCCGACTGGTGGGTCCCGCCGGCTGCCGGCCTCTTGGCCGACAGGCCGGCCCCACCGCTTGGGGGCTTTGTCGGTGGCTGGTTACTGTTGCCTCGCCTCTGATGACGAGAGCTTTGTTGAGGTAAGCGTGGCTACAGTGCCGCCGCCTTGCGGGCTCTCACTGTAGCCTTACCTCGTCTTGTCTCCTTAATGAGGCATATGTTTCGAGGGAGGGAGGTAGCCGGCTGTTAGGAGCCGGCCACACCCCTAGCCGACCAGAGGAGGCCACGCCGCCTTCGGATGTCTCTCTGGCAAAAGGGGCCCGCCGCCTACGGGCCGTACTGGCGCCTGTCATGGGTGACATCAAGGTCAACATGGCTACAGTGCCACGCCGGACGGGGGATGGCTGGCCCGTACGGCGCCCTGTAGCCATGCCTGTTCCGGGATTCAGGGGCAGTGGGCTGTACTGCGGCCACGCCCCATCCTATCGCCGTTATGTGGGTATAGTCTTTAGTGGGTGCAGTCTTGGCCGGCTTCTGGGAGCCGGCTTTCTTCATGGCCGGCTTCTGGGAGTCGGCTTTCTTCATGGCCGGCTTCTGGGAGTCGGCTTTCCTCATGGCCGGCTTCTGGAAGTCGGCCCTGGGGATAGCCGGCCGGGGGAAGGCGGCCGTATGCTTTGTATGCTTGAAGTCTTGAATGGCCCGATAATTTTTCAAAGAGCCAGGGGGAGTAGGTTAGGCTACCCGTGGCCATTTACTCCGACATTGTGCATCCAAACATCCCTTAACCTAGTTTTGCCATGAGAGTCCACCATACCTACCTATGGATTGAGTAAGATCCTTCAAGTAAGTTGTCATCGGTGCAAGCAATAAAAATTGCTCTCTAAATATGTATGATCTATTAGTGTGAGGAAAATAAGCTTTATACGAACTTGTGATATAGAAGAAATAAAAGCGACAGACTGCATAATAAAGTTCTTTATCATAAGCGGCAATATAAAGTGACGTTCTTTTGCACTAAGATTTTGTGCATCCAACCATAAAAGTGCGCGGCAACCTCTGCTTCCCTCTTGAAAGGGCCTATCTTTCATTTACCCTCTACCTTAATACAAGAGTCATGGTGATCACCACCTATTCCTTTTTATACTTTTTCTTTTTGGCAAGCACTTTGTGTTGGGGGGGAGATCCAAATATATATATCCACTTGGATGTAGATATTCATAAGCTATTATTGTTGACATTACCCTTGAGGTAAAAGGTTGGGAGGCGAAACCATAAGCCCCTATCTTTCTCCGTGTCCAACTGAAACTTTGATCTCATAAGTATCACATGAGTGTTAGCAATTGTGAAAGATAAATGATAGTTGAGTATGTGAACTTGCCGAAAAGCTCTTATATTGACTCTTTCTTACAGTATGATAAATTGCAATTGCCTCAATGACTGAGATCATAGTTTATTAGTTTCCAGTAAAGTTCTTGTTTCAGACTTTACCTTGTGAACAGGTTGTTACTTAACATAAGAAATTATATGACAATATATGTTGTTATTATGAAGATGATCATGATGCCTTCATGTCTATATTTTATTTTATCGACACCTCTATCTCTAAACATGTGGGCATGATTATCGATCTCGGCTTTCGTTTGAGGACAAGTGAGGTCTAAGCTTGGGGTAGTTGATACGTCCATTTTGCATCATGATTTACATTGGTATTTATTGCATTATGGGATGTTATTACACATTATGGTACAATACTTATGCCTTTTCTCTCTTATTTTACAAGGTTTACATGAAGAGGGAGAATGCCGGCAGCTGGAATTTTGGACCAGAAAGGATGCAAATCTGAGAGACCTATACTGCACAACTCCAAAAGTCCTAAAAATTTACGAAGAATTATTTTGGAATATATAAAAAATATTGGGCAAAGAAAATACCAGAGGGGACCCACCAGGTGGCCACAAGGGTGGGGGCACTCCCTACCCCCTGGGCGCGCCTCCCTGGCTTGTGGGCCCCTAGCAGGCCTCCGGTGCCCCTCTTTTGCTATATGATGTCTTTTGACCTGGAAAAAAATCAAGAGGAAGCTTTCAGGACGAAGTGCCGCCGTCTCGAGGCAGAACATGGGCAGAACCAATCTGGGGCTCCGGCGGAGCTGTTCCGCTGGGGAAACTTCCCTCCCGGAGAGGGAAATCAAAGCCATTGTCATCACCAATGATCCTCTCATCGAGAGGGGGTAAATCTCCATCAACATCTTCACCAGCACCATCTCCTCTCAAACTCTAGTTCATCTCTTGTATCCGATCTTTGTCTCAAAACCTCAGATTGGTACCTGTGGGTTGCTAGTAGTGTTGATTACTCCTTGTAGTTGATGCTAGTTGGTTTATTTGGTGGAAGATCATACGTTCAGATCCTTAATGATAATTATTACTCCTCTGATTATGAACATGAATATGATTTGTGAGTAGTTACGTTTGTTCCTGAGGACATGGGAGAGGTCTTGTTATAAGTAATCATGTGAATTTGGTGTTCATTCGATATTTTGGTGAGATGTATGTTGTCTTTCCTCTAGTGGTGTTATGTGAACGTCGACTACATGACACTTCACCATTGTTTGGGCCTAGGGGAAGGCATTGGGAAGTAATAAGTAGATGATGGGTTGCTAGAGTGACAGAAGCTTAAGCCCTAGTTTATGCGTTGCTTCGTAAGGAGCTGATTTGGATCCATATGTTTCGTGCTATGCTTAGGTTTATCTTAATTCTTCTTTCGTAGTTGCAGATGCTTGCGAGAGGGGTTAATCATAAGTGGGAGGATTGTCCAAGTAAGGAAAGTACCCAAGTACCGGTCCACCCACATATCAAAATATCCAAGTAAAGAACGCGAATCATATGAGCATGATGAAAACTAGCTTGACCGTAATTCCCATGTGTCCTCGGGAGAGCTTTGCTTTATATAAGAGTTCGACCAGGCTTGTCCTTTGCTACAAAAGGATTGGGCCACCTTGCTGCACCTACACTTGTTACTTGTTATCCGTTACGAATTATCTTATCACAAAACTATCAGTTACCGATAATTTCAGTGCTTGCAGAGAATACCTTACTGAAAACCGCTTGTCATTTCCTTCTGCTCCTCGTTGGGTTTGTCACTCTTACTTATAGAAAGGACTACGATAGATCCCCTATACTTGTGGGTCATCAACTAACAACAAAGGATGCCTTGGAGAAGCACATCGAAGAGGTCTGTGACGAGTTTAGTGAGAAGCTTGTTGGTAAGTGTTTCCTTCGCCGAGTGAAATCTGTATGTTGCCAAATTTTCTTGACCATCTGCTCACAGATCGCTCTTTTCGATGCAGAGCATTGCTATAACAAGAAACTAGAACTGGAGAGGATAGAGAGGGATCTGGAGCCTTCCAGTTCGCTTGTGGCCGACCATGCCGCCCTTGCCATCCTTCGGCTCGAAGACCGCTTGGAGAATGCATTGGGCTATATCACTCGGAGGAAAGGTGCTGCGGGCTAGATTGATGCAGAGTTTCAACCAGGCGAAGAGACTCAGAAGGACCTAGAATCGGTTATGACGAGGCTAAATGAAGTCCCCGCTCGAGTGATGGCTTGGAAGAAATCTGCTGCCCAGAGTGGTGCAGACGTGGCGTTGTCACTCGTCCGCGTTCATTGCAAGAACATGGACGAAGAGAAGATGAAGAACCTCCGAGTGGCAAACAAGAAGAACCTCAAGTTTGAGGATTTCATGTAGACCTTCGTTGAAGCCGCCACTTGTATCGTCAATGGACCTGGAGACCTTCGTTGATCCAGCCAGCCCTCTGCCTGAAGCTTAAAACACTTGATTGAATTTGCCCCGGGATGCTGGGTGGTTGATGTAATGAAATACTTCGTCGAGCCTTGGGTTCATTTTATCTCGGAGACATTCGGTCGAATCGTAACTTTAATTCGAAATCTTTTGCGCTCCTATTTGCTTAGTATTTTGGTTGGCTTTGGGCAAAAGCTGGTTCGCGGCTAAGCTCCCGAGTGCAGAGTGGATCTTTACTCGGACTGTTTCTTAACTTAGGTGAAAGAACTTAGGTGAAAGCTGGTTCGCGGCTAAGCACCGAGTGTGGAGCGGATCCTCACTCGAAATCTTTTTTAACTTAGGCGAAAGCTGGTTCAGGGCTAAGGCCCCGAGTGTGGAGTGGATCCTCACTCGGATTCTTTTTTAACTTAGGCGAAAGCTGGTTCGTGGCTAAGCCCCCGGGTGTGGAGCGGATCCTCACTCGGATTATTTTTTAACTTAGGCGAAAGCCGGTTCACTGCTAAGCCCCGAGCGTGGAGCGGATCCTCACTCGGATTCTTTTTTAACTTAGGCGGTAGATGGTTCGCGGCTAAGCCCCCGAGTGTGGAGCGGATCCTCACTCGAGTTCTTTTAGAACTTAGGCGAAAGCTGGTTCGCGACTAAGTTTTCCCACCTCTTATCACCCACTGGAGGTGTGTTAGTTTCCGAATGCAATTAAACACCTGAGTGAGATGCGACTGTGATGCGGCTTGAACTACGTTGATATTTCCCCAAAGAGGAAGGGATGATGCAGCACAACTACGGTAGGTATTTCCCTCAGTGATGAGAATAAGGTTATCGAACCAGTAGGAGAACCATGCAACACCACATAAATAGCTCCTACACACAAAGAACAAATACTTGCAGCCCGACGTAAGAGAGGGGTTGTCAATCCCTCACGGGTAAAAAGATAGGTAAAATTGTAGTAGATTGGATAAATAGATCTCGCGGGAACGCGAGATAAAATAAATAAATAAATTCCAACAAGGTATTTTGGTATTTCTGGATTAATAGATCTGAGAATAAAAGCAAATAAAAATAGATCGCGAAGGCAAATATAATAAAGAAGAGACCCGGGGGCCGTAGATTTCACTAGTGGCTTCTCTCGAGAAAAATAACATACGGTGGGTAAACAAATTACTGTTGGGCAATTATAGAACTTCAAATAATCATGATGATATTCATGCAATGATCATTATATAGGCATCACGTCCAAGATTAGTAGACCGACTCCTGCCTGCATCTACTACTATTACTCCACACATCGCCCGCTATCCAGCATGCATCTAGTGTATTAAGTTCATGGAGAAATGGAGTACTGCAATAAGAACAATGACATGATATAGACAAGATCTATTTATGTAGAATTAGACCCCATCTTGTTATACCTTATAGCAACGATACATACGTTTCGGTTCCCGTTCTGTCACTGGGATCAAGCACCGTAAGATCGAACCCATCACAAAGCACCTCTTCCCATGGCAAGAAAAATTGATCTAGTTGGCGTAACTATACCAAAGATTCGAAGAAGAAATATGAGGCTATAAGTAATCATGCATATAAGAGATCAAAAGACTCAAATATCTTTCATGGATAAAAACATAGATCTGATCATAAACTCAAAGTTCATCCGATCCCAACAAACACACCGCAAAAAGAGTTACATCAAATAGATCTCCGAGAGACCGTTGTATTGAGAATCAAAAGAGAGAGAGGAAGCCATCTAGCTACTAACTATGGACCCATAGGTCTACAATGAACTACTCACGCATCGACGGAGAGGCACCAATGAGGATGATGAACCCCTCCATGATGGTGTCTAGATGGGATCTGGCGGTTCTGGAACTTGCGGCGGCTAGAATTGATTTTCGACGACACCCCTAGGGTTTCTGGAATATTGGTGTATTTATAGAGCAAATAAGCGGTGCGGGAGGCCACCGAGGTGGGCACAACCCACCTGGGCGCGCCTGGGCCCCCAGTCGCGCCCTGGTGGGTTGTGCTCCCCTCGGAGCTCCCCTCAGGTACTTTCTTGGCCCAACAGGTGTGTTCTGGTCCAGAAAAAATCCACAAAAGGTTTCGCTGCATTTGGACTCCATTTGATATTGATTCCCTACGATGTAAAAAACAAGCAGAAAACATCAACTGGCACTGGGCACTATGTCAATATGTTAGTCCCAAAAAATGATATAAAATGATTGGAAAACATCCAAGAATGATAATATAACAGCATGGAACAATCAAAAATTATAGATACCTTGGAGACGTATCAGAGTGTAGGTCGAACTACGAAATATATGGAAAAGCGAGACTTTTATTTATCTAAGTTCATTTGGACTAACAATTACAAGGGAGAAATATTATTCTAATTATAAAACTTGCGCAGCAGGTCTGCATTCCAAGCCCTGGCCTCTTCTATTCCTCTGGTGAAATTCTATAGTCTGTATGCTCCATTGTGCAAGACCTTGGAGATGGCGAATGGTCCCTCTTAAGGGGGTGCTAGCTTGTGGGCTTTTTGTTGGTCCACTCGGAGGACTAAGTCTCCTTCCTGGAAGGCACGCCCGCTGACGTGTCTGTCATGGTAGCGGTGTAAGTCTTGTTGATACAAGGTTGATCTTAGGAGCGCTAGCTCACGCTCTTCCTCCAAAAGATCTAGGCCATCCTGCCTTGCTTCCTCGGCTTCAGCTTCCGAGTAGAGATCTACTCGGGGGAAATTGTGGAGAAGATCACTCGGCAGGACTACCTTTGACCAATACACCATGAAGAATGGAGTGCGGTTATTCGATCGGTTTGGGGTCGTCCGCAGGCCCCAAAAGACTTACGACAATTCAGTCACTCAGGCCCCCGCTGCATGAGTCAGGTCACGCATGAGGCGGGGTTTCAATCCCTGTAGTATGAGCCCATTTGCTCTCTCGTCTTGTCCATTCAAATGCGGGTGTATCACGGAGGTGTAGTCAACCCGAGTGTCGTGGGTGTAGCAGAACTCGCGGAACTTGTCTGAGTCGAAGTTAGACCGTTGTCGGTGATGATGCTGTGTGGGACTCTTTACCTGAAGATGATCTCTTTGATGAACTGAATTGCGGTGGCCGAGTCCAGCTTCTTTATGGGCTTGGCCTTGATCCACTTGGTGAACTTGTCCACTTCTACCAATAGGTGTGTGAAGCCACTCGCCCTTGTCAACAATGGTAATATAATTGGATCATATAACCATCCCTCAAAGAGCGATGAAGAATCACTCCAAAGTTCCTATCTAGCGGAGAACATAAGAATAAATTGTTTGTAGGGTACGAAACCACCTCGAAGCTATTCTTTCTGATCGATCTATCCAAGAGTTCGTACTAAAATAACACCAAATAATTTCATATTCATAATACTCAATCCAACACAAAGAACCTCAAAGAGTGCCCCAAGATTTCTACCGGAGAAACAAAGACAAGAACGCACGTCAACCCCTATGCGTACATTACCCCAATGTCACCTCGGGAATCCGCGAGTTGAGTGCCAAAACACATATCAAGTGAATCAAAATGATACCCCATTGTCACCACGAGTATTTATATGCAAGACATATATCAAGTGCTCTCAAATCCATAAAAGTGTTCAATCCGATAAAACAAAATCTCAAAGGGAAAACTCAATTCATCACAACAAGATAGAGAGGGGAAAACACCATATGATTCAACTATATTAACAAAGCCCGCAATACATCAAGATCGTGGCATCTCAAGACCACGAGAGAGAGAGAGAGAGAGATTAAACACATAGCTACTGGTACAAACCCTCACCCCCGAGGGTGGACTACTCCCTCCTCATCGTGGTGGCCGCCGGGATGATGAAGATAGCCCCCGGTGATGATTCCCCCCTCCGACAGGGTGCTAGAACGGGGTCTAGATTGGTTTTCGGTGGCTACAGAGGCCTGCGGCGGTGGAACTTCGTATCAGGTTAACCTCGAGGGTTTTTGGAATATTTGATGATTTATAGGGCGAAGAGGGGGTACGGGAGGCCACCGAGGTGGGCACAACCCACCTGTGCGCGCCTAGGCCCCCAGGCGCGCGCTGGTGGGTTGTGCCCCCTCGGAGCACCCCCAGGTGCTTCTCTGGCCCACTGGATGTCTTCTGGTCCATAAAAAATCCACAAAAAGTTTCGCGGTGTTTGGACTCCGTCTGAAATTGATTTCCTGCGATGTGAAAAACAAGCAAAAAACAGCAACTCGCACTGGGCACTGGGTCAATAGGTTAGTCCCAAAAATGATATAAAGTTGCTATAAAATGATTGTAAAATATCCAAGAATGATAAAATAACAGAATGAATACTTCATAAACTATATACGTTGGAGACGTATCAGCATCCCCAAGCTTAATTCCTACTCGTCCTCGAGTAGGTAAATGATAAAAGAAATAATTTATGAAGTGTGAATGCTAGCAAAGTGCATAAGTTTGATCAATGATAATTTCAATCACTTTTCCTAGCATCATAACAGCAATTCTTTCTTATAAAACTTCTCATGTTAAAGTAGCAACCAGTTCACATGTTAAGGTTCAAACAATGAATTCTCTTGAAACTCAACAAGCTATGTTCTCAGTCACCATGCAATTGCAATTCAACTTATTCAACAGATTCTAAGTAAGAGCTCCACATACTCAACCATCATATAGTCTTCTATGATTGCTAACACTTACCGCATACACATGAGCAAAACGTTTCAACCAGGCACATAGAATATAGGGGCTTATAATTTCGCATCCCAACGTATTCACCTCAAGGGTGATGTCAACAACAATAACTCATACTACCCATATTCAACTGGACATATTTGCCTAGATCTTTCCTCACCACATGATGCTTGCCAAAGGAGAAAAATAAAAAGGAATAGAGAGAAAAACTTTGACTCTTGCATAAAAGTAAATACATAAAAGTAAAAGATAGGCCCTTCGCAGAGGGAAGCAGAGGTTGTCATGTGCTTATTTGTTTGTATGCTCAACCCCTTAGTACAAAAGAACGTCACGTTATATTGCCCCTTATGATAGCAACATTTATTATGCAGTCTGTCACTTTTATTCTTTCCTATCACAAGTTCGTACAACGCTCAATTTTCTCTTACACTAAATGACCTAACACTTTTAGAAGCAATTTTTATTGCCTTTTTGCACCGATGGCAAATTACTTGTGGGATCTTGCTCAATCCCTAGGTAGGTATGGTGGACTCGTGAAAATAAGATTTGGGTTTAAGGGTTTTCGGATGAACAAGTAGTATCTCTACTTGGTGCGGAATTTTTGGCTAGCATAGATGGGGGGCAAGCACCACATGTTGAAGGATCTATGACAATATAACTTCTATGTGAATATGAACAAACATAGACCGTTAAGTTGTCTTCCTTGTCCAACGTCAACAATTTTGGCATATAATATTTTGATGGGGGCTCACAATCACAAAATATTTCCAAGATAGTGTATTTGCACGTGAAAGTTCTCTTCCTTCTACTAATCATTCATGAATTGCTTGTATGACCAATATTGTGATTGTCAAGCTTCAAAAGATTTCACTTTCTAAACCCAATGTGAAGATACCACTAGGCATGATATGCACATATAATTTCAACTTCATGATATTCAATTCATTCAACAATTTACTCATAGGATATAATTGAAGCATGAGAGTAAATGACAAACTACTCCAAAAAGATATAAGTGAAGATCATGCGAGTACTTAAGTAAATGGGTAGCTAATTGAGAACTCTGCCTTATTTAAAACTTTCAGATCTAAGTATTTTATTCAACAGCAAGCAAAACAAAATAAAATGATATTTCAAGAATAGCACAACTCATGTGAAGAAGCAAAAACTTAGGCTCAACCGATACTAACCGATAATTGTTGATGAACAAAGGTGGGATGCTTACCGGGGCATCCCCAAGCTTAGATGCTTGAGACTTATTGAAATATTATCTTGGGATGCCTTGTGTCAGGACCCCGATCCTATGTCACACCGATCTAGCATGTAACACATCATATCACTTTGCGGCCTCACACACGGTATTCCCACGGGTGCCACCTTACCTGGCCCGGGACCGTTTGCGCTTTTTGGCTCACGTATATGATAGTGTCACTAGCATCCATATGACAGAGAACCCGGGCCGACATGACTAGTTGTGAATCCAAAGTGGCACTAACTTACAGGGACAGGCATACATGACCCAGCAACGAACGTGTCGGTCATCAACGTATGAACCCAAGTCGTAGCAAGCTACAAGGACTTAAAGGAACAACGCGTGACATTTCCCTGAAGGGACAGACACAGGAACAAAGAAGGACACATGCCGGCCAACCTAAGTGTTCCGGAGCAGTAGCAAGCTACCATGGCTCAGTGGAAGCACTAGGCGACATTTCCCGGTAGGAGAGGCTACCAAGAATAAACAACTAGGTTGTCGGATCCCACACATACCAAGCATTTCATTAACATACACACAATATGCTCGATATGAGCAAATACAACATGGCATCACAACAAAACTCTACGACTCAAAGTATTTATTCATTAGGCTCCGAGGAGCCAGATAATACAAACATGGGTCTGATGACCCAGCATTCAAGTCATACAAGCAATAAGCACATGCGGAAGCTTAACTTGTCTGAGTACAGCAACTACAAATGAAAAAGGCTGAGAAGCCTGACTATCTACAAGACCCTGCCGAGGGCACAAGATCGTAGCTGAGGTAACAAGCTAAACGTCGAAGTCCACGCGGTACTACTAGTGAGACTGAAGTCTCTCTGCAAAAACATAAATTAAGCAAACGTGAGTACAAATGTACCCAGCAAGACTTACATCAGAACTAGCTACATATGCATCAGTATCAACAAAGGGTTGTGGAGTTTAACTGCAGCAAGCCAGCTTTGACTCAGTGGCTATCCTGTACTACGATTGCAAGTAACTCTTTTGAGGTGGCGCACACGAGTCCACATATTCACCATATCAATACACCACTATGGATCCGCTCCCGTCTCCCTACGAGAACGCCATCTATAGCACTCACGCTTATCTTGCGCATTTTAGAGTATCCACTTTCACTTGTCTATGAACTGTACTGGCAACCCAGAAGTCCTTTACCGCGGACGCGGCTATTCGAATAGATGATGTTAACCCTGCAGGGGTGTACTTCTTCACACACGCTCTCGCCACTTACCACCATGTACACGTTGTGTATCTTGGCAACCTTCAAGCGGAAGCCTGGCGAGGGAGTCGGCCACGACCTGACTAACCACGCAAGTCTCTAGTCTAGGTTTATCGCCTATTCGGGTTCCATCCGCAAGGAGATCCGGCCGGGGTGTCGCTCACGGCCCCAAATGATGTGTACAGGGTTCCCAAGCCCACCAAACGGGCGATGCCTGGTATACCCGGCCATGGTGCCTAGTCTGTCCCAAGCCCACCTGTACCGGGTACGACTTGGTAGACTACTAACACTACCTACAAACACCAGAAACTAGTTGCAACTCTGGACAGAGATCGAGGCGATTAATAAGCCGAGAGGGTCGAGTTACCGGAACCCAATGTGTGGTAGTAACTGTTCATGGATCACAAACACAGAACTCAGTTCCTGAGGACGGTTTCAATGAGACAACCCACCATGTACTCCTACATGGCCTCTCACCGCTAGCTTTACGAAATCGTGTTCACACACTTAGCTCTCAGCAGTAGGACATGTTCACAACTTTCCAATTCATCCCCGATGAATCAGACCTGACACAACTCTAAGCAATAGCAGGCATGACAAACAAGCATGAATGAGTAGGCACATCAGGGCTCAAACAACTCCTACTCATGCTAGTGGTTTCATCTATTTACTGTGGCAATGATAGTTCATGCAGAGGAAAAGGGGTTCAACTACCGCAGCATGTAACAGTTGAAAAACGTTGTTTTCCTAATGCAGTAAAAGAGAGCAGGAGCGAGAGAGTGGGATTGTATCAGAGTGAACAAGGGGGTTTTGCTTGCCTGGCACTTATGAAGATAGTATAGCTCTTCATCGGTGTCATCGAACTCATCGTCGGAACACGTCTATCGAGAGGGAACAACCACCGGCAAAAGAGAAGGAACACAATCAATGCAATGGACAATATGATGCATGATCATGACATGTCAATATGTTGTGATTTGAGCTAATGCAACTAGCAACGGGTTAAATGGAGTTGGTTTGAATCCAAGATTCAAATTCAAACTCCATATGTGGATATTTAAATGCCATTTATATGATTGGTCCTAAACAACAGCTATAAGTTGTTCTAACATGCATGGAAAAGGTATGGGTGGATAGATTGGATTTTTCTGATAATTTTTCATATATAAATCTTTTCATTCTGAGCTATAGATTAATTTCTATGATTTTTTGAAGTTTAGGACTTTTTCTCGAATTTCTGGTTATTTCGAAAATAAACTAATTCCAGAAAAGATTAACTGCGACAGCACTGTGTCAGCATGACATCAGCGAGTCAAAAGGGATGGTCTAGGTCAAACCTGGCGTGCAGGGTCCACACGTCAGTGACTCAATTATTTAACTAACTAATTAGGGGTTAGGTTAGTCACTAATCTAACTTTGACCAGGGGCTGGGCCCACATGTCAGCGAACCAAGGGGTCAAATCCCTAGTCAACTGGGTCAAATCACCGGCGTTTAGATGCCGGCAATGACCAGACGCTGCGGCGGTGCTCGGGATTGGGCTATGGTGCCCTGTTCGATGCGCGACTAGGATCGTTGGAGAGCTCTTGTCGGCGCGCATCAGATGGGGGTGGTAGACGGGCGTGTGGTGGCCGAAGCTGATGGCGACGAGCTCGGCAGCGGCGACCGGCGTTCGGGTGTGCGCGGGAACGCGGCTGCGTTGTGCAAACAGGTGAGGCAAAGCGTTGGAGACGCTCTACGCGGTGCAGCAAGCTCGGTGGACATGCGCCCGGAACCGAATGGTCACCGGAGCATCGACGGCGGTGAGCGCAGGCGGCGGCGGGTTTCGGTCATCGGCAAAACGGCGACTAGAGCTAGCAAACGTCGCGGAGACAAGGGGGATACGGTGTAGAAGCTCACGGGGATCTTGTAGGGTAGGTCGGCGAGCTCGGGGAGGGGCCAGAGCAAGCGGGGCGGCGATGGCGATCTCAGCGGACCAAGGTTGAAAAGGATGGCATGGTCGGCGTTCGAGGGCGTCCAGCGGGGCGTGGCTCAGTGAGGGGGTCGAGGACGAAGTAGCAGAGATTCTTGGCACGTCGCCGATGCGTGGGGTGGCCGGTGGACTTGGCGGCGAGGGGCGGCGCGCTCCTGGGCACCTCGGGGAAGAGGGGGAGAGGGTGCCAGAGGAGGGGGAGAGCTCGAGGGAGAGAGAGGGAGAGTCGGACGGCTCTGGGGGTCGCGTGGCGTTGTCCAGACGCGTCGAGGAGGAGCCAGGCAGGCAGGGAGGGAGGAGGTGGCCGCGGCGTGTGGCTGCGCACGTCGGGCACGCGCCCTCGCCTATTGGCGCGAGGAGGAAGGCGGCAGGAGAGCGCCTGGTGGGCTGGGCCGCCAGGTAAGGTCCAGATGGGTTTCTCTCTCTGCTTTCTGTCTTTTATTTCTCTTTTCTATTTCTCTGTATTTTGTTTTGATTTCACTTAAAACATCAAATCATTTTTTAAACTTTATGTAAATTGTTATGTGAGCTCAGAAACTAGTCCAAGGTCACAGGCAACTTACAAAAATATTTGAACTTTATTTCTTATATAACAGAAATAAATCCAACTCAGATATGTCATTTATTTAATTCAAAGGCACAAAATAAATATTTCTGTGATTCCAAAAATATTGGTTTCAATTTTACCTCTTACCAATATTTTCACAGAGTAACAGGAACATTTCCTTGGGCTCATTTGATGAGAATTAAATGTTGATTATTTTTTAACTGATTTCTGAGGGTTTCAACAAACCTCAGTTCAATTTTCATAAATTTTAGACATGATGCATGAGTGCAGATGCAACTATTTCACTCAAGTATTCTAGGGCTGTGACAACTCGCCCCCACTAAACAAGAATCTCGTCCCGAGATTCAAGACGTGAGGTAAGAAGACAGAGGGGACACAAACTAACACGATCTTCACGATCCAACTGTTCTTCTCAAAGATGTTGATTCATTACATCATCTTGATCTTGACACCTTTGCTTTCGAGACATTCATGCTTACACTATGGTGACAAAAGGAAACTCTATAGGGGTCGATATTCTTCGAGATCGAGCAACCCACGATAAACTCACAGAATGAGGCACAATAACATCTCTTGAGATGAGACACAAGACGCACATCAGGGGTGATGGAAAAGCAGATGACGAAGGTTCAAGTTGGTAGTCAATAACTCCAAGCTTGAGTAAGATGGTGCATGGTTTCAAAGTAGCGAGGAGATAATTGCCATGATTCCATAACGGGGCACCTTAGGGAAGGTGGCTCATAGAAATATTCCCATAAGTGGCAAAAAGAATTACTTTTGATTTAGAGATCATTGAAATTCTCTATACCAGCCTAAGGAAAATTACAAACGTTCGCTTGAAGGAATTCGAAAGAATGGCATACTCACTTTGGAAAGGAAACTAGAGTTATAAGACAACTCAGCAAACAGAAGGCACATTCCAACTAATACCGAGGATATAACCTAGTGTCTGAGAATGCTCTCAAGAACTTGAGCATTGATGACCCACAAGTATAGAGGATCTATCATAGTCCTTTCGATAAGTAAGAGTGTCGAACCCAACGAGGGGCAAAAGGAAATGATAAGCGGTTTTCAGCAAGGTATTCTCTGCAAGCACTGAAGTAAACAAGGTGCAGCAAGATGGCCCAATCCTTTTTGTAGCAAAGGACAAGCCTAGACAAACTCTTATATAGAGAAAAGCGCTCCCGAGGACACATGGGAATTATCGTCAAGCTAGTTTTCATCATGCTCATATGATTCGCGTTCGTTACTTTGATAATTTGGTTTGTGGGTGGACCGGTGCTTGGGTGCTACCCTTTCTTGGACAAGCATCCCACTTATGACTAAACCCTATTGCAAGCATCCGCAACTACAAGAGAAGTATTAAGGTAAACCTAACCATAGCATGAAACATATGGATCCAAATCAGCCCCTTACGAAGCAACGCATAAACTAGGGTTTTAGCTTCTGTCACTCTAGCAACCCATCTGTAACGCCCCGAGACCGACGCTCAGATTGCCTTCCTTGTTTGGCGAGTCATCTCTGTTATTTATTTTGTTGTTGCATTCTTCATCGCATCATTCGCATTGCATCGGCACTCTGTTGCCGTCATTGTTTTTCAAACTTGCATCCGCTCGTAGTTGCCGCGTCCCCCCTTGCGTTCGTTGACCATTCTGAGCCTAACCGGATTTTCGATTCTCTCTTGTCTGACCGTTTGACCCTCTCTGCACAACCACCGAACCCCTCCTTGCGCAGTGCATAGACCCCTCTCGCGCGTCCGGAACCTCCCCGAACCCGACCCGGGTTGTTGTCACCGTTGGATTCGGATCATCCCCAAACATCTACAAAACATCACTGTTTTCTTTGTTGGACTCTCCACAGCCTTTTTTCTCGACCGTTCAATTTTGATCGGAGGGCCTGTTTTGCCTTAAGCTAGTCCACCTAGCTATTTAAACAGCCTAACCCTAGTCCTAACCTGTCCCATCCACCTATTCCCTGCCGCCGCCACCCTCTTCCTCAGGATTCCCCGATCCAATCCATCCATTCCACCCAGCCGACCCGACAGCGCCCCTCATCTTCAGCGCCGGGCCAAGCAGCGCTTGCCACCCACTCTCCCTCGATTTCACCACCGCAGCCGTGCCTCCTGCTCCCTCATCGATCCAGATTGAGAGGAGCTCGACCCCGAGCCTCCCAACGACCTCCTCCTTGCCGGTGATTCCCCGCCGGGGGTTCCAACCAGGTGCAGCAGCGACCAGGCCAGTCCCGTCGCTCCGTGCCTTCCTTTTCTCCCGTGCTTCTCCATCGTCTCACCCCTCTGTCTCTCTCACCTCGTTCTAGCAGGAGCGCCGCCGCCCTCGACCCGTCTCCGTCCGGCCGACAACGAGCAGTAGCTCGCAGGAGTTGAGCTTCACCGGATCCGCCTCCCTCTGCCCGTTGCTGGTGCTCGCGTCACCGTCAGCCACCCGTCGCCCGAGTTCCTCGCCGGCCCGCGCGACAACCTGCAAGTACCAAGGCATCGACCACCACCACCAGGAGCTGACCGCTGCTTCCCTGCCCAAGTTCCCCTGCGTCGCCGGCGACCCCAGGCAGGCCCCGTCGCGCCCTGCCATCTCCCTCGCCGTCCCGTTCGTCTTGCAGCAAGGTGAGGTACCGAGCTCCGCCGCAAGTCCCTTTGTTGCTCCGCGTCACGTCGCTGCTCTTCTTCCCGGAGGGCCTCGACGAGAGCCTCGCTCGCGCCCCCTCCATCCCGTCACCTGGATCCCGCTGCCAGCGCCCCCGAGTCCCGTCCAGCCGCCCTGGAGTTTCTTCGCCGCCATGCCCTGCATCCCGCATCGCCAGCCGCCGTCCCCTGCTTCACGAACGAGACAGCCAGCGCTGCCCCTTCGTTGACTTGGTCTAGCGCCAACGTGGCCGGTCTCCAAGTCCCAGGCGCCAAGGCCCAGCTCGCCCTCCATCTCCTCGCGGCCCAGATCCGCCAGCCCAAGCCGGCCAGTTTTGGCCAATGTGAGCAGCCCCCTCTCCTGTGCACTGTTGGCCCAGCGGTTTTCGGCCCGATCCATTTTTTTTACAGATCTGTGATTTTAGCTATTATCCAGAGATGCCAGATTTGCAGAAAAACCATTGAACTTCATGCATATAATAACTTCACAACCGTGCATCGGTTTAAAATAATCTAAATATGTAAAATGCTCAGAAATTTGTGTAGTTTAATATTATGTCACTCTCATCCATGTTTAAAATGTTTAAAATGCTGTTTGTTTAAATTTGCTTAAATGCCATGTTTAAATGATTTAATTCATAACTAAATAACCGTAGCTCGGATTTTAATAAATTTTATACGTAAATGGGGTAGAAAAATGCCTAGTTTAACTTGGTGCACTTCATTTTTCTGTTTAACAACATTTAAATTGTGTTTATGGCAGAACAGTACCAAATCTAAAATATGCATGTGGGGATTTTCCGGAATTGTTGTTTGTTATTTCCGGCCTCATTTAACTTGCTTAAATAGTTAGTTTATTTATGCTTCACCCTCTTGCCATGTTTAACAACATTTAATATTGTTGGGTACATAAACAAGAGAGAACTAAATAATTGATGTGGTGTTTCTTCAATATGCAACTCGTTGCATATTGAACTCCACTTAATTTGTAGTGTTGTTTGTTGCACTTTGCCATGCCATGCCTCATTAAACCGGACATGCATCATATTTGTTTTTGCATCATGCCATGTTTATGTGGTGGTTGTTTACTAGGTTGTTTGTTTCTTTCCGGGTTGCTTCTCTCGTTAGCTTCGGTTTCGTTCCGGAGTTGTGAGGATTCGTTCGACTACGTCCGCTTGTCTTCTTCATGGACTCGTTCTTCTTCCTTGCGGGATCTCAGGCAAGATGACCACCCCTCGAAATCACTTCTATCTTTGCTTGCTAGTTGCTCATTCTATTGCCATGCTGCGCTACCTACCACTTGCTATATCATGCCTCCCATACTGCCATGTCAGCCCCTAAACTTTTCACCCTTCCTAGCAAACCGTTGTTTGGCTATGTTACCGCTTTTGCTCAGCCCCTCTTATAGCATTGCTAGTTGCAGGTGAAGACTAAGTTTGTTCCATGTTGGAACATGGATATGTAGGGATATCACAATATATCTTATTTAATTAATGCATCTATATACTTGGTAAAGGGTGGAAGGCTCGGCCTTATGCCTGGTGTTTTGTTCCACTCTTGCCGCCCTAGTTTCCGTCATACCGGTGTTATGTTCCTTGATTTTGCGTTCCTTACGTGGTTGGGTGATTTATGGGACCCCCTTGACAGTTCGCTTTGAATAAAACTCCTCCAGCAAGGCCCAACCTTGGTTTTACCATTTGCTACCACCTATCCCCTTTTCCCTTGGGTTCTGCAGACTCAAGGGTCATCTTATTTTAACCCCCCCGGGCCAGTGCTCCTTCGAGTGTTGGTCCGAACTGAGTAGACTGCAGGGCCCCCTCGTGGAAACTCGAGGTCTGGTTTTACTCGTAGGATGTCTCATCCGGTGTTGCCCTGAGAACGAGATATGTGCAGCTCCTATCGGGATTTGTCGACACATCGGGCGGCTTTGCTGGCCTTGTTTTACCATTGTCGAAATGTCTTGTAAACCGGGATTCCGAGACTGATCGGGTCTTCCCGGGAGAAGGTTTATCCTTCGTTGACCGTGAGAGCTTATAATGGGCTAAGTTGGGACACCCCTGCAGGGTATTATCTTTCAAAAGCCGTGCCCGCGGTTATGTGGCAGATGGGAATTTGTTAATGTCCGGTTGTAGAGTACTTGACACTTGACCTTAATTAAAACGCATCAACCGTGTGTGTAGCCGTGATGGTCTCTTCTCGGCGGAGTCCGGGAAGTGAACACGGTTTCTGGGTTAAGTTTGACGTAAGTAGAGGTTCAGGATCACTTCTTGATCATTGCTAGTTCACGACCGTTCCGTTGCTTCTCTTCTCGCTCTTATTTGCGTATGTTAGCCACCATATATGCTTAGTGCTTGCTGCAGCTTCACCACCTTACCTTTTCCTACCCATAAGCTTAAATAGTCTTGATCTCGCGGGTGTGAGATTGCTGAGTCCTCGTGACTCACAAATACTTCCAAAACAGTTGCAGGTGCCGAAGATACCAGTGCAGGAGACGCAACTGAGCTCAAGTGGGAGCTCGATGAAGATCTTGTTCATTGTGTTGTTTCTTTTCATATTGATCAGTAGTGGTGCCCAGTTGGGACGATCGGGGATCTAGCAGTTGGGTTGTCTTCTTTTCTTTTGGTTCCGTAGTCGGACCTATGTGTGTATTCTGTTTGATGTATGATTTATTTATGTATTGTGTGAAGTGGCGATTGTAAGCCAACTCTTTATCCCATTCTTGTTCATTACATGGGATTGTGTGAAGATGACCCTTCTTGCGACAAAACCACAATGCGGTTATGCCTCTAAGTCGTGCCTCAACACGTGGGAGATATAGCCGCATCGTGGGTGTTACACCATCATCTACTTATTACTTCCTAGTGCCTTCCTCTAGGCCCAAACAATGGTGAAGTGCCATGTAGTCGACGTTCACATAACACCACTAGAGGAAAGACAACATACATCTCATCAAAATATCGAACGAATACCAAATTCACATGACTACTTATAGCAAGACTTCTCCCATGTCCTCAGGAACAAAGGTAACTACTCACAAATCATATTCATGTTCATAATCAGAGGAGTATTAATATGCATAAAGGATCTGAACATATGATCTTCCACCAAATAAACCAACTAACATCAACTACAAGGAGTAATCAACACTACTAGCAACCCACAGGTACCAATCTGAGGCTTTGGGACAAAGATTGGATACAAGAGATGAACTAGGGTTTTAGAGGAGATGGTGCTGGTGAAGATGTTGATGAAGATTGACCCCCTCCCGATGAGAGGATCATTGGTGATGACGATGGCGATGATTTCCCCCTCCCGGAGGGAAGTTTCCCCGACAGAACAGCTCTGTCAGAGCCCTAGATTGGTTCCGCCAAGGTTCCGCCTCGTGGCGGCGGAGTTTCTTCCCGAAAGCTTTCTTATGAATTTTTCCAGGGTAAAAGACTTCATATAGCAGAAGATGGGCACCGGAGGCCTTCCAGGGGGCCCACGAGGCAGGGGCGCACCCAGGGGGTATGGCGCGCCCCCACCCTCGTGGCCAGGGCGTGGGCCCCCTCTGGTAGACTCTTTCACCAGTATTTTTTTTAATTCCAAAAATAACTTCCGTGAAGTTTTAGGACTTGTGGAGCTGTGCAGAATAGGTCTCTAATATTTGCTCCTTTTCCAGCCCAGTATTCCAGCTGCCGGCATTCTCCCTCTGCATGCAAACCTTGTAAAATAAGAGAGAATAGGCATAAGTATTGTGACATAAC
This sequence comes from Aegilops tauschii subsp. strangulata, assembly GCF_002575655.3. Lineage (NCBI taxonomy): Eukaryota > Viridiplantae > Streptophyta > Magnoliopsida > Poales > Poaceae > Aegilops > Aegilops tauschii. The sequence continues at coordinate 206,639,004 of NC_053035.3, read as the reverse complement.
GTGTAATAACAGCCCATAATGCGATAAATATCGATATCAAAGCATGATGCAAAATGGACATATCAACTCCCCCAACCTTAGACCTCGCTTGTCCTCAAGCGGAAGCCGATAACGATAAATATGTCCACATGTTTAGAGATAGAGGTGTCGATAAAATAAAATACGGACATGAGGGCATCATTATCATTCTTATAACAGCAACATATATGGATATTGTCATATGATTTCTTTTGCTCAAGTAATAATCTATTCACAATGTCAAGTATGAATCAGAAACTTCATTGAAAACCAACAAACTATAATCTCAGTCATTGAAGCAATTGCAATTTATCATAACATCAGAAAGAGTCAATATAAGAGCTTTTCAGCAAGTCCACATACTCAACTATCATTTAGTCTTTCACAATTGCTAACACTCACGCAATACTTATGGTTATGGAGTTTTAATCGGACACAGAGAAAGATAGGGGCTTATAGTGTTGCCTCCCAACCTTTTACCTCAAGGGTAATGTCAACCATAATAATTCATGCTAACTTACATCCAATTGGATATATATATATCAGGATCTTTCCAACACAAGGTGCTTGCCAAAGGATAAAATGTAAAAAGGAAAGGTGAAGATCACCATGACTCTTGTAAAAGGTATAAGACAAAAGTAAAAGATAGGCCCTACGCAGAGGGAAGCAGAGGTTGTCATTTGCTTTTAGGGTTGGATGCACGAAATCTTAATGCAAAAGAATGTCACTTTATATTGCCACTTGTGATATGGACCTTTATTATGCAGTCCGTCACTTTTATTTCTTCCACATCACAAGATCGTATAAAGCTTATTTTCTCCACACTAATAAATCATACGTATTTAGAAAGCAATTCTTATTGCACGCAACATGACAACTTACTTGAAGGATCCTACCTATAAGGTGGACTCTCATGGCAAAACTGGGTTTAAGGATATTCGGAAGGACAAGTAGTATCTCTACTTGGTGCAAAGAATTTGGCTAGCATGAGGGAGAAAGGCAAGCTCAACATGTTGGATGATCCATGACAATATACTTTATTTCGGATATAAGAAAACATAACCCATTACGTTGTCTTCCTTGTCCAACATCAACTCTTTAGCATGTCATATTTTAATGAGTGCTCACAATCATAAAAGATGTCCAAGATAGTATATTTATATTTGAAAACTTCTCTTTCTTTATTACTTCCTATTAATTGCAACGATGACCAAAACTATGTTTGCCAACTATCAACAACTTTTATTCATCATACTCTTTATATGTGAAATCATTACTCTCCATAAGATCAATATGATCTCTTTACTTCTTTTTATTCTTTCTTTTTCTTTTATTTCCTCACGATCATAGCAAAATAATCAAGCCCTTGACTCAACACTAATCTTTATTATATATATAGCTCATGGACTCAATTACATAGAAGGATCATAAGGCAAATCTCAAAACTAGATCATGTTAAAACATTATTCTACTAGATCAAGATAATACCAAAAGGATCGAACTAAGAAAAAACAGTAAAGATAGGAGTGTGATGGTGATACGATACCGGGGCACCTCCCCCAAGCTTGGCAGTTGCCAAGGGGAGTGCCCATACCCATGTATTTATTGCTCTTTCTTCGGAGGTGGTGATGATGGAGTTAATTGTGCCTTCAGCTTTTTCATATTGTACTTGAGAAGAGCAATTTCCTCCTTTAAATCATCAACTTCCGTTTCCAGCTTCAAGATCTTGTCACATAAATCTCCCTTGCTTTTCTGCCAAAACGAGAAGGAATAAATCGGTTGTTAGACAGTTTAGCCCTCTTAGGAAGACTAGACTTTTTGAACTTCACATGCATATCCCCAGGTTGAGGTAGAGGGACATCCTCCTCCTCCGAACTTGAATCGTTGATCCTCATCAAATGAGCATCCTCCTCATCATCCGTAGTTCGACCACAAGGAGATAAATCCCCATAGGTCTTTGGGTCAGCAACGAGATGTGAGACATAGCTCTCTCTGTCGGAATCCTGAGATGACATCTTGCTCCAAACCTGCTACAGAAATAGCTCGAAACAAAAATAGAGGATACTTGCGTGGTACGGTGGTCAAAACCTTCGGGGGGTTATATAATGAATTTTTACCGACCAAAAGAAGCATCGTGCAAGAAAACGGAGTCCGGAGAGTACACGAGGTGCCCACGAGGCAGGGAGCGCGCCCAGGGGGTAGGGCGCGCCCTCCACCCTCGTGGAAGCCTCGTGTCCTTCCCGAACTACTTCTTATTTTCCTATTTTCTTAAATATTCCAAAACGGAGAAAAATTGCCATTAGAACTGTTTTGGAGTCGGTTGACTTACCGTACCATATACCTATTCCTTTTCGGAGTCTGAAACGTTCTGGAAAGTGTCTCTTATGTATTCCTCCGGGGTTACGGTTTCAATAACATTGGTTTCAACATTTATAGGATTACCTGAGATATAATGTTTGCTTCTTTGACCGTTCACCACCTTCAGATTTGTGCCTTCGAAGTTGTTGATTTTTATGGCACCGGAACGATAGACCTCCTCGATAACGTAAGGACCTTCCCATTTAGAGAGTTTTCCTGCAAAAAATCTTAAACGAGAGTTGAATAGCAACACATAATCACCTACATTAAACTCACGCTTTTGTATCCTTTTGTCATGCCATCTTTTAGCTTTTTCTTTAAATAGTTTGGCATTCTCATAGGCTTGAGTTCTCCATTCATCAAGTGAGCTAATGTCAAATAACCTCTTCTCACCGGCAAGTTTGAAATCATAATTGAGCTCTTTAATGGCCCAATATGCCTTATGTTCTAGTTCAAGAGGTAAGTGACATGCTTTTCCATAAACCATTTTATACGGAGACATACCCATAGGATTTTTATATGCAGTTCTATAGGCCCATAATGCATCATCAAGTTTCTTGGACCAATTCTTTCTAGATCTATTAATAGTCTTTTGCAAAATTAATTTGAGCTCTCTATTACTCAATTCTACTTGACCACTAGACTGTGGGCGATATGGAGATGCAATTCTATGATTAACATCATACTTAGCAAGCATATTGCGAGAGGCACCATGAATAAAATGTGAACTACCATCGGTCATTAAATATCTAGGGACTCCAAACCTCGGGAAAATAACTTATGTAAGCATCTTAATAGAGGTGTTATGATTAGCACTACTAGTTGGAATAGCTTCTACCCACTTAGTAACGTAATCAACAGCAACTAAAATATGTGTATACCCATTAGAGGAAGGAAACGGACCCATGTAATCAAAGCCCCAAACATCAAATGGTTCAGTAACGAGTGAATAATTCATAGGCATTTCTTGACGTCTACTAATATTACCAATTCTTTGACATTCATCACAAGATAAGACAAACTTACGGGCATCTTTGAAGAGAGTAGGCCAATAAAAACTGGATTGCAATACCTTATGCGCAGTTCTATCTCCAGCGTGGTGTCCTCCATAAGCTTCGGAGTGACACTTGCGTAGGATCTGTTCCTATTCATGCTCAGGTATACAACGTCTAATAACACCATCTACTCCTTCTTTATAAAGATGTGGGTCATCCCAGAAGTAATGTCTTAAATCATAGAAAAACTTTTTATTTTGCTAGTATGTGAAACTAGGTGGTATAAATTTAGCAACAATGTAATTAGCATAATCAGCATACCATGGAGCAGTGCAAGAAGCATTTATGACAGCTAATTGTTCATCAGGAAAGCTATCATCAATAGGTAGTGGGTCATCAAGAACATTCTCTAACCTAGACAAGTTGTCTGCAACGGGGTTCTCAGCTCCCTTTCTATCAATAATACGCAAATCAAATTCTTGTAGCGGGAGAACCCATCTAATGAGTCTAGGTTTAGCATCTTTCTTTTCCATAAGATATTTAATAGCAGCATGGTCAGTGTGAACAGTTACTTTAGAATCAAAAATATACGGTCGGAACTTATCACAAGCAAATACAACCGCTAAAAATTCTTTTTCAGTATTGTCTAGAGTTTGACTAGCATATTGGATAACATTTAATTTCTTATCAACTCTTTGTCCTAGAACAACACCTATAGCAAAATCACTAGCATCACACATAATTTCAAAGGGTAAATTCCAATCAGGTGGCTGAACAATAGGTGCAGAAATCAATGCTTTCTTAAGTATTTCAAATGCTTCTACACAATCATCATCAAAGACAAAAGGAATATCTTTTTGCAAGAGATTAGTCAGAGGCCTGGAGATTTTGGAGAAGTCCTTAATGAGCCTCCTATAAAAAACCAGCATGACCAAGGAAACTTCTTATACCTTTAATGTCCTTGGGACACGACATCTTTTCAATAGCATCAACTTTAGCTTTGTCAACTTCAATACCTCTTTCAGAAATTTTATGCCCCAAGACAATACCTTCATTAACCATAAAGTGGCACTTCTCCCAATTCAAGACAAGGTTAGTTTCTTCACATCTCTGCAAAACTCGATCAAGGTTGCTCAAGCAATCATCAAAAGAAGTTCCATATACAGAGAAATAATCCATGAAAACCTCAACAATCTTTTCATAAAAATAAGAGAATATAGCCATCATGCATCTTTGAAAGGTAGCAGGTGCATTACATAAACCAAAAGGCATACGTCTATAAGCAAAGGTACCGAAAGGACAAGTAAAAGTGGTATTTTCTTGATCCTCTTTTGACACAGGTATTTGAAAGAAACCAGAATAACCATCTAGAAAGCAAAAATGTGTATGTTTGGATAGTCTTTCTAGCATTTGATCAATAAAAGGTAAAGGGTAATGATCCTTTTTAGTATCTTTATTTAATTTGCGGAAATCAATTACCATCCTATAACCTGTAACAATTCTTTGTGGGATCAATTCATCTTTATCATTGGAACAACAGTAATACCTCCCTTCTTAGGGACACAATGGACAGGACTTACCCACTGACTATCAGCAACGGGATAAATTATACCTGCCTCCAGAAGCTTTAGTATTTATGTCCTTACCACTTCTTTGATCTTAGGATTTAACCGTCGTTGGTGATCAACAACTGGTTTAGCGTCTTTCTCCAATTTTATTTTCTACTGGCATAGAGTGGGACTAATGCCCTTAAGATCATCAAGAGTATATCCAATAGCAGCACGGTGCTTCTTCAGAGTTTTCAATAATTTCTTTTCTTCATGCTCTGAAAGGTTAGCACTAATAATAACAGGATATATATTCTTTTCATCAAGATAAGCATATTTAAGAGTATCAGGTAATGGTTTAAGCTCAAACACGGGATCACCCTTAGGTGGAGGAGGATCCCCTAGGATTTCAACAGTCAAGTTGTGTTTCAAAATAGGTCCCTGTTTAAAGATTACTTCATCTATTTCCCTTCTTTCATTCATAAACATATCATTTTCATGGTCTAGCAAATATTGTTCTAAAGGATCATTAGGAGGCACGGCAATAGAAGCAAGACCAATAATTTCATCTTTACTAGGCAATTCCTCATCACGGGGTTGTCTACGAAATTTAGCAAAATTAAACTCATGAGACATATCCCCCAAACCAATAGTAACAACATCCTTTTCGCAGTCTATCCTAGCATTAACAGTATTCAAGAAGGGTCTACCAAATATAATGGGACAAAAGTTACCTTGTGGGAACCAAGAACAAGAAAATCAGTAGGATATTTAACTTTCCCACACAAGACTTCAACATCTCTAACAATCCCAACTGGTGAAATAGTATCTCTATTGGCAAGCTTAATTGTAACATCAATTTCTTCTATATCAGCAGGTGCAATATCATGCATAATTTCTTTGTATAAGGAATGAGGTATTGCACTTGCACTAGCACCCATATCACATAAGCCATGATAACAATGATCTCCTATTTTAACAGAAATAACAGGCATGCCTACAACAGGTCTATGTTTATTTTTAGTATCAGGTCTGGCAATTCTAGCAGTTTCCTCACAGAAGTAAATAACATGCCCATCAATATTATCAGCCAAGAGATCTTTAACCATAGCAATACTAGGTTCAACTTTAATTTGCTCAGGGGGTTTGGGTGTCTTAATATTACTTTTGTTGACTACAGTTGAAGCTTTAGCATGATCCTTTATTCTAACAGGGAAAGGTGGTTTCTCAATATAAGCAGTAGGAACAATAGGATCATTATAAGTGATAGTCTTTTCTTCAACTTTAATAGGTGCAGCCACTTTTACTTCAATGGGAGGATTATATTTAAACCACTTCTCCATAGGGAGATCAACATGAGTAGCAAATGATTCACAGAAAGAAGCTACTATCTCAGAGTCAAGTCCTTATTTAGTGCTAAATTCACGGAAAACATCGGTATCCATAAAAGACTTAACAAAATCAAGCTTAGGTGTTATACCTGACTCCTTACCTTCGTCGAGATCCCAATCTTCAGAGTTGCGTTTAATTCTTTCCAATAAATCCCATTTGAATTCAATAGTCTTCATCATAAAAGAGCCAGTACAAGAAGTATTGAGCACGGAGCGATTATTGAGAGAAAGCCGAGGATAAATTTTTTGAATAATCATTTCTCTTGAGAGCTCATGATTGGGGCATGAATATAACATTGACTTAAGCCTCCCCCAAGCTTGAGCGATGCTTTCTCCTTCGCGAGGCCATAAATTATATATATATAATTACCATCACGGTGAACAAGATGCATAGGATAAAACTTCTGATGAAATTCCAATTTCAATCGGTTGTAGTTCCATGATCCCATATCATCACATAGCCTAAACCATGTCAATGCCTCTCCCTTCAAAGATAAAGCGAAGACCTTCTTCTTGATAACATCCTCGGGCATACCTGCAAGCTTAAATAATCCACAAACTTCATCCACATAGATTAGGTGCAAATCGGGATGTAATGTTCCATCTCCTGTAAAAGGATTAGCTAGCAGTTTCTCTATCATACCCGAAGGAATTTCAAAGTAAACATTTTCAGTAGGTTGAGGAGCAACTCTTTGCTCTACTAGTCGGAGTGAAGATACCCCGAACAAGCCCCTCAAAGGATTATGTTCCAACAAGTGACAGTAAATTTCAGCACAGTATATAAAGTTTTCCTTACCAAATTCCACCTACCAAAGGCGCTTCACTCCCCGGCAACGGCGCCACAAAAGAGTCTTGATGACCCACAAGTATAGGGGATCTATCATAGTCCTTTCAATAAGTAAGAGTGTTGAACCCAACGAGGAGCAAAAGGAAATGATAAGCGGTTTTCAGCAAGGTATTCTCTGCAAGCACTGAAATTATCGGTAACAGATAGTTTTGTGATAAGGTAATTTGTAACGGGTAAAAAGTAATGAAAGTAAACAAGGTGCAGCAAGATGGCCCAATCCTTTTTGTAGCAAAGGACAAGCCTGGACAAACTCTTATATATAGAAAAGCGCTCCCGAGGACACATGGGAATTATCGTCAAGCTAGTTTTCATCACGCTCATATGATTCGCGTTCGTTACTTTGATAATTTGGTTTGTGGGTGGACCGGTGCTTGGGTGCTGCCCTTTCTTGGACAAGCATCCCACTTATGATTAACCCCTATTGCAAGCATCCGCAACTACAAGAGAAGTAGTAAGGTAAGCCTAACCATAGCATGAAACATATGGATCCAAATCAGCCCCTTACGAAGGAACGCATAAACTAGGGTTTAAGCTTCTGTCACTCTAGCAACCCATCATCTACTTATTACTTCCCAATGCCTTCCTCTAGGCCCAAACAATGGTGAAGTGTCATGTAGTCGACATTCACATAACACCAATAGAGGAAAGACAACATACATCTCATCAAAATATCGAACAAATACCAAATTCACATGACTACTTATAGCAAGACTTCTCCCATGTCCTCAGGAACAAAGGTAACTACTCACAAATCATATTCATGTTCATAATCAGAGGAGTATTAATATGCATAAAGGATCTGAACATATGATCTTCCACCAAATAAACCAACTAGCATCAACTACAAGGAGTAATCAACACTACTAGCAACCCACAGGTACCAATCTGAGGCTTTGGGACAAAGATTGGATGCAAGAGATGAACTAGGGTTTTAGAGGAGATGGTGCTAGTGAAGATGTTGATGAAGATTGACCCCCTCCCGATGAGAGGATCGTTGGTGATGACGATGGCGATGATTTCCCCTCCCGGAGGAAAGTTTCCCCGGCAGAACAGCTCTGCCAGAGCCCTAGATTGGTTCCGCCAAGGTTCCGCCTCGTGGCGGCGGAGTTTCTTCCCGAAAGCTTTCTTATGATTTTTTTCCAGGGTAAAAGACTTCATATAGCAGAAGATGGGCACCGGAGGCCTGCCAGGGGGCCCACGAGGCAGGGGGCGCGCCCAGGGGGGTAGGGCGCGCCCCCCACCCTCGTGGCCAGGGTGTGGGCCCCCTCTGGTGGATTATTTCGCCAGTATTTTTTATTAATTCCAAAAATAACTTCCGTGAAGTTTCAGGAATTTTGGAGCTGTGCAGAATAGGTCTCTAATATTTGCTCCTTTTCCAGCCCAGAATTCCAGCCGCCGGCATTCTCCCTCTTCATGTAAACCTTGTAAAATAAGAGAGAATAGGCATAAGTATTGTGACATAACATGTAATAACAGCCCATAATGTGATAAATATCGATATAAAAGCATGATGCAAAATGGACGTATCAAGCATTTCCATATTCATCAAGGTTTTACCAACATCCGTGTCGAGGATCCTGGCAACACATCATACTACCATGATGAATAATGATGGAGGAAGCAGAAGCAAAGGAAGATAACACCTTCTCAGATTTCACCATGAGTGGGCCAAGGAAACAAAATCTGGATGATCGACCGAGAGACATTTAGCACTCCGCTTCTAATGTTCTCCTTGATGTTCTACATACCACAGTCATACTTAAAGCATTAATGTGGCCATCAAGTATAGGTCAGACTTCGGGAAGACAAAGGATCCATAAGGAACAACTTCTAGAATAAGTCATATGACATCCTCATGGGGAGGTGGCTAAATTGCTGAATCAAGATACTACAATAATTGGCCTTCTGGCTAGGTGGGGTAGCCACAACATCCATTTTACCGGCTTATAGAACCAATATTATAATTCTTGGGAAACGTTCCAACCATCATATCTGCCTGAGATTCAGATCTGGTTAGTAACAGGATACTTCAGACTCAACATGTTCGCAAAAGAAAGTTTGCAACACAATTCGACGAGATGACGTTGCGAGATTCTCGGGAGATGAACTACGGAAGCAGGCTCCAAAACATGAGCTCGTTCTGTGTAACACCCCGAGTATCATGCTACAGTAACCCCCTAGGTTTAATCTAATCTTTTTGTTAAACAATGCATGATCATCTTTGATCCTATCTCTTTTCAAATTCCACTTGAATTCAAATTCAATTACTAAGTGAAATTCAAAATTTCACAAACATGAAATCTAAAATGTTCATCATGTGGCTAATAATCATTTGTTACTATTGGTGGTGAACCAACATATTTATAAGGTATTTCACTGCCCTAAACTAAATAAAACAATGTCCTAGTCGATAATTTAATTGCCTTTCTAATTGGTAAAAATACTAAACTACTTTATTTTGGTGCCAAGTTAATTATAGAAGTGGCCTAAGTTAAATTGGTATTTTAGGTGCAAGACTAGTTTTTATAAAACTATTTTGCTTTCTGAAAATAAAAGAAAACAGAAAAGTTTAAAAAAATATAAAAGAAGAGGTGAGAGAGAGAGAGATCCACCCCCTGCCCCTGGGCCTTAGCCGGCCGAATCGGTCTAGCGGCCCAGCACCTCCCCCTCCCTTTGTCGTCTTCCCCCTCCTCTTCTGTTCAACCGACTAAGGGCGCACGCCCCTCGCCGTCCTTGCCTGACCTGCTCGCCGCCCCACGCCGCCACATCGCCGAGGGGATAAGGACGAGTCCCCTAGGCCTCGTCGACAACCCTCGAGATCTTTCTCCCCCGCCTGCTCCTCTCCCTTGCTTTTCCATCTCGCCCGAACACCATCGTCGCCGCCGTTCGCCATTGACGCGGCCACCATGCTCCCCGCGCCTCGCCGATGAGTCCAACAGCTCCCCCTGCTTCCTCTACTCCATCTCTGACCAAGGGTTCGAGCTCAGCGCCACCACAGCCCCGGAATCGAGTTCTTCCGCGCCTACGGTCGCCGGCGCTCCTCCGCCGATTGCCGACGCCTTGCTGCTCCTAAGCCACCACCGTGGCCTCCGTGTGCCTCCCCGGTGAGCAGTATCTCCTTTCCCCTCTCTCAGCGCTGCTCGTAGATGCCCGTAGCCGCCACTTCCATTTTCACCCGAGCTTTACTCCGCCGCGGTGCTCGTCGCCGTCGCTACCGACGATAAAGTGCTCAACCGAGCTCGTAGTCGTGCTCTGGGCACCTCTAGGACCCCCTAGGACCCCTCTTTTGGGCATGTTGCAGCCTCTGTCGTTGTTCGCGATGACACCAGAACACCGGCGTCCGCCACGGTCGACACCGCCGTCGATGTAGCCCTCCTCCGCTTGAACCGATGCAGCAGATCGACGCCCGCTGGACCCCCGACAGCTGCTGCCGTGCTGCTTTCCGCCGCCCGCCCGCACTGGCCACCGCTCGCCGGGTCACGCCCCTCGCCCCGTGTCGCCCGCCTCCGGCCGCTAGCCCCTGCGCCGGTGCCCCGTCTCTCCCCGTCGGCCTAGCCCGCCCGGGCACTGGTGCCCGGTGCCCATGCCCGCATCCGCCGCCCGGTTATGCCCGCGCCCAATCCCCGTTTGTTGCCTGGGCCTATGACAACGGGCCCCACGCCCCTTTTCCAAAAAAAGGAAATATTGAAATTAATTATTTAATTAATTAACCAATTAAGTAGATTAATTAACTTTGTTTAGTTTACCTAATTAACTTGATTAGTTAATTAAAACTGTTAGCTAGTTACTAGTCAATGACAGGCGGGCCCCACTGCCCGGTTTGACCAGTCAATGGTCAGTGTTGACTGCTGACGTCATGATGACATCATGCTGGTGCAATAACTTTGTTTTAGGATTAATAATACTTTCAGAATATTATTAAATCTTCAAAAAAATCATATAAAATAATCCGTAGCTCGGATGAAAATGTTTTCTATATGAAAGTTTCTCAGAAAAATCCAACGAATCCGAATACGCGGTCCGTTCATCTGTCACTTGCCCCTAGCATGCTGAACATGGAACCGTCCCCTCTCTTTTCATCTGTCCAGGAAACGCCAGACGTCGGGAACACTCCTTCGGATGTTTTCCCTCTCCGCCTTTAACGTGTAGTATCGCGTTAGTTCACCTCTAGCACCGCGTATTACCATGTTATGCTTTATGATGCTTTGTTTGCTTTATATTTATTGTTTCTTCCCCCTCTTCTCTCCGGTAGACCTCGAGACCGATGCTGCCCCTGTGATCGACTACGTCGACGACGACACTTCTTCCTTTTCAGCAGAGCTTCCAGGCAAGCCCCCCCTTTGATCATCCCGATATCGCCCATTCCATTCTCTCATGCTTGCATTAGATTTTGCTACTGTTATTGTTTGCTCCTATTCTGATGCATAGCCTACTTTTGTAACCTGCTTATTGTTACCTACCTGCTTATCCTAAACTGCTTAGTATAGGTTGGTTAGTGATCCATCAGTGACCCCCACCTTGTCCTTGTTGCCCCTTCTTCTTCATCGAAGACCCGATCAACGGGATCGAAGACTAGGCCCCGGCACCGCACATCACTTTCCCCTTAGTTGCTCGACACTACTGGGTTACTATCGAGTGCCGAGGGTGAGACCTCTTCAGCACTTCTGATGTTAACCTATAGTGTAGCTATTCGGTCATGGTCGTCGAGGGTGATTTCCTCCTTAACCACTTCCGATACGGCTCTGTCGTGCAACCCCTCAAGTGTGAACCTCGGGGTGGTTCCTCTTACGTTCACCTTGATGATTACATCGAGTGGAATCCGTCAAGGGTGATTCCTCAGGTTTTCCCCTTGGTGTTAGACACACGGTTACTATGGTTACTATGACTTTACACTGAACCATGTTACTAAAGACGGGTCGGCCCTGAGGGGTACCCGCGCAAGCTTAATTGCGAGTGATGTGGAGACGGGTTGACCTGGAGGGTGCCCACGAGATAATTACGAGGCGTGGCCGGGCATTCCTAGCCCTTGCCACAAGTCCTCGAGACGGGGCAACGGGGTGACATCTTTCGTGAGTCTCTGCTTGTTACCGCGCGTTCCTAATCCACTACGATTTGGATATTTGATCCAAGGGGCCTCTGGCCTGATAGCATAACCATCACGTGGGCATAGTATGGGCGTTCTGCGTCGTATGCATCAGCCGAAGCTTAATAGACGTCAGCGACTGAGCGGCGCGCGTCGGGTTGGACTGGTAAGCTCCTACCTTTTTAAGGAGGTAGCTAGATCTGCTCACCGGCCGCCCACGCAACGTGCAGGAGTTCCCGGGGCGATGGCCCATGACCCCTGGGGGCATAGGTTTAGTCCGGCGTGTTGACCTCTCTATTAAGCCTAGGTCGGGTTGCGACGTATTGTTTGGCCGAGGCCGGGCATGACCCAGGAAAGTGTGTCCGGCCGGAGTTAATCGAGCGTGGTGGGTAAGTTGGTGCACCCCTGCAGGGAAGAAAACATCTATCGATAGCCTGTCCTACAGTAACGGACACTTGGAGTTGTTTCCCGATCGATACAACTAGAACTGGATACTTGTGATGAGAATTGGATTGTGATGAGAAATGGATAGTATGGCTCTGGGATTGCTTTCTCGCAGGGAGTCGAGAAAGGATCTTTGGCCGAGGTTGATAACACTTCTACTACTTTACTTTATGCTACTCTACTTCCTCCTGTTGCTGCAAGATGGTGGTTTCCAGAAGATGCTAGTCTTCGATAGGACTAGGCCTCCTCTCTATTCTAGCATTTCTGCAGCTCGGTCCACATATACAGCCTTCCTTTGATAATGTTGCATATGTAGTGTAGATCCTTGCTTGCGAGTACTTCGGATGAGTACTCACGGTTGCTTTGCTCCCTCTTTTTCCACCTCTTTCCTTTCTTCTCGGATGTCGCAACCAGATGGTGGAGCCCAGGATCCAGACGCCATCTTCGACAATGACTGCTACTACCCCGAGGGTGCCTACTACCAAGTGGAGACCGTCGACGGCCAGGAGTAGTTAGGAGGCTCCCAAGCAGGAGGCCTTGCCTTTTCGATCGTAGATGCTTTTGTGCTAGCCTTCTTAAGGCAAATTTGTCTAACTTATGCCTGTACTCAGATAATTGTTGCTTCCGCTGACCCTTGTGTATTCGAGCTGATGTATTCGAGCCCTCGAGGCCCCTGGCTTGTAATATAAAGCTTGTATTATTTTATTTTGTGTCTAGAGTTGTGTTGTGATATCTTCCCGTGAGTCCTTGATCTTGATCGTCCACCTTTGTGTGTATGATTAGTGTACGATTGAATCGAGGGCGTCACAAGTTGGTATCAGAGCCGACTGCCTGTAGGTAGCCCCCTTTCCAACTCCTTGGCTGAAGTTGAGTCTAGTCACTTAAAAAAACTTTTACTAACATGGCTGTGTGGCTTACGGGCCCACGTCGCCATTGGGTGGTATTAGGATCTTTTACTCCTCGTCTATACTCTGGGACTCTGATCTCTCTTCCATTCGGGTTAAATAATTTTGCTAACTCTAACACTAGGTTATTGTAACCGCTTCCTCCCAGAGAGCTCCTTCAGTCCAGATGATCGCCTGCTGCACTAGAAGATTCCGAAGATACTCTCTGATGTTATCCCGATAACTTGTGCTCATCGCGTTTGCAATTCCCTACCACCGATAAGCCCCTATGAATAACTGCATATCCTTGTCGCTCATACCTTCATCCCCAGTTGCTCTTGTTACTACAAGATACCCCGAAATACTTGTCGTTGTTCCGAGAATCCTTTGTGCCTTTTGCTTTGCAGCTTCTTTTTGCACTACGGATAATTCACTTAACCGGGGTTCGTTCGTTCCCAGTTGTTCATATGCTTTCCAAAATACCTGAAAATGCTATATGATCTTTCAAAATCCTCTGCAGCCTATTGCTCTTGATTCTCCTTGCCTGCTTGCATTAGGATTAATTCCATATGTCTAGCAATATTCTTTAAAAATCTTTGTGATTGTCATTCTGTTCCTATGGATTCAGCGTGTGTGCGAATACTCGCAATCATCAATTAATCCTTGGAAATTTTCTTTCCGGCTCAGACATCCTTCCAGATATGACCTGGTTCTTTCCCAATCCAGATTTGATCGGGTGAACCTTTAAGTCTATTCAACTTACTCATCTTTTGATCAGAGCCTCTGCTTCTAATCCTTCATCTTGAAATCATAATTCCTTTGTACCCAAGCATCGAGTCATTCAGACGTTTCTATTAGTCGATGCCTTTGCATCCACTTCTTCATCTGATTGATTACTGATACTCACATCAACTCTGTTGTGAATTGCCGGATCCATTGTTGGGTTGTTATCCGACAGTGTCCTTCTCATCCAAAATTTTGTGAGTTTTCCCTGATACATAATACCTTCGGTAAATTGTACCATCGGCTTTGACTTCGATACTCTGCTTTCAAACTCGTATCTTTTGCTTGGTTGATGGTTGTATAGATTCATAAAAATGCCCTGATGGGTTGAACTTATGTCTTCCATAATCCACGTGAACCCAAGAGTTCTCACGAGTCTTACTCTTCTGGTACTTCGCCAGATAAATCTTATGCTCTACAATTTGTTCGAAAACGAGGAGTGATGAAAGGTTATGCATTGAAGAAGTGGGAGTCGACCTTGAATCTTTGTGTTCATGCCCATGGACCCGATGTAGAACTTATCATGGAAGCTGCTCATAAAAATAATTATTTCTTTGATACAAGCTTATCTTGTACCTATGAATTGATCCTTTGCCATCGTGGTTCCGACCATATTTCCTCCTTGATTCCATTTACTGGATAAGTTAAAATACTTATCCTCTGCAAATCATTCCCCCCGTCCAACCTCTACTCTGTTTTACCTTCCGGCATTACACCTAGTACTTGATACTGGGAAGTTTTATACCCCATCACATCATTCCTAGCCTGATCGGCTATATTTTTATTGTGTCAAGTTTTAACTGTGCTACCTGGTCCTTATGCCCGGAGCAACTTCCGACGATGAGATAAGTTTATGACAATATTCCTCATTTTATCATTTCACCTCGAACAACAAGCTTGACTTCGAGCTTGTGTCGAATCCGTGGTTCTCATAGCCTTTCACTTCATCCTTCCTTTTCTGCTCGATGGCATCTTCATAGAGTCTCTCGAAAAAAATTCGTGATCACCGTCAACACTTTGGCTTCTTCAGAGATGCCAATTGAATTCATGGCTAGAAATACCATCCCTGCCCCTCGATGGTTTGTGATATCATCGATGGCATCCTTGACTTCCTGCCAACACAGACCTAGTTGTGTTTGGTTATTCCTTACGTTCCAAGGTAATCTTGGAAGTGTTCCTTTGTATCCTTTGTGATCTTCAGATCCAACTCTTACCCGAAACACCGTGTTATTGCTACCTTGAAGCTTGACTATGGTACTCCGTATATCAACAAGAACATTGGAAGCACAATGCTAAATGTTTCTTGGTTTATTATTCAAACACCATGGTGTGGGTAATATCATGATTCTTCCCTCGCCCCTTTGTCTAAATACTTTTGAACTTGTTGTCCTATCATGTATATCATGCTCTGCCTTTCCTTGGAAGGACATACCCTCAATTCTTGTGTGCAAACACATTTTTCCTTTCCTTGGTCTGATTAATCCTGATAAACACCTTTTCCTTTCCATCGCTTTGTTAGTCTTTCTTTTGATCTATATGATATAAGCAGAAATAATTCCCTGCTTATAAAAACACCTCGAGGTACAATTCGGTTAGTACGACCCTGTTACTAATGTTGATGACATTCCGGTAACCACCGATGGACGAGAACTTTGCCTATTGGTCCGCCTCGTCTTAACGAGCAGGAAAATGGTTTTCTTCGTCCCTCGCCCTTGGTACCAATGTTGTTGCCAACATAACTGACAGGCCATCCTCTGACATGCCTCGCTATCATGACAGTGCAAGATGTCAGCGCTCTTTTCTACTTTTAACTCACATGGTGGGCCAATAACCCACAGTTCCACAGGATCCAAACCTGACTCCCCCGTACACCCCTATTTCCAAAGTTATTCCTCACACTTGGCTTCGTACGCAATTCACGAGCCACCTTCCTAAAGATATATGTTGGTATCCGATGCAATATTACTCCCGTTGCTCTGGATCCCTTTCACACTCTGTTCCATGCAACGAACGATGAACTATCCGCTCGAAACTTCTTAGTGCACCTTCTTACTTTGCTCTCGATGTTTTTCTAGGATTTCAACTCGAGAGATGCCTCTATGCCTTGTTCACTGAGATAGCCCCCAGGTACCTAACATATGTCGCGCTCCGCCTTTCCCGAGTTTTTCCCCTTATCTTTTTCGTAAGTACGATGAAGATCCCAAAGAAATGATGATGACTTGCAATAGAGAACTGAAGACATCAACATAATGGATCGACCTCTTCGAGAAGAGAAATCAAGGACGAGAAGATCCGTTAGATTTTTGTAACCAGAACTTTCCCCCTTACCCCCCCTCTTAAATCTAGGGACGAGATTTCTTGTAGTAGAGGAGATTTGTAACACCCCGAGTATCATGCTACAGTAACCCCCTGGGTTTAATCTAATCTTTTTGTTAAACAATGCATGATCATCTTTGATCCTATCTCTTTTCAAATTCCACTTGAATTCAAATTCAATTACTAAGTGAAATTCAAAATTTCACAAACATGAAATCTAAAATGTTCATCATGTGGCTAATAATCATTTGTTACTATTGGTGGTGAACCAACATTTTTATAAGGTGTTTCACTGCCCTAAACTAAATAAAACAATGTCCTAGTCGATAATTTAATTGCCTTTCTAATTGGTAAAAATACTAAACTACTTTATTTTGGTGCCAAGTTAATTATAGCAGTGGCCTAAGTTAAATTGGTATTTTAGGTGCAAGACTAGTTTTTATAAAACTATTTTGCTTTCTGAAAATAAAAGAAAACAGAAAAGTTTAAAAAAATGTAAAAGAAGAGGTGAGAGAGAGAGAGAGAGATCCACCCCCTGCCCCTGGGCCTTGGCCGGCCGAATCGGTCCAGCGGCCCAGCACCTCCCCCTCCCTTTGTCGTCTTCCCCCTCCTCTTCTGTTCAACCGACTGAGGGCGCACGCCCCTCTCCGTCCCCGCCTGACCTGCTCGCCGCCCCACGCCGCCACATCGCCGAGGGGATAAGGACGAGTCCCCTAGGCCTCATCGACAACCCTCGAGATCTTTCTCCCCCGCCTGCTCCTCTCCCTCGCTTTTCCATCTCGCCCGAACACCATCGTCGCCGCCGTTCGCCATTGACGCGGCCACCATGCTCCCCGCACCTCGCCGATGAGTCCAACAGCTCCAACTACTTCCTCTACTCCATCTCTGACCAAGGCTTCGAGCTCGGTGCCACCACAGCCCCGGAATCGAGTTCTTCCGCGCCTACGGTCGCCGGCGCTCCTCCGCCGATTGCCGACGCCTTGCTGCTCCTAAGCCACCACCGTGGCCTCCGTGTGCCTCCCCGGTGAGCAGTCTCTCCTTTCCCCTCTCTCAGCGCTGCTCGTAGATGCCCGTAGCCGCCACTTACATTTTCACACGAGCTTTACTCCGCCGCGGTGCTCGTCGCCGTCGCTACCGACGATAAAGTGCTCAACCGAGCTTGTAGTCGTGCTCCGGCCACCTCTAGGACCCCGTAGGACCCCTCTTTTGGGCATGTCGCATCCTCTGTCGTTGTTCGCGATGACACCAGAACACCGGCGTCCGCCACGGTCAACACCGCCGTCGATGTAGCCCTCCTCCGCTCGAACCGATGGCGCAGATCGACGCCCGCTGGACCCCCGATAGCTGCTGCCGTGCTGCTTTTCGCCGCCCGCCCGCACCGGCCACCGCTCGCCGGGCCACGCCTCTCGCCCCGTGTCGCCCGCCTCCGGCCGCTGGCCCCTGCGCCGGCGCCCCGTCGCTCCCCGTCGGCCTAGCCCGCCCGGGCACTGGTGCCCGGTGCCCATGCCCGCATCCGCCGCCCGGTTTCGCCCGCGCCCAATCCCTGTTTGTGGCCTGGGCCTATGACAACGGGCTCCACGCCCCTTTTCCAAAAAAAGGAAATATTGAAATTAATTATTTAATTAATTAACCAATTAATTAGATTAATTAACTTTGTTTAGTTTACCTAATTAACTTGATTAGTTAATTAAAATTGTTAGCTAGTTACTAGTCAATGACAGGCGGGCCCCACTGCCCGGTTTGACCAGTCAACGGTCAGTGTTGACCGCTGACGTCATGATGACATCATGCTGGTGCAATAACTTTGTTTTAGGATTAATAATACTTTCAGAATATTATTAAATCTTCAAAAAAATCATATAAAATAATCCGTAGCTCGGATGAAAATGTTTTCTATATGAAAGTTTCTCAGAAAAATCCAACGAATCCGAATACGCGGTCCGTTCATCTGTCACTTGCCCCTAGCATGCTGAACATGGAACCGTCCCCTCTCTTTTCATCTGTCCAGGAAACGCCAGACGTCGGGAACACTCCTTCGGATGTTTTCCCTCTCCGCCTTCAACGTGTAGTATCGCGTTAGTTCACCTCTAGCACCGCGTATTACCATGTTATGCTTTATAATGCTTTGTTTGCTTTATATTTATTGTTTCTTCCCCCTCTTCTCTCCGGTAGACCTCGAGACCGATGCTGCCCCTGTGATCGACTACGTCGACGACGACACTTCTTCCTTTTCAGCAGAGCTTCCAGGCAAGCCCCCCCCCCTTTGATCATCCCGATATCGCCCATTCCATTCTCTCATGCTTGCATTAGATTTTGCTACTGTTATTGTGTGCTCCTATTCTGATGCATAGCCTGCTTTTGTAACCTGCTTATTGTTACCTACCTGCTTATCCTAAACTGCTTAGTATAGGTTGGTTAGTGATCCATCAGTGACCCCCACCTTGTCCTTGTTCCCCCTGCTTCATCATCGAAGACCCGATCAACGGGATCGAAGACCAGGCCCCGGCACCGCACATCACTTTCCCCTTAGTTGCTCGACACTACTGGGTTACTATCGAGTGCCGAGGGTGAGACCTCTTCAGCACTTCTGATGTTAACCTGTAGTGTAGCTATTCGGTCATGGTCATCGAGGGTGATTTCCTCCTTAACCACTTCCGATACGGCTCTGTCATGCAACCTCAAGTGTGAACCTCGGGGGTGGTTCCTCTTACGTTCACCTTGATGATTACATCGAGTGGAATCAGTCAAGGGTGATTCCTCATGTTTTCCCCTTGGTGTTAGACACACGGTTACTATGGTTACTATGACTTCACACTGAACCATGTTACTAAAGACGGGTCGG
Organism: Aegilops tauschii subsp. strangulata; assembly: GCF_002575655.3. NCBI lineage: Eukaryota > Viridiplantae > Streptophyta > Magnoliopsida > Poales > Poaceae > Aegilops > Aegilops tauschii. The sequence goes on along the minus strand of NC_053035.3, from coordinate 206,619,496 downwards.
CCCTGAGGGGTAGCCGCGCAAGCTTAATTGCGAGTGATGTGGAGACGGGTTGACCTGGAGGGTGCCCACGAGATAATTACGAGGCTTGGCCGGGCATTCCCAGCCCTTGCCGCAAGTCCTCAAGACGGGGCAATGGGGTGACATCTTTCATGAGTCTCTGCTTGTTACCGCACGTTCCTAATCCACTACGATTTGGATATTTGATCCAAGGGGCCTCTGGCCTGATAGCATAACCATCACGTGGGCATAGTATGGGCGTTCTGCGTCGTATCCATCAGCCGAAGCTTAATAGACGTCAGCGACTGAGCGGCGCGCGCCGGGTTGGACTGGTAAGCTCCTACCTTTTTAAGGAGGTAGCTAGGTCTGCTCACCGGCCGCCCACGCAACGTGCAGGAGTTCCCGGGGCGATGGCCCATGACCCCTGGGGGCATAGGTTTAGTCCGGCGTGTTGACCTCTCTATTAAGCCTAGGTCGGGTTGCGACGTATTGTTTGGCCGAGGCCGGGCATGACCCAGGAAAGTGTGTCCGGCCGGAGTTAATCGAGCGTGGTGGGTAAGTTGGTGCACCCCTGCAGGGAAGAAAACATCTATCGATAGCCTGTCCTACGGTAACGGACACTTGGAGTTGTTTCCCGATCGATACAACTAGAACTGGATACTTGTGATGAGAATTGGATTGTGATGAGAAATGGATAGTATGGCTCTGGGATTGCTTTCTTGCAGGGAGTCGAGAAAGGATCTCTGGCCGAGGTTGATAACACTTCTACTACTTTACTTTATGCTACTCTACTTCCTCCTGTTGCTGCAAGATGGTGGTTTCCAGAAGATGCTAGTCTTCGATAGGACTAGGCCTCCTCTCTATTCTAGCATTTCTGCAGCTCGGTCCACATATACAGCCTTCCTTTGATAATGTTGCATATGTAGTGTAGATCCTTGCTTGCGAGTACTTCGGATGAGTACTCACGGTTGCTTTGCTCCCTCTTTTTCCACCTCTTTCCTTTCTTCTCGGATGTCGCAACTAGATGGTGGAGCCCAGGATCCAGACGCCACCTTCAACGATGACTGCTACTACCCTGAGGGTGCCTATTACCAAGTGGATACCGCCGATGACCAGGAGTAGTTAGGAGGCTCCCAGGCAGGAGGCCTTGCCTTTTCGATCGTAGATGCTTTTGTGCTAGCCTTCTTAAGGCAAACTTGTCTAACTTATGTTTGTACTCAGATAATTGTTGCTTCCGCTGACCCTTGTGTATTCGAGCTTATGTATTCGAGCCCTCAAGCCCCCTGGCTTGTAATATAAAGCTTGTATTATTTTATTTTGTGTCTAGAGTTGTGTTGTGATATCTTCCCGTGAGTCCTTGATCTTGATCGTACACCTTTGCGCGTATCATTAGTGTACGATTGAATCGAGGGCGTCACATTCTGCTACACACATGTGAACACGCTGTCCCAGACAAGCATGGCCACATAGTAGTCTTACAACGAAACACTATCGAGTTCTGTTTGGGAACCATCATCGAGGATACCGAAGTCCTCACATAAGTCCGGATTAGCTCTTAAGAAGGAACTTCTTCTCCTTGAACAACTCAGTCAGTGGCTTGGTGTGCTAGGGAATACATATGGAATGAAGGTTGTAAGTCTCCAAACCACAGAATACTTCGCACGTATGCATGACTAACTTGGGATGATTCTAGAGGAAGCAAACAATCTTTCTCGAATCCACGGCGACAACTTACATCAAGTGCACGTGAATTAGTGGAAGTCTCTTCTTTCATCCAAACATATACCTCATGAACGGGACACGAAGGCAATGCTTACAAAGTTTCCAATACTAGCTTAATGTCCAACAAAATCATGGAGAAGATAAGGATGTTGTCGATGGGCTCAACAACATTTATCGAGGTTCCATATAAATGGAATTCCACAATCATGTGAACAAGGTGATAGCATTGGTCAGACGCAAAAGATATAATGGTGTATGCTCGAGGAGACAACCACGAGTAGGACAACATTACAAACATCGTTGGTTCTGATTTGATTTGACAACAGCCCACACTCAAATCAAAGTTTGGACAAGACAATAGATCCAACAATTGATCACGACGATCAATAAATGAAGATATCATCTTTCTTCAACACATACACACACAGAAGATATCCCTTAGAGATGAACTAAGTCGGACAAACTTTTATCTTCCAACTCTCCAAGTTGTTGTTTAGCCTATCCAACTAGTTCAGGAGTATTCAACACAGATCCTTGGAGAAAGGGTGGTTTATAGAAAAACCAACTTGATCACGAACTCAACATAGCGGTCAGGTGACAACCTGGTAATACTTCTAGGAAGATATCCGGAAAATCACAAACCACTGATATGTTATTAAGCTCGAGAACAATCATGCTTTTCAGGGAAAGATGATATGATCACGAGAGCAAGGGATTGACACAATCCTAACTCTTTGATCGAAGAGTGCACTAGGGAAAATGGACTAGATAGCACGATCAATCTTAGAATGATGATTCGATAACCAACTCGCTAGGAGTGAAATTATTGTCCATTAACTACCGAATAATAGGGTTGCTAGGAGTATTGATTTCACACATCGCAGTTCACTCGTCGGCATTCTGGTTGTAACCAACACAGATACCGAGGAATGAAGAATGATGGAGAGAAGTATCACTGATTTAAGAATTCATAAGAGGGTGTGCAATTCTCACGATACTCTTATTATGAAAAAGGGTGATACTCCGAGGTAGAATAGAACAAAAGCTGGATTGGCATTTTGATATGTGGATTACAACTACTTTGACCCAATCCTAGAAATGGATGAGGTACTGGAGTTTGTTTCTCCTAGTCATTCCGGAATAGAATGGCTTGATGGTCCACAAGAATAATAGGCATCGATAACATGAATGCACAACTATTCTTGACCAACAATTGATACAGGAGGGTCTGAATACAACTAAAAAGGGACAATTCAGAGGAACATATAATTTCTTTAAGTTGTAGATGCATCGGTTAGCATGTTGAATAAATTCAACATGTTTCTTCCGGATAACCCATGCAGAAAGGAAGGACTGGCAGGTTCACAATATAGAATCGAGAACTCATCAAGAGCACTCCTATTGTGATCTTTTGGTTCAAAGAACTTCTGCCACATTAACCCATGGTATTTGGAAGATTGATATACCACGGACCTCGAAGACTATCACAAGGTTAGTAATATCCTAGAGGAACTAGCAGACACTATCAACACGAGATAAGTGGAGTGAATCTTGGGTTCAAGAACCCAGGAATGGAATACCTACTAACTAATAACATCATGGGATGCTTTCGAGAATGATAGGCAGAATCATCACACTGGGAACACAAAACATGGCTAGATTACTAGGTGATTCTCTAAGATGCCTAGGGTCATAATAATAGCTCCAACATATATGCCAAGGAAACAGAGTACCTCAACACACTGGTTAGTGTGGTTAATCTGGCCCAAAGGAACATCGGGAACGGAAAGAAGGGAGTTGCAAATGCATCAGACTATTTAGAAACCTAGGATGACTCGGATAGGATAACGGCTATAAATGCTCAAAAGGATTTGATGCATCCTGCAAAATGGTGGCATAACCAATCAACACCACAATATCAAGGTTCCGAGATCAACTGTCAGCACATGGAAATAGTAGGAACTGAACTGAGGCTTGAATCCATCAATCTTATAAGTCTATGGATTAGTAACACGTGATCCTAATAGAAAGAATAGAAAGCCTAGTTCCTTAACCCCGTAGGAAAGATAAGATGACTCGGATCAGAAGGGTATAAGGTAAAGGAGTAAAAGAGTCTTACGTTCCCTTCCACAATCAATTCCCTTATATAACTAAAGCATTTCTAGACTCGACTTTGACCAGTTTGGCTTGGTAATCCTACAAGCAGTCAGGCTCTGATACCAAGGCTGTCAGGACCCCGATCCTAAGTCACACCGATCTAGCATGTAACACATCATACACTTTGCGGCCTCACACACGGCATTCCCACGGGTGCCACCTTACCTGGCCCGGGACCGTTTACGCCTTTTGGATCACGTATATGATAGTGTCGCTAGCATCCATATGACAGAGAACCCGGGCCGACATGACTAGTTGTGAATCCAAAGTGGCACTAACTTACAGGGACAGGCATACATGACCCAGCAACGAACGTGTCGGTCATCAACGTATGAACCCAAGTCGTAGCAAGCTACATGGACTTAAAGGAACAACGCGTGACATTTCCTTGAAGGGACAGACACAGGAACGAACAAGGACACATGCCGGCCAGCCTAAGTGTTCCGGAGCAGTAGCAAGCTACCATGGCTCAGTGGAAGCACTAGGAGACATTTCCCAGTAAGAAAGGCTACCAAGAATAAACAACTAGGTTGTCGGATCCCACACATACCAAGCATTTCATTAACATACACACAATATGCTCGATATGTGCAAATACAACATGGCATCACAACAAAACTCTATGACTCAAAGTATTTATTCATTAGGCTCCGAGGAGCCAGATAATACAAACATGGGTCTGATGACCCAGCATTCAAGTCATACAAGCAATAAGCACATGCGTAAGCTTAACTTGTCTGAGTACAGACAACTACAAATGAAAAAGGTTGAGAAGCCTGACTATCTACAAGACCCTGCCGAGGGCACAAGATCGTAGCTGAGGTAACAAGCTAAACGTCGAAGTCCAGGCGGAACTACTAGTGAGACTAAAGTCTCTCTGCAAAAACATAAATTAAGCAAACATGAGTACAAATGTACCCAGCAAGACTTACATCAGAACTAGCTACATATGCATCATTATCAACAAAGGGTGGTGGAGTTTAACTGCAGCAAGCCAGCTTTGACTCAGTGGCTATCCTGTACTACAATTGCAAGTAACTCTTTTGAGGTGGTGCACATGAGTCCACATATTCACCATATCAATACACCACTATGGATCCGCTCCCGTTTCCCTACGAGAACGCCATCCATAGCACTCACGCTTATCTTGCGCATTTTAGAGTATCCACTTTCACTTGTCTATGAAATGTACAGGCAACCCAGAAGTCCTTTACCGCGGACGCGTCTATTCGAATAGATGATGTTAACCCTGGAGGGGTGTACTTCTTCACACACGCTCTCGCCACTTACCACCATGTACACGTCGTGTATCTCGGCAACCTTCAAGCGGAAGCCTGGCGAGAGAGTCAGCCACGACCTGACTAACCACGCAAGTCTCTAGTCTAGGTTTATCGCCTATTCGGGTTCCATCCGCAAGGAGATCCGGCCGGGGTGTCGCTCGCGGCTCCAAACGATGTGTACAGGGCTCCCAAGCCCACCAAACTGGCGACGCTTGGTATACCCGGCCACGGTGCCTAGTCTGTCCCAAGCCCACCTGTACCGGGTACCACTTGGTAGACTCCTAACACTACCTACAAACACCAGAAACTAGTTGCAACTCCTGGACAGAGATCGAGGCGATTAATAAGCCGAGAGGGGTCGAGTTACCGGAACCCAATGTGTGGTAGTAACTGTCATGGATCACAAACATAGAACTCAGTTCCTGAGGACGGTTTCAATGAGACAACCCACCATGTACTCCTACATGGCCACTCACCGCTAGCTTTACGAAATCGTGTTCACACACTTAGCTCTCAGCAGTAGGACATGTTCACAACTTTCCAATTCATCCCCGATGAATCAGACCTGACACAACTCTAAGCAATAGCAGGCATGACAAACAAGCATGAATGAGTAGGCACATCAGGGATCAAACAACTCCTACTCATGCTAGTGGGTTTCATCTATTTACTGTGGCAATGATAGTTCATGCAGAGGAAAAGGGGTTCAACTACCGCAGCATGTAACAGTTGACACGTTGTTATCCTAATGCAGTAAAAGAGAGCAGGAGCAAGAGAGTGGGATTGTATCGGAATGAACAAGGGGGTTTTTCTTGCCTGGCACTTATGAAGATAGTATAGCTCTTCATCGGTGTCATCGAACTCATCGTCGGAACACGTCTATCGAGAGGGAACAACCACCGGCAACAGAGAAGGAACACAATAATGCAATGCACAATATGATGCATGATCATGACATGTAAATATGTTGTGATTTGAGCTAATGCAACTAGCAACAGGTTAAATGGAGTTGGTTTGAATCCAAGATTCAAATTCAAACTCCATATGTGGATATTCAAATGCCATTTATATGATTGGTCCTAAACAGCAGCTATAAGTTGTTCTAACATGCATGGAAATGGTACGGATGGATAGATTGGATTTTTCTGATAATTTTTCATATATAAATCTTTTCATTCTAAGCTATAGATTAATTTCTATGATTTTTTGAAGTTTAGGACTTTTTCTCGAATTTCTGGTTATTTTGAAAATAAACTAATTCCAGAAAAGATTAACTGCGACAACACTGCGTCAGCATGACGTCAGCGAGTCAAAAGGGATGGTCCAGGTCAAACCTAGCGTGCGGGGTCCACACGTCAGTGACTCAATTAGTTAACTAACTAATTAGGGGTTAGGTTAGTCACTAATCTAACTTTGACCAGGGGCTGGGCCCGCATGTCAGCAAACCAGGGGGTCAAATCCCTGGTCAACTGGGTCAAATCACCGGCATTTAGACGCCGGCAACGACCAGACGCGGCGACGGTGCTCGGGATTTGGCTATGGTGCCCCGTACGATGCGCGGCTAGGCTCGCTGGAGAGCTCTTGTCGGCGCGCATCGGATGGGTGTGGTAGACGGGCGTGTGGTGGCCGGAGCTGACAGCGACAAGCTCGGCAGCGTCGGCCGGCGTTCAGGTGTGCGCGGGAACGCGGCTGCGCTGTGCCAACGGGCGAGGCGAAGCACTGGAGATGCTCTACGCGGTGCAGCGAGCTTGGTGGACCCGCGCCCGGAACCAAATGGTCACCAGAGCGTCGACGGTGTTGAGCGCAGGCGGCGGCGGGTTTCCGTCATCGGCGAAACGGCTACTAGAGCTAGCAAACATCGCAGAGACAAGGGGGATACGGTGTAGAAGCTCACGGGGATCGTGTAGGGCAGGTCGGTGAGCTCGGGGAGGGGCCGGAGCAAGCGGGGCGGCGATGGCGATCTCGGCGGACCGAGGTTGAAGAAGACGGCGTGGTCGGTGTTCAAGGGCGTCCGGCGGGGCGTGGCTCAGTGAGGGGGTCGAGGACGAAGTAGCGGAGATTCTTGGCACATCGGCGCTGCGTGGGGTGGCCGGTGGACTCGGCGGCGAGGAGTGGCGCGCTCCTGGGCGCCTCGGAGAAGAGGGGGAGAGGGTGCCAGAGGAGGGGGGGAGCTCGAGGGAGATAGAGGGAAAGTCGGGCGGCTCTGGGGGATCATGTGGCGTCGTCCAGACGCGTCGAGGAGGAGCCAGGCAGACAGGGAGGGAGGAGGTGGCCGTGGCGTGTGGCTGTGCGCGTCGGGCATGCGCCCTCGCCTACTGGCGCGAGGAGGAAGGCGACAGGAGAGCGCATGGTGGGCTGGGCCGCCAGGTAAGGTCCAGATGGGTTTCTCTCTCTCTGCTTTCTGTCTTTTATTTCTCTTTTCTATTTCTCTGTATTTTGTTTTGATTTTATTTAAAACACCAAATCATTTTTTAAACTTTATGTAAATTGTTATGTGAGCTCAGAAACTAGTCCAAGGTCACAGGCAACTTACAAAAATATTTGAACTTTATTTCTTATATAACAGAAATAAATCCAACTAAAATATGTCATTGATTTAATTCAAAGGCCCAAAATAAATATTTCTGTGATTCCAAAAATATTGGTTTCAATTTTACCTCTTACCAATATTTTCACAGAGTAACAGGAACATTTCATTGGGCTCATTTGATGAGAATTAAATGTTGATTATTTTTTAACTGATTTCTGAGGGTTTCAACAAACCTCAGTTCAACTTTCAGAAATTTTAGACATGATGCATGAGTGCAGATGCAACTATTTCACTCAAGTATTCTAGGGCTATGACACCTTGGGCATCCCCAAGCTTGAGCTTTTGTGTCTCCTTAATTCCTTCTATATCACGGTTTCCCTAAATCTTAAAAACTTCATCCACACAAAACTCAACAAAAACTCGTGAGATAAGTTAGTAATAACCAATGCAAAAACCTTATCATTCTCTATTGTAAAAAATCACTAAAATTATTATGCAACATTGCATACTAAATGCCTCTGCATATCTAATACTCCTATCCTCAAATAGAATCATTAAACAAGCAAACATATGCAAACAGTGCAAACATAACAGCAATCTGCCAACACAGTACAGTATGTAAAGAATGCAAGAGTATCAATACTTATTCAACTCAAAAAATTCTGAAAATTTAACACACTGTAGAAAATTTATCAGAGCTTATTGTGCAAAAAGTTTCAACATTTTATCACATTCTGAATTTTCTCGGGAATTTTTGCAACAATGACAAACTTTCTGTTTTGAAACAGCAACTCATACACTTGCAAAATAAGCATGGTAAAGCCTCTCCTTGGCATTTTTATTGGAAAGAAAGATGCAAAATATTACTCTAAATAATAGCAAGAAAATCCTAACAAAATAAAATGACGCTCCAAGTAAAACTCATATCATGTGACAAATGAAAACACAGCTCCAAGTGAGGTTACCGATAATGTTGAAGACGGAAGAGGGGATGCCTTCCGGGGCATCCCCAAGCTTAGTTGCTTGGATCTTCCTTGAATATTACCTTGGGGTGCCTTGGGCATCCCCAAGCTTCGGGTCTTGTCACTCCTTATTCTCCTCGTATCGATATCTCACCCAAAACTTGAAAACTTCAATCACCCAAAACTTAACGGAACTCCGTGAGATAGGTTAGTATGATAAAGAGCAAACCATTTCACTTTGGTACTGTCAAAGACAAGATTCATAGCATATCATTTCCACAACTTATATTGAGCAATATAAGCCATAGAAACTAGAAAACAAGCAAACTATGCATTGAAAACAGAATCTGTCAAAAACATAACAGTCTGTAGTAATCTGTACTCCAACCATATTTATGCTACTCCAAAAATTCTGAAAAATTAGGACCATGTAGAGAATTTGTATATCTATCACCTGTAGAAAATTCAGAATTTTTCCACGTTGCAGTAAAATATCAGAATTTCTGCACTGGACGCAAAAGTTTCTGCTTTTTGCACAGAAGCAAGTCAACTATCATCCACACTATCCCAAAGGCTTTACTTGGCACTTTATTGAAATAAAACCTATAAAACATGATTACTACAATAGCTAAATCATGTTAACACGCAAAAATAGTAGGGGTAAATGTTGGGTTGTCTTCCAACAAGCGCTTTTCTTTAATGCCTTTTAGCTAGGCATGATGATTTCAATGATGCTCGCATAAAAGATAAGAATTGAAACATAAAGAGAACATCATGCATCATAAGTTCCTTTCTCATAATAATTTTCAGTAGCATCATGAATAGATTCATCAATATAACCATTACATAAAGCATTCTTTTCATGATCCACAAGCATAGAGAATTTATTACTGTCCACATAAGCAATTTTATTCTCGTTCACAATAGTGGGAGTATCATATGAAACTTGAATACTAAAAATTGTTCCCACATTAAGAGAGTAATGTTCAGTAAAAGGATATTAAAAATTATGACAATAATTATCACTACTTTTTATAACATAAGTATCATCACAATAATACTCATAAGTAGGAGGCATGCAATCATCATAGCAAATTTGATCATTCAAAGTAAGGGGACTAAAATGATCATCCCCATTAAGCATAGCATCCCCAAGCTTGGGACAAACATTAATTGCAGCAAATAAATTCTCAAACATGTCATTTTCATCAAACATAGCATCCCCAAGCTTGTGGCTTGGCATATCATAAGCATAATCACTCTCATCATTAATAGTATGAATAGCACCAACTGTATAACAATTGCTATCATCATAATTTCCTGAGTTGGTGCCAAAAAGATTTCCAAGATTATAAGAAGTATCATTATCTTCTCAATCATAATCATCACAACAACCAATAGGCATAACAAAATCGTTATCAATAGTGCTCTCAGACATTGTGCCATAAGACATAGAAGCAATATCATCATCAAGTGCATCATCTTCCACAATTAATTTTGATTCATTTTCATGAGGCACAACAATAATAGGAGCAACATTATTTGAGAGAGATACATTTTTACCTCTATTCTTTCTTCTTCTTCACCACATCATGTGTGGGTTTAATTAATTTTTTCAAGCTTCTTGTTGAAGAGATTAATTGGATAGGAAGCTCCTCCTTGTTACCTGATTCATCATAATAAACACTAGGAGGGTATTGGGAAATAATTTCCCTTTCATTATTACTCACTTCATATTCTATTTGTTTTCTTGTCTTTAGATAGTTGGGAATATAAGGATTCTCAATGCAATTTACCGCACAAAACATATAAATTTCCTCTAGATCAAAATCAAGAAATCTCCCGAGACTAAATTTTGGAATACCCTCAGTTATACGTTTCATTTCTTCATACCCCAAAAGAAGACTAAGCTCTTTATGATGCTCAAGGGTAATCAAGTTATCACAATTTTTGGACATGATTTGATCATGAAACAATTGGCATTTGAGATTTATATGACCACGTTCATTGCAAAATTCACAAGATGGCAAAAAAAAATCTTTCAGCACAATCATCTAGCCTCTCTTGTAACTTTTTCGTTTCTAAATATTTATGCTTCTTATAAAATCTATCTTCCCTTTTTGGTGTGCACTATCGTCTAGCCTCTCTTATAACTTCCCGCCTGGCCTTGGTCGTCACGACTCACGTCATGTGAACCTCGCGAGGTGCCCCCTGCATAGATATCTCCGCTCCTCGGGAGCCGTTCTAGCGAGGCCGCCCTCAGGGAGGCCTTGGTGTCGTCCGCCTCGCGAGGCTTGGCCCCTCGCGAGGGTCTTGAGTTGTTGTTGCTGAAGCTGGGTCGTACCGGGCCGTTGGTGGAGCCACGTCGTGGGCCGCAGGCAGGCAAGTCTGGGCACCCCCGTTCCCAGGACGCCGACTGTGTTCAACTGCTATATGCATATATATGGTTGCTCGTCGTTGAGGCGACTGCGGAGCGCTCTACTCGCGTCCCTCCGCGCGCACTCTACCAACGGTTGGGCGTGTGCACGATCACGTCGGGGGCCCCATATGCATGCGGTTGCACCACGCGCATTGCCGTGCGATGCAGTTACGTGCGGCACGATGGATTTATGCGCTGCAAATTAGAACTGCCATTAGGGCCTACCGATATTCCAGGGCGTCTGGCTTCCCCTTTAATTCCCACGGCCATTATAACCTTAGTCTCTTTCAACCTTTCGATCACGCCCCACAATACAACAAGCACACCCACGACGACACATAGAGAGGGGATGTCTAGCGGTGCTACAACGGAGTTAGGCGAGCATAAAGTGGAGACCCACGCGAGGGAGACGGATCTCTCTGTGGTGTACACCATCGACCCGGCCGTGGTGGACGACTACATCAACATCGTTGAGCAGTTGCTTGCTTGAGACAAGTACAAGGTGGTCGGCATCGACCTCCAGTACACCATCGGTCGTCCCAACATAGATCAGAAGGTTTCCGTCGCCCAGTTGTGCGTGCGCCATCATGTCCACATCTACCACTACTGCATGGCCACAGAGCCTTGCGACCATTTCACCAGGTTTGTCAACAACACCGACTACAAGTTCACCACGGTGGAAACCACCGACGATGTAAAAGCGCTCAGGGATACGGGCTTGGCCTGCCAGAACCTTGTCGAAATCCGTGAGCACTACAGGGTCTGGGGCAGCACGAAGAAGGACTCCCTGGTTGAACTCGCCTCGGCCATCATCGACCCATACTACGAAAAGATGAAGCAGGATGTCAACAGAACACGTCCCGTATCTAGACAGAGGGCTTGGATGAGGCAACTGGATGAACCTCACCTCAAGTTCGCGGCCAAGAGCGTGTACACATGCTACGAGATGCACAGGCAGATCGTTAACATGAGGAAGTGCCTTGTTACGGAGATCGACGAGGCCGGATCGAGCCACAACCACAGCAAGCGTCACAAGAAGTAGATGATGATCAGATGATCATTTATCCTAGTTAATCATGCATGTAATATATAGTTTACTTTGGTGTGTGGAAATGCCATGTGTGTAGTATCCACCTATGTAATTATGCATGTAATAGTTTACTTTGGTGTGTGCAAATGCCATGGTTGTAGTAGCCACCTATGTAAGTGGATGTTTAATTTGGTTATGCAACCATGTCCTCATAAGTGTGTGTGTGTGTGTGTGTGTGTCTATATTTGGATAGATATTTGGATCACATCAGCCCCTATAAGGGCCCGATGGACCCCTCCTGAACTTCCCTGAACTGCCCGGCCCGACCAGACAAAATCCCACCCGATCCCGAGCCGCCCCGACAGGATCCACCTGATCCCCCAATCCCGAGCCGACCAACCCCCCTCCTCGCCGCTCCTCCCCTTGATCCCCGACCTCCGCCCTCGTTCGCCGCCGTTCTTTGCCGGATCCACCGCCTCCCCCCCACCGTCTCCAGCTCTTGGCTGGCCAGATCCGCCGCCTCCCCTCCGTCTCTAGCTTCTGGTCAACCGGACCCGCTGCCACACCTCCGTCCCACCTCTTGCCCGACTACCGGCACGGGCGAGCGAGCGACGGCGGACGCCGGCGCGAGGGAGCCCGCGTCGCCTGGACGCGACAAAGCCGCCATGGACTTCCAGAAGCCGCATCCTCATTCCATCCTCACCGCCCGACGCCTTGGCAGACCAGATGACGGCCCCAACGCAAGCTACGGTGAACTACGCGGCCAACGGAGCAACTCCTCGGCGGAGGCGGCATCAGCGGCGCCTTCAAATTCAGCAACAGTATATGAACTTCCTCCCACTTGTTGCCTTCTTCTTCAATCTTGCCCTTGTGTGACCTTCTTGCTCCGTGCAGATGAACTTCGTGCCCTCTACAAGACATGGATTGCCATGGAATTCCTCTCCTACCTCCAGGACGAATTGTTCTCAGGGTGTCCTATCAGCTGCTGGAAAAAGGTTGACCGAACTTCTAGCCAGGGTATGGTTGAACTTCTTCCTTCTTTTCGTTATTTTCTTACAGCCATGTGAAGTTCAGGTAGTTTGTGAGCCTCAATCCAGGCTGCAAAGCATTTGGAAAATCTGCCTGCTTACAGCCATGTGAAGTTCAGGTAGTTTGTGAGCCTCAGTCCAGGCTACAAAAACAGTAGAAAATCTGCCTGCTTACAGCCATGTGAAGTTCTGGTAGTGTGTGAGCCTCAGTCCAGGCTACAAAACTGTAGAAAATCTGCCTGTGAAATCTTCCTGCTTTTTCACATTCACATGTGAAAAGCCATGTGAAGTTCAATTATTAAGTGTATAAGAGTTCAGGTTGGTATGTATCTGGTTCTGTGCAAAAAATAAAAGGAAAAACAGAACATGCATGTGATCTCGCATGAAGGTCAGGTTGGTATGCACTAATGGTTAACCCATTCAAACTCATGAAGGTTCAGGTTTTTTAACTGTAGACAGTATTTCCCCTTTGCAAAACAAAAAGTTCAGGTTGTGGAGAGTGCTCAGTTTAGGTACATATAAGTAATCAAATAGTGTAGAATTAACAGAATGTGAGGTTCATTCTGTGAAGGGTGCTCAGTTCAAGTACAGAAGTATTGGCAGATGCTCAGCTCAGTTAAGAGTGTGATGCCTGTCCTAGGGGAAAAATATGTGCATGAACACCACTTTTATATGAGAAGTTCAGGCTATGAATAATGCTAAGTTCATTTACAAAGGTATAGGAAGATGTAACTTGTGTGCTAATAGACATTTTTTTCATTTATGTCAGCAAGACGAGAGACGCATGAAGAAGCTTAGAAGTTCCCAGCAGCAAGTACACAATTCTAAGCCTGTACACGTTGGGCCACCCCCTCAATGGGTCATACCTCAAACGCACCAACAGCATTGCCAACCTGCTCCAGACAAAAAATGGATGACACCCGAAACACATGGAGCTTCCAAGATGCTGGGTCACAGCCCTATCCGCGCAACTTTGCGCCTCCACCTAATTGGGTGACGCCAGAAATCCCCCGCGGATTCTTTGTATCCACCAGCAGACTCCCAAGCACGCCGATGGAGGAGGGGGTTAGCTCAAGCCCTGCGTGTAACTCTGGAGGTTATCCTGGTGTGCCTAGTCAATGCCAAAGGGATGCAACTAAACCGGATCCCAAGACAAATCCAACAGGAACACACACACACGGAGGAGAGTGCTCTGCACACTACCACCGTTGGATCCTGCTGCTGCTGCTGCTACAAGTCAGAATTGTACGGGACATAAGGTAGATGGATTGCTTCACAAAACAAAAGAGCAAACCAAGACCAGGATCGCAATACCTCCACGACCACCTCAAGCAAAAAAGGACGCAAACAAGAGAGAGGCCATCTTCAGCCCTCCTTCCTCCTCGTGATCCACTCCTGCATCCTGCTATGATTACTCCGCCGTGCCCCATCCCAGAGGGACAGCAGCAGACTCCGGTGGAGTTGCAATCATACACGCACGTTAGTGAAACAAAATATTTATATATGCATCTTGTATTATCTATAAATTTTCTGCTCCCTCCAGGATAACAAGTTCATAAACTGCATTTTAATGTGCCGTTTGGATTATTTTTTTTCTTTTTCTGCAGATGCCGGATCTCCCAGATTATCAAATATCAAGACTAAAGATGCGATTCCAAGATGTAGAGAAAGCAAGGGAATTTTATAACAGATACGCCAGACACGCTGGTTTTGGAATCAGGAAGACGGGAGGGAATGACAACCACGAGTATTTTGTTTGCGCGTTCCAAGGGAAACACACAACTTCTGTTTCAGAGGCTGACAGGCAGCGAAACAAAACATCACAGAGGACAGGCTGCAATGCAAGGATGAGGGTGAAGGTCCAGGAGGATAACACATGCGTGGTAGTGGACATTGAGTACAATCATAATCACCAACTCATGCAAACTGATGACATGCTGGTATTCTTGCACTCACACAAGAATTACGACCCCACTATTTTGGAGTACGTAAAGCTCCTGCAGTACCATGATGTCAAGCACACAACAATCATGTCCATGCTATCTGAAAATGAAGATGGAAGCTACTTCCTAAGCATGACCGGACGAGACCTACTAAACCAGTAAGTATTCAAACATCCACATAATGCAATGTACATAGCATCCTAGGTCACAACCCTTTGCTAGCAAAAATAACAAATGCATGTTTGCATGTAATTTGCAGGAAAGCCATGAATGCAAGGAAATATGATTTGGATGATGTATTGAAACTTGTTTCATTCTTCAAAGACATGAAGGCAATCAATGATGAGTTTTTCTATGACATACAAGTAGACAAGGACAAGTCAATTAAAAACATTTTCTAGTCCAATGCAAGCTGCCGAGGAGCCTATCAAGACTTTGGCGATTGTGTAACATTCGACACAACTTACAAGACCAACAGATTTCATATGCCTCTGGGAGTGTTTGTTGGAACAAACCATCACTTGCAGTCAATGATATTTGTTGTTGCCCTGATCAGATATGAAGACGCAAAGTCATTCAAGTGGCTGTTGGATACATTTGTACGGTGCATGAACAACAAGCACCCAACTTGCATTCTAACAGGTGAGTTCAAAAAAACCTACAAGTTTCATCATCTTTTCAGTCTATGGGTCTGTATTGGGTATATTTGGTTTTATCTGAAAAATAATGTAAGGCAAGTAGTTCAACCACTGTTAGCACAGAAGTCCAACTAACAATACAAGAAAGCCAAATTATCTTCACATGTTTAGAAAAAAATTAGTTATGAGTGTGAAGTTCAAATACACGAATCATAGAAGTTCAAGGACAAAGCTATAAGAAAAATATATGTAACATGTTCAGAAAAATATAGTTATTTATGTGAAGTTCAAGCACTGGTACCACAGAATTCAAGAACACTACTTTAAGAAAATTTTGAGTGTGACACTACTAGGTAGTCCTACTGCAACCTGTGAAGTTCAAGCACTGGTACCACAGAAGTTCAACAACACTGTTGTAAGAAAAAAATACATGTGACATTTTTAGATAGCCATATTGCTACATGTGAAGTTCAAGTACTTGTACAACATAAGTTCACCATCAGTGCAAAAAGAAGCAAGTTTCACTTTTTTAATTCATGCAGACCAGTGCCCGTCGATGGTGAAAGCTATACCACAATCATTTCCGAACACCGTCCACAAGCTATGCCGTTGGCACATCATGAAGAAGTATAGGGAATACCTCGCGTTGCTGTACAAAAAGTATAAAACAATCAAAGAGGAGTTCACAGCTATATTAAACTGGCTCCTGATGCCAACGGAGTTTGAAGCTGCCTGGGCTGAACTCGTGCACAAGTACAACCTGGAGAACGACCAGATGATGATCCAGCTGTGGAGTGATAGGAAAATGTGGATTTCAGCATATTACAAGAACATTTTCTGTGCTAAAATGACTTCCACACAACAAAGCGAGAGCATGAACCACGTGCTCAAGAAAGGGTTTGTCAAGTGGACCCAGAACCTACACAAGTTTGCTAGGCGGGTAAATGCTTGCACACAAACTCGGATGCAGAAGGAGAACGAGCAAACAATGACCAACATGGCATGAAGACAAAAAAACACCCCCATCATATTGTGTTTTCCTTCAACATGTGCACTTTGAATTTTAAAAAATGAAACCCGTGACTCTGCTTCGACTAATATCTTATTTTTTGACATGTGCAGACCAATCCCGTGACAAAAACAACTTACGGCTACGAGGAAGACATGTCTATCAAGTACACGAGAGCCGTGTATACCGAGATGAGTACTAGGATGAGAAAAGCCACGCTATTTCGCGCAAAGCGTACAGCAGAGCCCACTAAGTACCTTCTGTACTACCACAACAAGGTTGGCCATGATGAAGAAGAAAGATTTTCCTAGTCAAAGCATGAATTCCAGGTTGTAGCCGACCCAAAGAATGAAATATACGAGTGTGAATGCAAGATTTGGACACACACAGGTGAGCGGAAAAACAAACTCATTAAATAGCTAAACTAGTAGTATCATATCAAAATATATGAAACTCATTGCTGGCTCACCAACTATGTATTCTGCATTCATCACAAAATGCAGGCATGTTCTGCCTTCACATCATGAACATACTGGACTACCTGAAGCCTGACAAATTTCCACACGAGTATATCCTCAAACGGTACACAAAGACTGCAAGATCACAACCAACCTTTGATACAAGGGACTACAACACAACTGCATCGAATGGCAGCTCAAGACTATCGAAGCAAGACATCTTGCTGCAGCTAAATTTGATGGTTAACAAGAAAGCGATGAGATGTGACCAGCAATATGACAGAGCCTTCTATGTTCTCAAGAGGCTCGTGGAAGAGCTTGATGCAATACATTCAGCAAATCAAGCGGATGCTGAAGAAAGGATGGCTGAAGAGCATGCTTAAATTGAAGATGACCTTCATTATTATGCAGTTGAAAAGCTCAACGTCGCTGATCAAGCCAACCAATGCAAGCAGGGTGTTGACCAATTAATGCAGCAGCGGCAGCAAGAGACGATGAAACTGCCGCTGTACTCTGAAACAAAGGGTAGGAAGAAAATCTCTGCAGCAAAGAAAAGTGACAAGAGAGCTCAAATAAAGGCACCACCTGCAGGAAGAGTCGCCGTGCTCGATGAGAACGGAGTGCCACTTGGACACAGGCAATGTAGTGTGTTGGGGATATTACCACTGGGCGTAAACCGGCCAGGAGAGGCCGGGTTAACTTCATAAGTAGTTCATCTGTATCTGAAGCCCATGAAGACAGACGGTGACGCTCCATGAAGGCCCAGGGCCCAAAGCCGGTTTAAGGCGTGTAGACACAAACCGGCATTGAGATGTAAACGTGTGTTGTAAGATATACGTAGCAGAGACCGAGCCGGACACGATTATGAGCCGGCCTCTAATCTATAAACCGATGGGCGTCAACCCATGTATATAAGGGGACGATCCGGCGGCGGTTCAGGGACAACAAACAACAACTCGAGACTCAGGCAAAGCGTATTCGCTCCCTGGTCATCGAAACCCCATCAATTCTATCACAACTAGACGTAGGCTTTTACCTTCATCGAAGGGGCCGAACTAGTATAAAACTCTCTTGCGTCCCTTGTCCGCTTTAACCCCTTCAAGCTAACCCGTAGTGATGGCTCCATGACTAAGTCCTTTCTCTAGGACATCTGCCGTGACAAAACCACGACAGTTGGCGCCCACCGTGGGGCTATCGCACGATGGTTTCAAGTTCTTGGAGGGCAGCTTCGAAGGACTCAAGGGTTACGCTGTGGGCCGGATGACCAAGAGTCGTCGCGGCAAGCTCTACATCGACGATGCAGGCTGGGGCCCCGACACCGGTTCAATCGAGTACGGGTATCGGGTCCCTTTGGTGGCATACACGTTTTCATTGGCAAGAACGGTGAACCGGGCCCTGAGTCGGGCATCTGCGCCGATCTCGTCGAAATGGCTCAGCGTGCGAGATCTGCCCGGGTCAAGCCTTTCATGAAGCGTGCCTTCGTGGGAGTTATCCATGGAGGTGAATCTCAGGATAGATCGGAATCTGGTGGTGAGACCGTCGTTTATTCCGGCGATGAGTCATCGACTGGAGAGACCGAGTCGTTATATCAGTTACAAGATGGCCGGATTGGGTGCTGTTCCGATGGCGACAGTATTCTGGACCCCTTTGATCTGCCAAACCGGGTGGCGATTTTCATGGCCGGCACGCAACCGGCGCTCCACTCTACGACCGCAGCGGCGATGATTTCCGGATCAGCAGCAGCGGCAGCGGCTGGGGCAGGAGGCCCTGTGCAACCGCCAGCTCAGGTTCTATCTGATTTGTTTGATGTATTGGCAACGCTGATGGCAGAGGTTAACCCGGCGGACCAGGATGCACACAATGCGGAAGTCGCGAAAGTAAAAGATCAGATCACCCAGGCAAAAGCTGACTTAGCAGCTGAGGATACTAGGATAGCCGCGGAGCGGGCCGCTTTGGATGCACAAGCTTACCGGATTATGCTGGATCAGAGTGCGTCGAATGAAGTCCTGAAGAGGAGGCACCGATCTCGCCTGCCGCCGGTTTATGAAGCTAGAAATCTCTTTAACACCCCAGGAGCAGGAACCAGCAATCCGCCGATGGTAAACCGGGCAGAGACACCTGGAGCAGGAGCGCCGGTTCAGCCACGTTTGGTGGATCCGCCTCGTCAGAACAATGTTGTGGTACCTCATGTCCCCACACCACCGGGTCATTACTCTAACCAAATGGACAACATTGTCGCTGCCGCTTCACGGCTGGCGGCCATCCCGATCGAAGGCGATTCACCAGCAGCGGTCGAGACACATCGGGTTAAGGAGCTTCTTCAGACAGCCTTGATTCAACAGGAGGCTTATTCATATAGTCGCGATCAGGTTCATTCCACTCCCCGTCCAAGCCGGAGTTACAGCAGGCGTATGGATGAACTGGCAGTATCAAGCAATGCATGGAACCATGATCCGCCTCGTGGCCATAACCCGGCGGGTGGTGCCGGTGAGGCTCGGGATGTGGTGGACTGGGCTCGGGCATGCAGAGAGGCCGAGTTAGCGGCGCAGCATGAGGCCCGTCAGCTTACTCCGGTTCGTCCAACCACATCGGTGGAGCCAGGAGTTACCTCTAGTTCCTTGGGAGTGCCATGTCTTGTCCCAGCGTTGCGCAATGTGCGCCTGCCCAAGGATTTCAAGGGCCCGCGCAAGGTGCCGAATTACACCACCAATTTGTCCCCTGAAACATGGGTTGAAAGCTACGAGATGGCCATGGAGATGCTGGACGTGGATGATGCGGCATGTGTGAAGTACTTCACCATGATGCTAGAAGTAACGGCCCGCACTTGGCTAAAGAGTTTACTGGCTAATTCTATCAGGTCTTGGGCTGAGTTGAGAGCCCGGTTTGTTCAGAATTTCAAGGATACATGCAAGCAGCCGATGTCAATTGTGGACTTAGCTGCCTCTGCCCAGGAGGAAGGAGAGTCAACAACCCATTGGGTGCGCCGGGTTTCGGAGATTTTGCATTCATCAAACCGCATCAACGCTGACACCGCAGTTTTAACATTGGAAGGCAATTGCCGGTTTCAACCCTTGAAGTTGAAGTTGGGACGGCTCAAACGTCATTGTAATGACATGGGAACCCTCATGGTTGCACTGGTGAAGTATGCCGATTCTGATAGTACCAAGGATCCCGAGTCTGACGATGATAAGACAGGGAAGGGAAAGAAGAGCGGCAACGTCAAGGGGCAGCCACAACCCGGCGGGTCATGGAAACGGCGGCAAGCGTAAAGCGGAACAAGGCTTAGACTTTGTGGCTAACACTAATACGCACGACAAGGGCCAGCTGCATAAGGGTAAACCGCCCTGGCGGAATGGAATGCCGAATCCTAATACGGACCATTTGTCGTATCTGTTGAACCAGCCCTGTCCAAAGCATGGGACGAAGGAGGAACCATCTACACACCTCTGGAAGGATTTATATCATGCAAGAGTTCAAAAATTCTGACTCTTTCCGGTATGATCATGGATCAGGAGGCGGTTCAGGCTCTGGCTCTCATGAGCCGGGTTATGGCGAAGGAAATTCCGGTTCGGGATTCCATGGCAATCAGGGTGGACACAACAATCAAAGTAATCAAGGTAACCAAGGTGGCTATAATTATCAGGGCAATCAGTAGCAGCAGCAGTCGGGTTACCAGAGCAACCCGAAGCAGTTGAATAGCGGACAGTATCATGTCTTCACCACTAGCTTGGACAAGTGCGATCAGAAGCTTCATAAAAGGATGGTGAATGCCGTTGAACCGGCGGTGCCCCGTTATTTGCGCTGGTCCGAGCAGCCCATTGTGTGGAGTAGAGACGATCATCCACCCCGGGTTGACAATCCGGGTCATCTGGCTCTAGTGGTGGCACCTCAGGTGGGAGGTTATAAGTTCACTAAGGTACTCATGGATGGAGGGAGTAGTATCAATATCCTTTATTATGAAACTTTCCGTCGCATGGGGCTAACAGATAAAAATCTTAAACCGTCCAATACGGTGTTCCATGGTGTGGTGCCTGGTAAGTCGGCGTATCCTGTTGGTAAGATAGCCCTGGAGGTGGCTTTTGGAGATGAGCATGACTCGAGATCATAAACCTTGACCTTTGAAGTGGTGAAAATCAGAAGCCCGTATCATGCCCTATTTGGACGGCCAGCTTATGCCAAGTTTATGGCACGGCCTTGTTATGTCTATCTACAGCTCAAGATGCCGGGTCACAAGGGAACTATAACCGTGCATGGAAGCCGCAAGATTGCTCTAGATTGTGAGGAAGGTGATGCGGCTTATGCTGAGTCGGTTTGTGCAACAGAGGAGTTGAAGTTTTACAAAGACAATGTTGATCCGGCAGATATGACTTCGTTGAAGAAACCAACTACGGAGCATGATCCGGCCCTGAAGTTTAAATCGGCTGATGAGACTAAACTTGTTGACTTCGTGCCTGGCGATTCGTCCAAACAGTTTAGCATCAACGCTAACTTGGATCCGAAATAGGAAAGCGCGCTCATCGAGTTCATCCGTGAGAATCGGGACATCTTTGCATGGAAGCCTTCTAACATGCCTGGTGTACCGAGAGAACTCGCTGAGCACACTCTCAATGTTGATCCTAAGTATAAACCGGTCAAACAGTTTCTCCGCCGGTTCAACGAAGAAAGAGGCAAAGCTATTGGAGAAGAAGTAGCCAGGCTCTTGGCGGCTAGATTTATCGTTGAAGTATTCCATCCTGAGTGGTTGGCTAATCCAATGCTGGTCCTCAAGAAAAATGGCACTTGGCGTATGTGTGTGGACTACACAGATCTCAACAAAGCTTGTCCAGCAGATCCTTTTGCCCTCCCCCGTATTGATCAAATTATTGATTCTATGGCGGGTTGTGAGCGTTTAAGTTTTTTGGATGCGTATTCTGGTTATCATCAGATCAAAATGGCAGTTAAAGACCAGGAGAAGACAGCCTTCATAACTCCCTTTGGAGCCTTCTGCTATGTGTCCATGCCCTTTGGGCTTAAGAGTGCACATGCAACTTATCAGCGGTGTGTACAGAATTGTCTTCATAAACAGATCGGCCGCAATGTTCATGCCTATGCGGATGATATTGTGGTAAAATCAAGGAAGAAGGAGACATTGATTGATGACTTGAAGGAAACCTTTGATAACCTGCGGGTTTATAAAATGATGCTTAATCCGGCCAAGTGCGTTTTTGGTGTACCTGCAGGCAAGCTCTTGGGTTTTTTGGTGTCTAACAGAGGCATTGAAGCTAATCCGGAAAAGATCAAGGCCATCACCTCCTTGGCTAAACCAAAATGTATCAATGATGTTCAACGCCTGGCAGGTCGGATTGCCGCGTTGAGCCAGTTTATCAGTTGTCTTGGTGAGAAGGTCATCCCTTTGTATCAGATGCTGAAGAAAATGGATAACTTTGTCTGGAGTGACGCCGCTAATGAAGCGTTCGAGGATTTAAAGCGGCAGCTAGCTATTCTGCCGGTTCTCGCTGCTCCGGTTGACAAAGAGCCATTGTTGCTATATGTGGCAGCTAACGCTCAGGTTGTTAGTGTGGCTATTGTGGTGGAGCGCAAGGAGGCAGGAAAGGAATATCCAGTTCAGCGGCCGGTTTACTATATTAGTGAGGTAGTCATTGAATCAAAGCAAAGGTACCTGCATTGGCAAAAATTGGTGTATGTGGTTTTCATGGCAAGCCGGAAGCTTAAGCAGTATTTCCAAGGTCATCCCATCACGGTGGTCAGCTCTGCTCCTTTGGGAGATATAATCCAGAATAGGGAGGCAACTGGTCGGATTGCTAAGTGGGCTATCGAGCTCGGGCCTCACGGGTTGAAGTACATACCCCGAACGGCGATCAAATCTCAGGCACTTGTGGATTTCATCAATGATTGGACAGAATTACAAGCGCCAGAAGAGAAGCCGGATCACACTTATTGGACTATTCATTTTGATGGGTCCAGACAATTGGAGGGCTCGGGGGCTGGAGTCGTGTTAACTTCCCCACGAGGTGATAAGTTTTGTTATGTTCTCCGTTTAATGTTCCCTTGCACTAATAATGCAGCTGAATATGAGGCCTTACTCCATGGTCTACGGATGGCTAAGGAGATGAATCTCAGCCGAGTTAAATGCTTCGGTGACTCGGATCTGGTGGCTCAACAAGTGTCTGGCACTTGGGATTCCAAGGACCCACTAATGGCAGCATATCCTCGTGAGGTGGATATTGTTGTAGGTCACTTCAAAGGTTATCAGGTGGATCATGTGGACCGGCAGAAGAATGAAGCGGCAGACGCTTTAAGCCGCCTGGGTTCCCAACGTAAACCGGTTCCACCTAATGTTTTCCTGGACGTTTTGCATAATCCGTCCGTCAAGCTCCCTGGTGAAGAGGATTTGGCCGTTCCTGATCCGGAGGCTCAGTTGGTGGCAGTTCTACATGTTATCCCGGATTGGATGGTTCCGTATCTAGCGTATATAAACTGGGGCGAGTTACCAGAGGATGAAACTTTGGCCAGACAGATAACCCGGCGGTCCAAGTCCATGACTATTATCAATGGAGAGTTACATCATTGCAGTGTGACAGGGGTGTTTCAACGTTGTGTATCTCCTGAGGAAGGCCGTGAAATTTTGCGTGAGATCCACGAAGGAGATTGTGGACACCACGCCGGTTCAAAATCTTTGGTGGCCAAGGCGTTTCGTCACGGTTTTTATTGGTTGACAGCTCATGCTGATGCCGAGGACTTGGTTAAAAGATGTGATGGCTGTTAGAAATTCTCACGGCGTGTTCATGTACCAGCTCAAGAATTGAGGATGATTCCAATCACCTGGCCGTTTGCAACTTGGGGGCTGGATATGGTTGGGCCTTTCAAGAGGTCCAAGGACAAGAAGACCCACCTTTTGGTGGCGGTTGATAAGTTCACAAAATGGGTGGAGGCAGAGCCAGTTAGTAAGTGTGATGCAGCCACGGCAGTTCAGTTCATCAAAAAGGTGATCTTCTGGTTTGGCTTTCCACACAACATTATAACAGACAATGGTACCAATCTGTCAAAGGGTGCCATGAAGGAGTTCTGTCAACGTGAGCACATCCGGCTTGACGTGTCATCAGTGGCTCACCCCCAGTCCAATGGTCAAGCGGAGAGGGCCAATCAAGAGATCTTGAGAGGCATCAAACCCCGGCTTATGGTTCCTTTGCAACGGACGCCGGGTTGTTGGGTTGAGGAGTTACCTTCAGTATTATGGAGCATCAATACCACACCCAACAGATCGACAGGCTACACGCCGTTCTTCATGGTTTATGGAGCGGAAGCGGTTCTTCCTAGTGACATCCGTCATGACTCGCCTCGTGTAGCGGCATATGTTGAAGAGGACAACGAGAAGGCACGGCAGGAAGCCCTTGACCTATTAGATGAGGAGTGTGACATGGCGGCAGCCCGTTCGGCGATTTACCAGCAAGATCTGCGTCATTATCATAGCCCCCGGGTTAGAACCAGAACCTTTCAAGAAGGAGATCTGGTGCTTTGACTCATCCAGGATCAGACGGATATGCACAAGCTATCCCCCCCTTGGGAAGGGCCTTTTGTGGTCAGCAAGGATTTGCACAATGGGTCGTACTACCTAATCGATGTTCGAGAGCGCAAAGACTCACGTAAATCGGAGGAGGAGACCAACCGGCCGTGGAATATTGCTCATCTTCGGCCCTACTATACTTGAGCTACAGGCTCTTCTTATGTACATATTATGACATTGTATATATTATGATCAATATAATAAACCGGAACCTCAGCTAAAGTGGGGTATCTGTTGTTTTCTTACATCACGTGTGGTTACATGGAGCTTGCAAAGCGGCGTCCGGTTTACCCCTTGATTTAGCTTATTAAAGCTTGATATCAGATCACTTGGGGGCTTGGTCGTATCCGAACCATAGCCACACCTCTTGATCAGCGCAATGCCACAGCATCATTTGGGAGCATGGTCGAACCCGAACCATGACTACGCCTCTTGATCGGCGTAAAGCCACAGAATCACTTGGGGCTTGGTCGTATCCGAACCATAGCCACGCCTCTTGATCGGCGTAATGCCACAGCATCACTTGGGAGCATGGTCGAACCCGAACCATGACTACGCCTCTTGATCAGCGTAAAGCCACAGAATCACTTGGGGGCTTGATCGAACCCGAACCATAGCAATGCCTTTTGATCGGCGTAATGCCACATCATCACTTGGGGGCTTGGTCGAACCCGAACCATAGCAACACCTCTTGATCAAATTCGGGGCCTGGCAGCCCGTGAAAAGCCTCGACTACAACGGTTTTATTTGCCTTTTGCTAAGTTTGTTTTTCTTTTGCTAAGATTTGTGATGTTTTCAAACCAGTGTTTATCAACCCGGTTGGGCTATCAGCTACAAGTTATCAGTACATGACCAAGTTATAATCCGGAGACTATCAGCCCGGTCTGGTTTTGACTCATAGTCACCAGTATGGAATAAGCCGGTGTTTATCACAACCCGGAACGGTTTTGTTGTAAACCAGCATTATATAACAGGAGATACTTTTACTCTGGATCAAGGTTATTACCTTCATTACAAGGTTGGTCAGCCAACACTATGCTTAAAGGTCGCAGGTATCATATATTTCCATACTTGGTTATCTTTTACAACCTTGGTTATAAAACTTGGTCATATATATAGTTGGGTATCATGACCTGCCCGGTGGTAAACCGCCAGGGCATTTTAAGCTTTTTATCTGCAGGAACAATTGGAATAAATAGCTATGGATTATGAACATCATATCTCAAAGCATGGCGGATTAACACGCATCAGTTGCAGATAAATATGCACGAAGGCATAACAGACCAAGTGTTTTAACTAGCCTATTACAAGGTGGTTCAGTATTCAAAGGAATAATTGTTTCTCAATAAACATTGCAGTATGGAAGGCTAAACCGGCCACCAGTTTCTGATCACGGAGCAGCTTGACCTGACGGCTACTGGTCATCTTGCACCGGTTCTTCTTCTTCGTCCCTACCCAGCGGCTGGAAGTCAACAGATGTCCAGTCGATCCCAGTTAAAGCTTGGAACATAGCTTCGTCGCTTATAAGGGTGGACGGTTCAATATCAGGGGCATAAGTGTGCTTACGGATTGGAGGGATCAGGCTTTGAGTTTCAAGAGCTGGCGCAGCAACCCGCTTGTTATTGATATCACAACTCGCCTAATAATGTGAAAGATCAACTTCTTCAGCAAGTTGACAAGCCAGTGGCCGTACTTCCCGGTTTATGGCGCGGAGATCTTCAATGCAAAATTCTGATCCGTCCTCTTTCAAGCTTGTGTAGCCTTTAGCCACGTCTGTTAGATCAAGATCACGCACCCATGCTTTTGCCCGGGTTAGCGCGATCAGAGCGCCAGCCCTTGCAGCAGACCTCTTTAGCTCTTCTATCCGGGCCGGCGGCATAGATAGCCTGTCTAAGGTATCCTTGATCAACGTCGGGGGTGGCTTATTGTGCGAAGCGGTGCACATAATCCGTTGTGCGCCGGTATAAAGTTGCTCTATCAGCGTGTAGGCAGCTTTCAACTTCTTCTGCACATCTGAGCCCAGATGGCTAATGCGGGTTCCTGTATCGTTACAAACATCAGTAAACCGGCAACACATGAGAGGATATGTTGAAAGCATAAAGGAAGGATGCTTACCAAACACAGCAGAGGTCATAGCATGCACTTGCCGCTTTACACCAGTCAGCTCGTCAACCACTGGTTTAAGAGCGGCTTCTGCGTTTTCAGCCCTTTTTATCAAAGCGGCTTTTTCAGTCTCCCAATCCGCCCGCTCTTTGTTGAAGCCCTCTTTCAATTTCTCCATAGCGCCTAGAGCGCGGGTCAACTCTTCCTTGGCTTTGGAGACTTCACCTTGCTGGGTTTTGATGTTCTCCTGCAGATCAGCGGTTTGGCGTTCCTTCTTGCTCAGCTCCGCCTGTAAAGAGACAGATACATAATGAGTTGACAGTACATATTTGAAGTACCAAGCACATAACAAGTTAAGCCCTTATTACTTGGGGGGCTCATGCATATTTGCGTTTACTCAGAAATTTTTACAAGTCCCACAATACAAGTATTAAGCTTGGCACTTGGGGGTTAATGTGTGTTTTCTCAAAAAGCTATTGATATGGGAATTCTTCTACAGTCCCGATTCATCTTTATAAAGTTAAACCGGCCCTTGGGGACTATACCGGCGAAAGAGCAGTATGGCAAGTTATAAGGAACCGGTTCATCTTAACAAGGTAATCCGGTCCCTGGAGGCTAAATAGGCAAGGTTAAGTTATGACAAAAGTCCCGGTTTAGATTGGTATCATAAACCGTCACTTGGGAGCTACTACGAGCTGATGAACTGCAATTGGACAAAGGAGAAAAATAGTAGTTACCTCATATCGTTCCTTCATCAAGTTTACCAAACTAGCTTCATAGTCACGACTGGTATACAGACGGTTCAAGAAGCCAGAGTGAATATCTTGAACATTGAGGTTGGCGAAGCTTGATAAATCGGCATTCCATTTGCCCTTGCCAATAGCAGAGAGATCATCCTTGGCAGTATGCTTTGACAAAGCTACAGGGTTTCCTGGAGTGGAGTGGCCAGTGTGAGTAATCATAACATCATCATCTTGTTCATCAGCAGCTCTTGCCGGAGTTGGCGGTTTATCAGTGTCCTTCGCTGGACTGACCGGTTTCTCACCAGTTCGGACAGGGCTGGTTGGCCGGTCTGCATGACTTATAGTATCAACTTGCACTTGTTCAGCAAGGAAATCATGGTCTTGAAGCGGCGGATCGTGAAGCATGGCGCCAGCATCGGTTTCTTCCAGCTCTGGAGTTGTTTCCGGTTCAGCAGCTACATTTTCATCAGCCGGTTTGTTTAACCAAGCTTTCTTGCTGGGTCTTGGCTTGGCGCTGCGAAAAGATAAGACATAAGGATCAGTACAGTATGAAAAGACAACATATCAAGAATAAAGACATGTGCATAACTCACCCAGGAACTGTTTTGAGAGGTGGAAGCTGTGTGGCCGAAGACTCGCCAGAGGATGAGTGAGAAGTACCCTGATAATTTGAATCAGACGGGTTAAGAGGCTGGCGAAAACAACCTGCTTTTGGGCATGAAGTATCAATGGGATAAGAGACCTCTAATCGGCGTTTCCGAACCGGACTGTTCGGTAAACCGGCGGAGGTAACTACCTGGCCGTTGTGCCGGGTTGTACGGCGAGCTTCGTGTTGCTGCGTCTTCAAAAGAAAGTTTGGATCCAAATAAGCAAGAGGGTGAGAAAATTTTACTTTCCGGTTTGCTTGACGGATTTTCGATGTTGGCAGAGGATCTGAATCGGAGGAAAGAATAGTTACCTCTATGTCCTCAGCGTGACTGCCTTCAGCGTCGTCCTTATAATAATCATTGTCAATGAGATGTACAAAAAATAAACCAAGAGAGTCAAGTTCTACCTCTGATTCCGGATTACGCACATTGTCGTCAGCTGGTAGATCGGAGGATGCAGTGGTCCTTCTCTTGGCAGGTTTCTTGACAACCTTGGTCTTTGGACGAACTGGCTTGACTGGTTTGTCTTGCGGTTTTGCCGGTTTATCTTGTGATGGTCTCTTGTTCCAGAACGGATCATCACCCTGTCAGAAAAATAATCACACTTTCAGAGAATATTTCGACAGAAGTAAATTCAGACACAAAGGATTATATGATTCTTACAGCTGGTGGTTTATTGAAGGTGCAGAAAGGGAGTAGCCCGGTTTGGGCACAGACGGCCTCCGGTTCGTTCAGAATTTTCTTTACAACCTCAGTGACTTCGTCATCTGTAAGCTGAATGTCAATGTGCCGCTGAGCATCCTTCAAACTCCCCGTGTACTCACACATCAAACTGGGGCGCCGGCTTAAGGGCAGAATGCTCCAGCTTATCCAGCAACGAGCAAGATCGACTCCTGTCAAACCGTTCGCCATGAAGGCTCTAAGCTTCAAAAGTTGGGGAGCATAGTTGGCCCGTTCTCTTACTGTCAGCCTCTGAGGAAACGAGTGTGTGTTGCTCAGGCGTTCAGGGCGGTAACCTGGCAGGGGGTTTTCGTCAGATGGAGAGGTATCCATGTAGTAAAACCAAGTTTGGTTCCACTCTTTGGGGTGACTGTAGAGTTTGGGATGGGGGAAGGTGACTTCTTTTCTCTTCTGAACCGCCATCCCGCCCAGTTCTGTATTGGGTCCATCTGAGAACTCGATGCGATGGTTTAAATGAAAGAAATCCCTAAACAGTTCGACTGTAGGTTCCTCTTGCAGATAAGCTTCACAGAATAATTGGAAGTGGCAGATATTGGTAACAGAGTTGGGGCCGATGTCTTGAGGGCGCAGCTGAAAATTGGCTAGCACATCTCGGAAATTTTTTGAACCGGGAGGGCTAAAACCTCGTCCGAGATGATCAGCAAACACGATTACTTCTCCATCCTTGGGTGTAGGAGGATTTTCTGGGCCAGGGACCCTCCAGTGGAAGACATCTTTCTTGGCTAGGGCGCCCGTCTTAACAAGGTTGTTTAATTGCTCCTCGATTACTCGAGAGGGAGCCCAATTGCACTCATAAACTTGTTTAGCCATGACAAGGAAAATCTGAAACATGAGTATTACCGGTTTAAGATTTACAGTGGACAACTATACAACAGCGGTATGAGGATACTAGCATATTGGTAAACCGGAGTCTGGCAATGGAACAGTGTAATGCATTGGCGGTTCAACAGGGGACTAATGGTATCTACCGGGTCATCATTTTTTCTGTGAGGTTAAACCAGCCAATCTGGTATTCAAAGGGTGTAAGAGAAGGAAGAAACAAGTTTCACATCTTGCTATGGTAATTTCAGATCTACCGCGCATGGGAAAAACAAAATATATTCTGACCTAAATTCCAGTGTACTGAAGGTTCACCAAGATGAGATGAGTTGGATATCAAACAGGTGCTGAAACTGCTAAAGCACGAGATCTATGTAGTTTAAACTACTACCGCACGATACCTATGTGGTTTTTGGATCTAACCCACGGATATAAACAAGGGAAAAGAAGGGCGGCGACGAACACCGATGAACGACGAAAGCCCTAAGCGCATATCTATGGTAAGAGAAAGGGGAGACTTACGGATGTTGTTGAGCAGCGGCTGCGCGCGGAGGAGCTCTGGTACGTTCAGGTCGATGCAGCGGTCGAAGGTTGATGGCGGCGGCTGTGTTGGAAATATGCCCTAGAGGCAATAATAAAATGGTTATTATTGTATTTCCTTGTTCATGATAATTGTCTGTTGTTCATGCTATAATTGTATTAATTGGAAACCGTAATACATGTGTGAATACATAGACCACAACATGTCCCTAGCAAGCCTCTAGTTGACTAGCTCGTTGATCAATAGATGGTTATGGTTTCCTGACCATGGACATTGGATGTCATTCATAACGGGATCACATCATTAGGAGAATGATGTGATGGACAAGACCCAATCCTAAGCATAGCACAAGATCGTGTAATTCGTTTGCTAGAGCTTTTCTAATGTCAAGTATCATTTCCTTAGACCATGAGATTGTGCAACTCCCGGATACCGTAGGAATGCTTTGGGTGTACCAAACGTCACAACGTAACTGGGTGGCTATAAAGGTGCACTACAGGTATCTCCGAAAGTGTCTGTTGGGTTGGCACGAATCGAGACTGGGATTTGTCACTCCGTATGACGGCGAGGTATCTCTGGGCCCACTCGGTAATGCATCATCATAATGATCTCAATTTTACTAAGGAGTTAGCCACGGGATCATGCGTTACGGTACGAGTAAAGTGACTTGCCGGTAACGAGATTGAACAAGGTATTGGGATACCGACGATCGAATCTCGGGCAAGTAACGTACCGATTGACAAAGGGAATTGTATACGGGATTGATTGAATCCCCGACATCGTGGTTCATCCGATGAGATCATCGTGGAACATGTGGGAGCCAACATGGGTATCCAGATCCCGCTGTTGGTTATTGGCCGGAGAACGTCTCGGTCATGTCTACATGGTTCCCGAACCCGTAGGGTCTACACACTTAAGGTTCGATGACGCTAGGGTTATAGGGAATAGATGTACGTGGTTACCGAATGTTGTTCGGAGTCCCGGATGAGATCCCGGACGTCACGAGGAGTTCCGGAATGGTCCGGAGGTAAAGAATAATATATAGGAAGTGAGGTTTTGGCCACCGGAAGAGTTTCGGGCGTCACCGGTAATGTACCGGGACCACCGGAGGGTTCCGGGGGTCTACCGGGAGGGGCCACCAACCCCGGAGGCCTGCGTGGGCCAAGTGTGGGAAGGGACCAGCCCCTAGGTGGGCTGGTGCGCTTCCCACAAGAGGCCCAAGGCGCAGGGAAGGGGGAAGGGGGAAAACCCTAGGCGCAGATGGGCCTAAGGCCCACCCTAGGGCTTGCCCCCCTCTCTCCCCCTCTTGGCCGCCCCCTCCATCCAATCTAGGGCTGGCCGCCACCCCTAGGGTGGGAACCCTAGAGGGGGCGCACCCTCCTCCCCTCCTCCTATAAATAGTGGGGGTTTTGGGGCTGCAGATGACACGAGTCTCCCTCTCTCTTGGCGCAGCCCTACCCCTCTCCCTCCTCGTCTCTCGCAGTGCTTGGCGAAGCCCGGCTAGAGTGCCACGCTCCTCCACCACCACCACGCCGTCGTGCTGCTGCTGGACGGAGTCTTCCCCAACCTCTCCCTCTCCCTTGCTGGATCAAGGCGCGGGAGACGTCACCGGGCTGCATGTGTGTTGAACGCGGAGGCACCGTTGTTCGGTGCTTAGATTGGATTCGGCTGCGATCTGAATCGCTTCGTGTACGACTCCACCGATCGCGTTCTTTCTACGCTTCCGCATCGCGATCTTCAAGGGTATGAAGATGCACTCCCCTCTCTCTCATTGCTAGTTAATCCATAGATTGATCTTGGTGATGCGTAGAAAATTTTGAATTTCTGCTACGTTCCCCAACAGTGGCATCATGAGCTAGGTCTATGCGTAGATTCTATGCATGAGTAGAACACAAAGTAGTTGTGGGCGATGATTTGTTCAATTTGCTTGCCGTTACTAGTCTTATCTTTATTCGGCGGCATTGTGGGATGAAGCGGCCCGGACCGACCTTACACGTACTCTTACGTGAGACAGGTTCCACCGACTGACATGCACTTGATGCATAAGGTGGCTAGCGGGTGTCTGTCTCTCCCACTTTAGTTGGATCAGATTCGATGAAAAGGGTCCTTATGAAGGGTAAATAGCAATTGGCATATCACCGTTGTGGCTTTTGCGTAGGTAAGAAACGTTCTTGCTAGAAACCCATAGCAGCCATGTAAAACATGCAACAACAATTAGAGGACGGCTAACTTGTTTTTGCAGGGTATGTTATGTGATGTGATATGGCCAAAAGGATGTGATGAGTTATATATATGTGATGTATGAGATTGATCATGTTCTTGTAATAGGAATCACGACTTGCATGTCGATGAGTATGACAACCGGCAGGAGCCATAGGAGTTGTCTTAATTTATTGTATGACCTGCGTGTCAATGAAAAATGCCATGTAATTACTTTACTTTATTGCTAACCGTTAGCCATAGTAGTAGAAGTAATAGTTGGCGAGACAACTCATGAAGACACGATGATGGAGATCATGATGATGGAGATCATGGTGTCATGCCGGTGACGAAGGTGATCATGCCGCGCCTCGAAGATGGAGATCAAAAGGCGCAAGATGATATTGGCCATATCATGTCACTTTATGATTTGCATGTGATGTTTGTCATGTTTACATCTTATTTGCTTAGAACGACGGTAGCATAAATAAGATGATCCCTCTCTAAAATTTCAAGAGATGTGTTCCCCTTAACTGTGCACCATTGCGAAGGTTCGTTGTTTCGAAGCACCACGTGATGATCGGGTGTGATAGATTCTAACGTTCGCATACAACGGGTGTAAGCCAGATTTACACATGCGAAACACTTAGGTTGACTTGACGAGCCTAGCATGTACAGACATGGCCTCGGAACACAAGAGACCGAAAGGTCGAACATGAGTCGTATAGTAGATACGATCAACATGGAGATGTTCACCGATGATGACTAGTCCGTCTCACGTGATGATCGGACATGGCCTAGTTGACTCGGATCATGTATCATTTAGATGACTAGAGGGATGTCTATCTGAGTGGGAGTTCATTAAATAATTTGATTAGATGAACTTAATTATCATGAACATAGTCAAAAGGTCTTTGCAAATTATGTCGTAGCTTACGCTTTAGTTCTACTAAAGATATGTTCCTAGAGAAAATTTAGTTGAAAGTTGATAGTAGCAATTATGCGGACTGGGTCCGTAAACTGAGGATTGTCCTCATTGCTGCACAGAAGGCTTATGTCCTTAATGCACCGCTCGGTGTACTGAACCTCGAGCGTCGTCTGTAGATGTTGCGAAACATCTGACATACACGTTTTGATGACTACGTGATAGTTCAGTGTGTGATGCTAACGGTTTAAAATTGTGGCACCAAAGACGTTTTTGAAACGTCGCAGAACATATGAGATGTTCCAAAGACTGAAATTGGGATTTCGGACTAGTGCCCACGTCAAGAGGTCTGAGACCTCTGACAAGTTTCTTAAGCCTGCAAACTAAGGGAGAAAAACTCAATCGTTGAGCATGTGCTCAGATTGTCTGAGTACTACGATCGCTTGAATCGAGTGGGAGTTGTCTTCCAGATGAGATAGTGATGGTTCTCCATAGTCAGTGCCACCAAGCTATTAGAGCTTCGTGATGAACTATAACATATCAGGGATAGACATGATGATCCTTGAGCAACTCGCGATGTTTGACACCGCGAAAGTAGAAATCAAGTAGGAGCATCAATTGTTGATGGTTAGTAAAACCACTAGTTTCAAGAAGGGCAAGGGCAAGAAGGGATACTTCATGAAACGGCAAATCAGTTGCTGCTCCAGCGAAGAAACCCAAGGTTGAACCCAAACCCGAGACTAAGTGCTTCTGTAATGAGGGGAACGGTCACTGAAGCAGAACTACCCTAGATACTTGGTAGATGAGAAGGCAGGCAAGGTCGATAGAAGTATATTAATGTGTACTTTACTAGTACTCCTAGTAGCACCAGGGTATTAGATACCGGTTCGGTTGCTAAGTGTTGGTAACTCAAAATAAAAGGCTACGGAATAAACGGAGACTAGCTAAAGGTGAGATGACGATATGTGTTGGAAGTGTTTCCAAGGTTGATGTGATCAAGCATCGCATGCTCCCTCTACCATCGAGATTGGTGTTAAACCTAAATAAGTGTTATTTGGTGTTTGCATTAAGCATAGACATGATTGGATTATGTTTATCGCAATACGGTTATTCATTCAAGGAGAATAATGGTTACTCTGTCTATTTGAATAATACCTTCAATGGTCTTGCACCTAAAATGAATGGTTTATTGAATCTCGATCGTAGTGATACACATGTTCATGCCAAAAGATATAAGATAGTAATGATAGTACCACATACTTGTGGCACTGCCACTTGAGTCATATTGGTATAAAACGCATGAAGAAGCTCCATGTTGATGGATCTTTGGACTCACTCGTTTTTGAAAAGATTGAGACATGCGAACCATGTCTATTAGTATATATGCATGAAGAAAGTCCATACAGATGGATCGTTTGGACTCACTTGATTTTGAATCACTTGAGACATGCAAATCATACCACATGGGCAAGATGACTGAAAGGCCTCGTTTTCAGTAAGATGGAACAAGAAAGCAACTTGTTGGAAGTAATACATTTTGATGTGTGCAGTCCAAAGAGTGCTGAGGCATGCAGTGGATATTGTTATCTTGCTTCACAGATGATTTGAGTAGATGCTGAGTATATTTACTTCATGAAACACAAGTCTGAATTATTGAAAGGTTCAAGTAATTTCAGAGTGAAGTTGAAGATCGTCGTGACAAGAGGATAAAATCTCTATGATATGATCATAGAGATGAATATCTGAGTTACGAGTTTGGCACACAATTCAGACATTGTGGAAATTGTTTCACAACTAATACCGCCTGGAACACCATAGTGTGATGGTGTGTCCGAACATCATAACTGCACCCTATTGGATATGGTGCATACCATGATATCTCTTACCGAATTACCACTATCGTTTATGGGTTAGGCATTGGAGACAACCGCATTCACTCTAAATAGGGCACCACGCAATTCCGTTGAGACGACACCGTATGAACTATGGTTTAGAGAAACCTAAGCTATCGTTTCTTAAAAGTTTGGGGCTGCGACGCTTATGTGAAAAAGTTTCAGGCTGATAAGCTCGAACCCAAAGCGGATAAATGCATCTTCATAGGACACCCAAAAACAGTTGGGTATGCCTCCTGTCTCAGATCTGGAAGCAAAAGGGATTGTTTCTAGAATCGGGTCCTTTCTCGAGGAAAAGTTTCTCTCGAAAGAATTGAGTGGGAGGATGGGGGAGACTTGATGAGGTCATTGAACCGTCACTTCAACTAGTGTGTAGCAGGGCACAAGAAGTTGTTCCTGTGGCACCTACACCAATTGAAGTGGAAGCCTATGAGAGTGATCATGAAACTTCGGATCAAGTCACTACCAAACCTCGTAGGACGACAAGGATGCGTACTACTTCAGAGTGGTACGTAATCCTGTCTTGGAAGTCATGTTGCTAGACAACAATGAACCTACGAGCTATGGAGAAGCGATGGTGGGCCCGGATTCCGACGAATGGCTCGAGGCCATAAAATCCGAGAGAGGATCCATGTATAAAAACAAAGTATAGACTTTGGAAGAACTACTTGATGGTCATAAGGCTATTGGGAGCAGATGGATTTTAAAAGGAAGACAGACAATGATGGTAAGTGTCACCATTAAGAAAGCTCGACTTGTCGTTAAGATGTTTTCCGACAAGTTCAAGGAGTTGACTGCGATGAGACTTTCTCACTCGTAGCGATGCTAAGAGTCTGTTGGAATTATATTAGCAGTTACTGCATTATTTATGAAATCTTGCAGATAGGATGTCCAAACATTGTTTCCTCGACGATTTTCTTGAGGAAAGGTTGTATGTGATACAACTAGAAGGTTTTGTCAATCCTGAAAGATGCTAACAAGTATGCAAAGCTCCAGCGATCCCTCTAAGGACTGGGGTAAGCATCTCAGAGTTGGAATATGCGCTTTGATGAGATGACCAAAGATTTTGGGTTTATACAAAGTTTATGAGAAACTTGTATTTCCAAAGAAGTGAGTGGGAGCACTATAGAATTTTTGATGAGTATATGTTGTTGACATCGGAAATGATGTAGAATTTCTGAAAAGCATATAGGGTTATTTGAAAAGTGTTTTTCAATGGAAAACTTGGATTAAGCTACTTGAACATTGAGCATCAAGATCTATAAGGATAGATCAAAAACGCTTAATAGTACTTTCAAATGAATACATACCGTGACAAGATGTTGAAGGAGTTCAAAATAGATCAGCAAAGAAGGAGTTCTTGGCTGTGTTACAAGGTGTGAGTATTGAGTAAGACTCAAGACCTGACCACGGCAGAAGAGAGAGCATGGACGAAGGTCGTCCCCTATGCTTTAGATGTAGGCTCTACAGTATGCTATGCTGTGTACCGCACCTGAAGTGTGCCTTGCCATGAATTAGTCAAGGGGTACAAGAGTGATCTAGGAATGGATCACAAGACAGCGGTCAAACTTATCCTTAGTAATTAGTGGACTAAGGAATTTTCTCGATTATGGAGGTGGTAAAAGAGTTCGTCGTAAGGGGTTACGTCGATTCAAACTTTGACACTAATCCGGATGACTCTGAGTAGTAAACCGATTCGTATAGTAGAGCAGTTATTTGGAATAGCTCCAAGTAGCATGTGGTAGCTGCATCTACAAGATGACATAGAGATTTGCAAAGCACACACGGATCTGGAAGGTTCAGACCCGTTGACTAAAAACCTCTCTCACAAGCAAAATATGAACAAACCCCATGGGTGTTGGATTCATTACAATCACATAGTGATGTGAACTAGATTATTGACACTAGTGCAAGTGGGAGACTATTGGAAATATGCCCTAGAGGCAATAATAAAATGGTTATTATTGTATTTCCTTGTTCATGATAATTGTCTATTGTTCATGCTATAATTGTATTAACTAGAAACCGTAATACATGTGTGAATACATAGACCACAACATGTCCCTAGTAAGCCTCTAGTTGACTAGCTCGTTGATCAATAGATGGTTATGGTTTCCTGACCATGGACATTGGATGTCATTGATAACGGGATCACATCATTAGGAGAATCATGTGATGGACAAGACCCAATCCTAAGCATAGCACAAGATCGTGTAGTTCGTCTGCTAGAGCTTTTCTAATGTCAAGTATCACTTCCTTAGACCATGAGATTGTGTAACTCCCGGATACCGTAGGAATGCTTTGGGTGTGCCAAACGTCACAACGTAACTGGGTGGCTATAAAGGTGCACTACGGGTATCTCCAAAAGTGTCTGTTGGGTTGGCACGAATCGAGACTGGGATTTGTCACTCCGTATGACGGAGAGGTATCTCTGGGCCCACTCGGTAATGCATCATCATAATGAGCTCAATGTGACTAAGTAGTTAGTCACAGGATCATGCATTACGGAACGAGTAAAGTAACTTGCCGGTAACGAGATTAAACGAGGTATTGGGATACCGGCGATCGAATCTCGGGCAAGTAACATACCGATTGACAAAGGGAATTGTATACGGGATTGATTAAATCCCCGACATCGTGGTTCATCCAATGAGATCATCGTGGAACATGTGGGAGCCAACATGGGTATCCAGATCCCGCTGTTGGTTATTGGCCGGAGAACGTCTCGGTCATGTCTACATGGTTCCCGAACCCGTAGGGTCTACACACTTAAGGTTGGATGACGCTAGGGTTATAGGGAATAGATGTACGTGGTTACCGAATGTTGTTCAGAGTCCCGGATGAGATCCCGGATGTCACGAGGAGTTCCGGAATGGTCCGGAGGTAAAGAATAATATATAGGAAGTGAGGTTTTGGCCACCGAAAGAGTTTCGGGCGTCACCGGTAATGTACCGGGACCACCGGAGGGTTCCGGGGGTCTACCGAGAGGGGCCACCAACCCCGGAGGCCTGCGTGGGCCAAGTGTGGGAAGGGACCAGCCCCTAGGTGGGCTGGTGCGCTTCCCACAAGAGGCCCAAGGCGCAGGGAAAGGGGGAAGGGGGAAAACCCTAGGCGCAGATGGGCCTAAGGCCCACCCTAGGGCTTGCCCCCCTCTCTCCCCCTCTTGGCCGCCCCTCCATCCAATCTAGGGCTGGCCGCCACCCCTAGGGTGGGAACCCTAGAGGGGGCGCACCCTCCTCCCCTCCTCCTATAAATAGTGGGGGTTTTGGGGCTGCAGATGACACGAGTCTCCCTCTCTCTTGGCGCAGCCCTACCCCTCTCCCTCCTCGTCTCTCGCAGTGCTTGGCGAAGCCCTACTAGAGTGCCACGCTCCTCCACCGTCACCACGCCGTCGTGCTACTGCTGGACGGAGTCTTCCCCAACCTCTCCCTCTCCCTTGCTGGATCAAGGCGCGGGAGACGTCACCGGGCTGCATGTGTGTTGAACGCGGAGGCACCGTTGTTCGGTGCTTAGATCGGATTTGGCCGCGATCTGAATCGCTTCGTGTACGACTCCACCGACCGTGTTCTTGCAACGCTTCCGCATCGCGATCTTCAAGGGTATGAAGATGCACTCCCCTCTCTCTCGTTGCTAGTTAATCCATAGATTGATCTTGGTGATGCGTAGAATATTTTGAATTTCTGCTACGTTCCCCAACAGGCTGAGGTCGAGGGTTCGGGCGTCGCGAGGATGAAGATGAAGCGAAGAGGCATGAGGGGGAAGCTGGAAAGACCCCTTGGCGGATGCGAAAATCGAGGAACCGGATTTCTGGATAAGGTAATGCTGTCGCCTCGATTGTCGGAGACTCGTTAATGACAGGTGACGTCATGGCGGTTTACCAAGATCCT
This sequence comes from Aegilops tauschii subsp. strangulata, assembly GCF_002575655.3. NCBI lineage: Eukaryota > Viridiplantae > Streptophyta > Magnoliopsida > Poales > Poaceae > Aegilops > Aegilops tauschii. Next base: position 206,580,262 of record NC_053035.3, on the reverse strand, counting down.
AGAAGATGATGTCATGGCGGTTTACAAGATTGTGTGAAGATGTTGAAGAAGAAATTTTCTCAAGTATTGAGGATTGACATGGACCAGTTCAAATCAATCTGGGGCCTAATGTTGGGGATATTACCACTGGGCATAAACCGGCCAGGAGAGGCCGGGTTAACTTCATAAGTAGTTCATCTGTATCTGAAGCCCATGAAGACAGACGGTGACGCTCCATGAAGGCCCAGGGCCCAAAGCCGATTTAAGGCGTGTAGACACAAACCGGCATTGAGATGTAAACTTGTGTTGTAAGATATACGTAGCAGAGACCGAGTCGTACACGATTATGAGCCGGCCTCGGAGTCTATAAACCGACGGGCGTCAACCCATGTATATAAGGGGACGACCCGGCGGCGGTTCAAGGACAACAAACAACAACTCGAGACTCAGGCAAAGCGTATTCGCTCCCTGGTCATCGAAACCCCATCAATTCCATCACAACTAGACGTAGGCTTTTACCTTCATCGAAGGGGCCGAACTAGTATAAAACTCTCTTGCGTCCCTTATCCTCGTTAACCCCTTCAAGCTAACCCGTAGTGATGGCTCCACGACTAAGTCCTTTCTCTAGGACATCTGCCGTGACAAAACCACGACATAGTGTGTGCAAAAAGGTTGCAGGACACAACAAGCTCACCTATCCAACACTCTTAGAAAGAAACAATGCCGAGGAGGTCAAGCAACCCAAAGTTCAAAAACAGCAGCCCAAAGTTATAGAACAAAAGAAGGGACCACACCCATAGAAAGCAAGCAGCAGACTTTGTAGCATATGCAAGGAGTATGAACCACATAAAGCAAGAACATGCCCGAAGCACGCAGATGCTGAAAAGACAAGCAAAAAGCTAGGGAAGAAACGGAAAGCAAAACCTAGAGCCAGCAACAAGAAAGTGGTGGAAGATGAAGAGGAAGATGAAGATGAAGACACCGTCGAAGAAGAGGAAGACGAAGAGGAAGTGGAATGCGAGGAGGAAGAGGAAGAGGAAGAGGAAGAGGACGATGAAGAGGAAGATAAAGAGGAAGATGGAGAGGAAGAGGTACATGTCAAGCAAAAACCACTACAACCAAAGCCTAGGAGGAGCGCAAGGCTGGTGAACAGTTAGACTAGGTCAATTAAACAAAGCAAACTTATGTCATGTCAATGTGCAGAATATTATTCCACTTTTGAAACAGTATTTTAGGAGAAGCTTACTTGAACTTTTATTGCTGAAGTTTCCAAGAAATTATGCAGTAGAGGTTCAAGAAGCTTACTCCAGAAGTACTAGTATAGTATAAGAGGAGGTGCTGGTGATGTAAGGTATGAAAGAGCAAGCAGTAATAAAATGAAAAATATACACTGTCAAGTTCAAGTAATATTACTGCAGAAGTCCTGCTATATTATGGCAGGAAGTGCTCTTCTGGTGATGTATTGCATGAAAGAGCAAGCAGTAATAAAATGGAAAAAATACACTATGAAGTTCAAGTAACATTACAGTAGAAGTCCTGCTATATTATGAGAGGAAGTGCTGCGCTGGTGTTGTATTCCATGCAAAGTGCAAGCAAGAATAAAAATGAAAAATATAAACTATGAAGTTCAAGTAACATTACAGTGGAAGTTCTAGTATATTATGGCAGGAGGTTCTGGTGTTGTATTCCATAAAAGAGCAACCAGCAAATAATTATACAATTTGAAGTTCAGGTCAGCTTACAGAAGAAGTTCTGGTATATAAAATCGATGTAGGGAAAAATATGCTTAAAAAAATAAAGTTTTGCCGTATGAACTAAGGTTAGCGCTCAGATATGAAGTTCTTTTTGGATACGTGCAGAAGTTCATGTCCAATGCCGACAAAACATAAAGAAAATTTAAGGAGTGTATGAGAATATTTTTGCGCATAGTTATAGTTGAAATCCATTCGCAGTTGAAAAATCACAAAAAAAACAAATATAGATTCTATGCAAAAGGCTACGTATTGGTTGGGTTGAAAAATAACAATACATTACACAACACAGAAAATCCTATCCGTCTGAAACAGCAGCCCAGCCAGATCTCAAGCAGAAGTTCAAATCAAAGATCATATGTTGGGGCCCAAATTTAAACAACACAAAAAAACAAGCAGTTCAACCATAGCCGAGGGAGAAGTTCGGGTACATCTATTGGGGAAAAAACATACAACACATGGATACTGAAAATGATGCAGTACATTGAAATTCACAAGCCAAATCATTCTTCACACCAAATACATTTGTCCTCAATATCATATGTAATAGTGCTGCAGCTATAGATACACAAATTACTAAAAAAATCTTACAACCAAATCTTTACATAATCGTTCCAATCATTATCAAACCTAAATCTTTATGAGATCAAATCTACACTGGAACTAATGCTTCAAATTCACGGGCCCAAGGATTGGATCTCTTTAGGAAGCTCTGCACGCATGACTTCATTCTTCTCGCTAAAGATTAGAGTGTGCATGAACTCAGCCTTCCAGTCATTTGCAGTAGCCTGCCAACAGGAAATGAAATGATGGTTTAGTAAAGGATAACTAAAACCACAGCAGGAGCGTCTCAGCAAAAACACACAACAAAAATGAAAGGATGATCAGACAAGAACAAGGACAAAACATACCTCCACATCACCAAAATCATCAACAAGCTCATCGCCATCATATGTAGAGAAGAACTTCACGGCAAAGAAACCACAATCATTATTCACTTGCTTTGGAACATCGATAAAAGTAGGCCTCTTTGCTTCGCCCAGTTAGGCTGCTTGCTCGCTTTGTACACAGCCTTGCCGTACATCTCCTCGAGCAACCCAACAAATCTCTTGATCTGCAGGAAATGCCAAAATAAGATGAAGTCAAAAACATGTTAATCAAAATAGTTAGGTTTAGGTACATAAAAGGGACACTTGCATACAATCCAGCTAAACAAATACCAGAAGTTCAACTGTCAAATGATAGTCAGTTCAAGCAGTATTACCAAAACAGAGACATAAACATATTTTGTCAACACAAGCCATAATAAACTTCGTGTCAAACAAGCATATATGAAAGGAGGTTCAGGCTAAGAAACACTCACGATATGTTGGCAGTCTCCGTGGAAACTTGTTCGTGACGTTCCCTATTACTGTAAGGAAGTGAATCAAGGATGTCAATGCTCCCACGATATCTATTCAGCACATACACACTGTAGTGCGCCATTGTGCCAATTGGCTTGAATAGTATAAAAAAACCTGCCAAGAATGAAAGAAACGGTGAACACAAACTATAAAGCATAGGTATTGAACAACCGGGATGAACAAAAACTTCTTTACAAACTCAGCAAAAGGATGTACATAAAATTTAAAAAAGCAAGAGTTATAAAAAACTAACCAGCTTTGCGTTAAGAAGGTCTTCTTCCTTGCGAACAAACATTCGGAGGAGACCAGCAGATTTTTTTACATCGAACTTTGGAACTGTTGCACCGAAAAAATCATACTCCAGGCAGTACTGTGCATTCACAAAAACACAAATTAAAACACCTCCCAAACGCCACTACACCAAAACTAGAGTAAAAAAGGAAGATAGGGGTGCAAAAGAACTAAAACTTGTATGAAGTAGGGACTAAGTACAACCCTGTCAGCACAAGAGAATATCTCAGAGGTCTCTGGCTTATCCTTCCACAAATTTATGAGATAATCCATTATGTCTCCTTCCATCTGCTGCCCTTCACCGAAAAGAGTAAAAAGGACATGTGATGTGAGGTCAATCACATTCCCAGGGATGGTAAACATGCAGTAGCTTGTGCTGCAGATTTAAAAGGATGGGAAAAAATATTAGAAGTTCAGATACAATAACAAACAGAAGTTCAGACACTATAACTCAAACGCAAGGAGAGATGAACAGAAGTTCACATACTACAACAACAGAAGTTCAGACACTATAACTAAAAGAAATGAACAGAAGTCCACATACTACCACAACAGAAGTTCAGACAAAGAGTAGCCTCTCTGGCAGCAAGAAAGTTAAGAAGAGGAAAACTCACTCAGAATACTTCTCCAGACCGTCTTCACTAAGCACATACTGTCTCAACTTCCGGGCCTCGGATAGATGAGGGTAACTGTATTTTTTTAGGGGAGCGATAGCAGAACGCCACTTCAAAGGCAATCTTGATGCTCTCTTGGAGGAAGTTATGTTGCCAGACTCAACTGCCGGTTTCCTCCTGGTGATGACAGCATTCTTCCCACCTCTCCCAGCAACAGTACCAGCAGCAGATTTACCATTCTTCGGGTAAGCAATCTTCTCAAAATCATCATCAGACGAAATCACTTCTGCTTCGGCTTCTTCGACTGCACCAACCTTCTTGGAGCAAAGGGTTTTTGGAGTACCACAAATACCACCAGCCTGCTTCCCCAACTTGGAAGGAATAAGGGTTCGAGGTCTATCATCTTCTCTCGGAGTTGTACTCATCGATTCCTCCCTAGGTTGGTATTCCTGTGAACCGAGGAATGAGTAGTGGTAATCGGTCAAGTCCAACGGATCCACTATCAAAGAAAAGGAAGAGAAAAAACACCATTAAATATAACTGAAGTTTAGGCACAACACAATGTGCAGTCGAACTAATATAGATGACATGGTTACTACTCAACCTGACCTAAAAAAATTAGTTGCATTTAAAAACTAAATGAAGTTCAGGCACAACCAAAGGCACAATTCAAGATAAAGTGTTGAACTGGAAAACATTCAACTACGGCTAACAAAAGCATAGGAAGGCATCATCTTTGAAGTTCAAGTAGAAGAAATGCTCGTGTCCAAGTAAGCAATGGAAGGGAAAAAATACTGAAACAAAACACACAAGCAAAATAAAAAAGATAAAAATGAAGTTCATGTACAAGAAATGCTCCTCTCCATCTGAAACCAGCAGCCCAGCCAGATCTCAAGCAGAAGTTCAAGTTAAAGAAAAAATGAAGTTCATGTAGAATAAAAGATGCAGTACAGGTAAGCAGTCCAAGTTCCAAGACTTACATGTATAGTAGCCAAACAGAGCTTGAAAGTCTGTCTCAAACAGGTTAGAAGAAGCGATTGAGTACAGCCACGTCTTCCTGATATCCGCGATATTTTCATAGCAATAATTTGTAAGAACCCCATCATGAAACAAATTAACATTCGTAAGCATGAAGAATCTGCAGTCGATACTGCCATCAAACACAAAAAAGAATAGTGTTAGAACAAAAAAGAAAGCCAACGAATTAAAGACGTCGCATCTTAAGTACAACTACAGTTAAACAGAAGTGATAAAGAGAAAAGTGGAATTCATACTTGTTAGTCTGTTGGGGGACATCAATCCAATCCAAAGGGAAATGGTCGATAGAAAGGGGACTGAAGGGTGTCTCCCTGGCGTTGCTGGCATCGTTCCAAAGCTTCTTGATGTTATCAGTCATCCGCCGAAACAGGCGTACCGCACAGTCATCGTCTGGTCCATAGTAGGAGTCGAGAAGCTGGAACCTTGAATTCTTCAGGTCAAGAAATATCGAAACCCAATGACCAACACCACCCATGGAAGCAGGAATTTCAGGCGGATCAAAAGTGGGGAAAACAACCTGAAGCAACATAAACACACGAATCATTAAAAACTGAGAATTAATATCAACCGGTACAAAGAAAAATAAAACAATATTAACACAGTGGATCGCAGTGCAAAACTAATACAAAGGCAAAGAACAAGATATTGCATATAGAATCATGTGCATCCATGCTATCTGGACCAGTCGCCAAAAAGTACTTCCTCACACAGGAATCAAGTTGTCCTCTGAAAATCTTGTCCTAAAATAATGCAGACAACACCAACATATGAAAATAAAAAAATGAGACAAACAAGTATTAACTAAAATGATAAGGAACAAAACAGAAAAGAAATCACTATATGGTTGACTTACACAAACCCAATACGGCAGGACGAGTTTGTCCGATCCCTGGTACTTCGCACGTAGACAGTAGAGTGCAACCTCAGCCACATTAGATCGAAGCATTCCGCGAGGAGCAAAAGATATTGGGACATCCTCAACGGAAGCTTCACACTCCTTGTTTTGGAACATAATCATTGATCTAAAACAAGCAATTTAAAGTAAAAGAAGTTCAGCATCAGGAACTCAGGAAGTTCATAACACACACAAGCACAGAAGTTCAGCTACATCAAAACAGGCAGTTCAAAAAGGCCAGAAGTTCAGGACCAGAGAAGTAAAATAGATGTTCAGCAACATAGAGTAAAGAAGTTCAGGTATGAAACCACATGCAGTTCATAGGGGGTAGATGGATGTCAATATTGACCAGCTGCACTCACCTCTTGGAACGATCACTCTTAAGCCGAGTTAGACTGAAATAAAAGTCATCAACCTTCTTTCAGACGACAGCAAGGTCGCTATCTGCTCAGCAAAAGAAATAGGAATTAAGAGCAACATTCAAGCACATAGATTCACAACAGTTTAATTAATAGCAACATTCAAGCACAAACATTCAAACACAAGCACATCTCAGCTGCTACACCAAAAAACATCACAACTCATGCATTACAAACCTTCCCCCACATAGAAACAGGTTCACTTAACTTTATTTACAAACCACACGACAAAGCACAAACCAGAAGTTCAACTTGAACCACACAGGCAGTTCAGAGGGATATCATGGACAAAAACAAACAACAAAAGGGACGGGGATGGGGAAAGAAGAGAGAAGCATGCTCCTCTCTTTATGGATTCTTGCCTAGACCAGTGGCAGCACTGGAATGATCAACCTCCTCTCCATAGCTACTGCTTTCAGTCTCTTCATCGTCATCTCCAGTAGACATTGCAGCGTCGTCGGGAAGGACACTAGCAGCAGCTGGAGAATCTGAAACAACAAAAATCGTTGGTTGTGTTTGAACAGCATCAACAGTAACTGATGGCTCTATTGCAGGAGACTTCTCCGGGCCTGCAGCAACACTACCACCGGTCTCAACAGCAGCCTCAACGGGATCTTTCTCCAAAATGATATCTCCAGCTGAATTGCCCTGCTCAGCATCAGAAACCTTAGTTGTCTTGCCCTGCTCAGCATTAGAAACCTTAGCTATCTTGCCCTGCTCAGCATCAGAAACCTCAGCGCCAATGGACAACTCAGGTTCAGTCGGGTCCACCCCGTCGGAGCAGCCGGTGCCTGACACAGACTTGTCTGCAACCTTCTCTGGAGGAACACTAGCATCATCACTCTGCAGCAAGAACAGAAAGTCATATAGTGATAAAATGCACAAACAAGTAAAATAAAAAAATGAGACAAATGGACAAGAAAAATGGTACCTTATTTTCACTGCCATGAACCTCATCAACTAATACATCACTAGCGGGAGCAGGTTCATGCACAGGGGCAGCTTCATGCATAGGAGCAGGTTCATGCATAGGCAAAACATCCTCCTCAACCCTAGCACCATCATCAACAGCCTACAAAAAAATCATGTAGAACACAAATACCTAATCAGCAGAAGTTCACATTACATAATCAAAGAAGGTCAGTTATGACAACTGACACATAAAGGAAGTCCAAATACAGTAAACATAGCAGGTTGGATATCAAAACTACTCTAAATACAAAAGGGAACAAAAAGGGCCAGTCATAGAAGTTCAAGTGCTGTAGCACTTGAACTTCAGGAACTACAAACAGAGAAGGTCACCTAGGAAACACTAGTACTAAAAATAAAAAGTTTACGACACATGAAATCAATAAGGGTCGCCCATGACTAGAAACAGTAATAACTGAAAGCTAACAATGAACATTAGTGCAAAGAAATATCAAAAGCCAACATAAACAAACCTCTTCGGTATGCTCCACGTGGCCTCCTTCACGACCCAAACGAACAGAATCCTGCCTCTAAATCTGTCTCACAACAACACTTGCCTCATCTTCAAAAGGCTTACAACGAGCATCCTGCATTTCCTTGAACAGCCCAAAGCTAGTCCGGAGGTGGGAAGTGCTCTGGCGAAGCTCTTCAAGAAATCTAGCTTCAATTGACAAGACCTCCTTCGAAGACTCAGCATCAAATCCGTGTCGAGGAGGAAGAATCCCATCAATGCGACTAAGACACTCAACAGTTGAAGGAACACGGGCCAACTCCCCACAAACAATTTCAAGAAGACCGTCAATCCTAACCAGGGAAACATTGGCAGCTTCAAACAAACTCTCGGAAGACACGCAACCTGCAGCACTCACACGGGCAGAAGAACCTCCTGGATCTACAGGGGGGCACTAGTATTAACATCCCGGGAGAATTCAAATCTCGGAGAAGTTCCACTACCTAGGTCGGCGGCGCGCGGCATAGTAAGAACAGGACGTCCGATACGCCTGAAGAACACAACCTCAGCCTGTGTCTTCCACTGCATACAAAAACAAAAGTCAACGCGTCAGAAAACAAATGAAGGAACATGGGAACAAAAATATAGAAGACAGTACCAGAAGTTCAAGTTAAACTACACAGGAAAGAATGATGCATATAAACACTCACAGGCAGTCTCCCAAACACCCAATTCGCTGGGTCATCGTCACCCTTCTTGACCAAGTCAGCCGCAGCAAGCTCAAGAAGCTTGACCTGATCCATGAAATTGATGCGAGGGGTCCTCAAGTCAATATTAGGCATCTTGCCAATGATAAGGCAGTCCAGATACATAAGAAGCGGCGCGATGGCACAGCCTGTGACAGCTTTTCCTCTGCTAGTACCTTGCTGATACATAACAACAGCACTTCGAATATCATCAACAACCAACTGGCAGTAGTCCATATCTGCCATATCCTCAAACACAAGATTCTCAGCCATTGCTGCCTCTCTGGACACTCATGTCGACGTTCTAGGAATAACCACCTTCATGAAAACAATCAGGTAAAACACTTGCAGAGCAAGATCATCCTTTGTCTCATCCTTCAAAAGTTATGCGAGGATATTCCGCGGATCATTTGTCTTGATGTCGTCACTCCTAGCGTACCCAAGCTTGCCCTTCAGCCTCATAACAGCATCATCAAACCCATCATTCGAGGGCCTAGGAGGGGTACGATTACCTTGAGGGAATCCAAACCGATCGTGAATAGCATCACTTGTAATACGCAGAACCTTGTTCGCCTCACCCATGTCCAGAATCATGGTTGTAGGGTCAATCCTCGTGTAGATGTTTCCCATCAAAGGATGAGAAATGTTGGAATCAACCTTCAAGTCAAACACACAACCAAAACCAGCCATGATAACCCTCGTCTTGTGTCTAAGTTGTAGCATTTTCGCGCACGTCTTGACCTCTCTTAGTGAGCAGCGAACCATCTTGTTAAAACGTTTTGCCTCATCTCCTCCTTGGCCACCTTCTTCAGGCGCTTTGCCTCGTCTTTTCCTCCTCTCAGGCCACTCCACAAGCTGATACTGGAAAAAAATACAATGACAAGGAAAAAAGGAAGAACAATGAGATACACAAGCTACACCAAAATTCCACTAATGCCTACATACGCCGTAGATTTCAGAAGTCCAACTATGTCTACATAGGCAGTACAACCATGTATGACCAGAAGTAAAGATGCTTTCAAAATGTTGGAAATTTACATAGCAGAAGTTCAACCATGTACACCAAGGCAGTAATAAAACATGTATTGCAACAAGTTAAGCTAATTTCTTCATGTATATATCCAGAAGTCCAACTATGTACACAAAGGCAGTAATACCATAAAAGCAAAGCAGATCGACTAATTTATTCGTCTATATGAAGCAGAAGGTCAGCTATGTATGCCAAGGCAATGCTAAAAACACAAAAACTACAACAATAGCGACAAATGCTCTAAAAAGCGGTAAACATGAGACATTCTACCTGATTAGCGACAGCATCATCATCATCGTTGTCGTCCTCGTCATTAGCGTTGAAATCAACATCATCCTTGTCCTCTGGATTAACACGAGAATGCTTCTTCTCACCCTTGTTGACCTTTGCAGGTGCAACCTTGCGCTTGATGCCACATTTCTTCCCCTTACCAGATGCACCAGCACCAAGCGGATAAGGTGTAGGCGCGGCAGTGGCAAGCACACGAGGACTACGGTGTGGCGTACCACCGAGGCCTAGCCCTTCATCTTCAGCAAGTTCTGCAGGCCTTGAAACACGTGGGCTCCTCCGAGGAGTAACTTCAACTAAATGCTTCCTCGCAGCGGTCTTCTTGATTTTCTTCTTAACAGGGACAACCGTGCCATCAGTGCCACCCGGCACGTCTTCCTCAGCAACAGAGCAATGCCCAACCGTGAGCTCAGCAACATCAACAGATTCAGGAACATCAGAACCTTTCTGAAGGCGGGCCGCCCTCTTCTTCTCAAAATCTTCTTGCTTCTTCCTCTTGCGTTGGTCCTCCAGAAGAAGCTGAAGAGGCACATCCTCAGGTTGCGTGACAGGTTCAGTGCCATCAACAGATTGCGACTGCGTCTCTGACATCTGAAGAGAGCCCAAAGGATCCGGAACAAAATCACAACCTTCGACTGACGGAGCACCCTACTCAGCAACAGTAGTGTTTCCTGATAAATCCAACTCAGATAGAACATCATTGACGGTGTTCACAGCTTCCTCCTCTGTGGACACATCTGCAAGAACATAGAAAAGCAAAGCAAAAAATAAAATAAGTCAGGAACAAAGTCAAAAACACCCGACGGGAACAAGTTAAAAAAACATGGCTCGAGAATTTAAAATGAAAAGAAAAGGAGTTGCACATACTAGGTGAAGCAAGAGCTGCAGAAGCAAGATCCTCGAGGCTTGAAAAATTCTCAAGGCTCGAAGCAACCTCAGCAATCACAGTCAAAGGAATAATGGGTGATTTAGCCGCATCAGGTATTGGAGCATCAGTATTAACTTCTGAAGCTCCACCTTGATTGCAGACATTTTTCAGAACTATTCAATTCATCAACAACTACAAAAAATGCAAGTAAAAAGGCAGTTGAGTTCTAATCCGCAATCTACACCAAAGGGAGTTCTACTTTTACATCAATGTCCAATACCGAGAAGTTCAACAATACCTAACAAAGCAGTAAACACAACGAACAATCTACAAATTTACATACTAAATATAGAACAATCTACACCAGAGGGGCTACTACATATAAGATGAATGTCCAGAAGTTCAACAATATATAATAAAGCAGTAAAACAAATGCGCAGAACAGAAGTTCAACCAAATTTCATTATAAACAAACAATAATTAAAACCAGAAGTTCAACTATGTGACCCAAGCAAGTAGCACATAAAAAAGATGTAGCATGACCAGAAATACTATTTCACAGGCAAACTAAATATCAATACCATGAAAATGATCACACACAAAAAAACAAAGATATACACTATAAATATGGAACATTTGGGAAGTCCAACGTCACTTGGTGACATAGTTCACCAGCAATTCATCAAATACAAATTAAGCAACACTCTACTAACTTAAACTAAGGGTAAAATGCATACACATGACCTTTGTTAGAAGTTAACACTTTTAAGAAAGGGCAGTCCAACAAGACAACTAAGTGAAGATATGGGCAGACATATATAAGAAAATGGCTATTTAAAATACAAGATCCAACCACAATAAAATACCTGGAGAAGGTTTTGAAGCCATGACAACACAACCCCTTGATGAATGGAACTCCAAACCCTAGAAAAACCTACTAAAAACAGGGGATATATTGCATATAGTTAGCAGATCGAAAATCATACAACAAATACAAAAAACAACTAAATCAAACCCTAGGATGAAACAACTAGAACATATCAACAAGTATGAAAACATGAACAGTAGCACATCTAGGCAAGCACAAACAAAAAAGAATCCATAAACTAACTAGCATGTGACACACAATCCAGACTTCGAAATCAACAACACTAAGACAATTTGATACATCAGATCCAGCATCACACCACAACCTCTCTTACATGCATCTGACTGCTGAAATCACCAAAGGGGAAATAAAATCCACTCAACTCTGAAGGGAGAAATAGCACACACAAGCATCTCACAAACAAATCTGACCACAGGGGATGGAATCCACCCACCATACCCACAAGAAACCTACCTAATCTCCAACCCAACCATCAGAACAAAGGGGAGGACGCGGATGCGAGAGCATAGAAGAGAAAGAGAGCCCTCGTCGGATCTGGCGAACACTAAGAGCAAGGATTGGGGGGAGGCAGCATTTGTACCTCTCCGAACGACCCCCGCACCCACAAATCCGCGGTGGTTCTTCCACCCCCACAAAGCCACACGCACTCTGGAACCGGTGGCAGTTGCGGCCCTCGCTTCAGAGGAGAAGTGAGCACGCCAGGCGAGGGAGAGCGGGCTGGGCGGGCGACAGCGGGGCGTGGGGGAGAAATAGGAGCGTGGTGCACGGCGGTTACTCCACGCATGAGCGCAGGCGACAGCGTCGGAGAAGTCGGGGGAGCTGGAGGCAGCGGAGCGACAGAGAGGGAGAAGAGAGCAAGCGAGAGGGAAGGGGGGTTTTCTGACAGGTGGTGGCGAGGGAGACATAGACTTAATGCCTCTCTGTAGTGGGGTGTTGCAGCGCTGTGGTAATTACACTTTTACCCGCCCCCAACAACTAAAAAAGTAAATGCATCTATTTATAAATGAATGCACTATTTGAATGCATCTATTTTTAAAAGTTAAGATCACATAAAAAATCTGCTGGTATCCTTAATACAAAAAATTCATTGCAAAGCAGAAAGGTCAAGTACTCTACCAAGGGAAGGAAAATACATACACAGATAAGCACCTACAAACAAGAGAAAGAAGTTCAAAAAATAAAGAACAGAAGTTCAAGTACACTAATCAGAGAAGTAAAGGCATATGAATAAATAAACACTAAGAAACAAAAAGAAGAAGTTCAAATACAAAAACAGATGAAGTCCATAGCTAACTAAAATACACAACTTAAAAACAATATATAAGTTCAAAATTCAAATACACACAAAGTACACATGCGGCTCGGCCTCGCGCTACCGCATTGCTGCGCGCTAGGTTTTGACAGGACGCAATGCGGTCATTCTATTTCCACCCCCACCGCACGCACCCCAGAGCCACACCCCTAAGATAGATAGTGGGGTCACGGATGTGACGGACTCGCCTCCGCATGCGAAGACGCGGCACGCTGCGTCGTCGCCTGCTCCGGCTCGTTCTTGTCTCGGCCTCGCGGGGGGAGGGGGTCCCGACCCCCCTCCCCCTCCTCGGCCTCGCGCTACTGCATTGCTGCGCGCTAGGTTTTGACAGGACGCAATGCGGTCATTCTGTTTCCACCCCCACCACACGTGCCCCAGAACCACACCCCTAATATAGATAGTGGGGTCACGGATGTGATGGACTCGCCTCCGCATGCGACGATGTGGCATGCTGCGTCGTCGCCTGCTCCGGCTTGTTCCTGTCTCGGCATCACAGGGAGAGGGAAGGGGGGTCCCGACCCCCCCCCCTCCCCCCTGCTCGGCCTCGTGCTACCGCATTATTGCGCGCTAGGTTTTGACAGGACGCAATGCGGTTTTCAATGTTTAAAAAATTTTAAATCCCAAAAAATTTATCAACAATTACCGACGAAGTTCAAGTTGTAAAAACACAGAAGTTCGTGGGTTTGAAAAAACATCAAATGAACATGTCAAAAAACAAATTACACAGAAGCAAAAATCTTGTAAGTTCAGGTTAAACACATACTGAAGTTCTATCACTGTTCGAAGTATGCAAACATGTTACAGAAAAATAAAAAGGTATGCATGCATATTTGGGAATAATCCCATAGTTGCCCACGGAACAAACTCAAACCCAAATTCAAAAATTGAAAATTACAAAAAAAACAAAAAAATATAGAGCGGGATGTTGCACCGCCTTGCAATGTGGAAATCAGGAAGTTCAATCACTGGTACCACAGAAGTCCAACTTCTACCACAGAACATGGAAGATCCTAAAAAACTAATCCCGAAGACAGAATAAATATAAAAAAGAGGATCCGTGTGTCTATGGACAAGCTCCACATTTACATATATGAGTACTCTGAAAAACAAAAAAACGTACACAAATTTTTTATAACAACACCAACCGAACAGATCGTATTGCAACATCACCTAAAAAACATGCATAAAAATGACGGAAGTTCTAGCACAAAAGGTGCGGAAGTCCAACTTGTAAGGCAGAGAGTAGAGTCATTGAAAAAATACACACTATCGAATTTGTTTTGCAGATTTAATCAGTAGACAAACTCAAAACCAATTCAAAAAATTGAAAATTACAAAAAAAAAACTAAGAAATATAGAGCACAATGTTGTACCGCCTTCCAACGTGGAAACACAGAAGTTCAATCATTGATACAATAGAAGTCCAGCTTCTACTACAGACCTTGGGAATAAGAAGTTCAAAGAGTGATGATATAGAAGTTCGGGGTTATCTAAAACCTCGAACTAGCATACAGAAGTTCAGGATAGTTAATAGCTGAAGTCCAACAAACTATTAGATAACGAGGGCATACTAGAAAAAAATAAAAATATATATATGCATATCCATCGGCCAAACAATTCACTGGTTGCTCATGTGACTCAGTCATAAAATCAAAACCAATGCAAGAATGAAAAACGACATTAAAAAGGAAAGAAATACAGAGGACTTGCTGCATAACCTTGCAAAATAAAGGAAAATTAGAAGTTCAGGTATGAACAACGCAGAAGTCCAGCTTATACGACGGCCACTAGATGACACAGAAAACATGAACGAACGAATTCGTCCGAAGCATAAAATCATCTGTGCCTTATTAGAACACGCCCGCACACCATTTTAAATGATCTGCCAACTACCTTTGTACAAGAAAAATGACCAGAGGGCAAATCCAAAAACCGCAAAAAAAACCGTGCAACTGTCGCAGGAGTGCGAACATCAAAACGCCAGAAATCAAATAGTATAGACCCTCCCGATTGAAATTGACGACGTAGTAAGCCTTGAATTTAACTATAGTACACAAATCAGCGAGCAAACTTGACAAGAAAACAAGAAATCACCGATGGCGGAGGATGCATCTCGGGAGGATGAAGAACATGGCTGGTTTCAAATTCATTTGAAATAACAAAAATTTGTGCAACAAAATCATACCAAAACACAATTCACATCATGCCAGAGCTTCGACAACACTGGCAGCATGCATTAAACTCGCAACAGACGCAAGTTCATCATGACCCGAGAGCAAATCCGCCAATGAGCGTGATTCCTATTTAGAACGCGTGTTTAGTTGCTAAAAAACATGTCCACATTACAATTACATCACAAACAACACGAATTATCAGAAAAAATCGCGGTAGAAGGCACGGTTGCGAAGATAGCCCAAAGGTCGAGTTCGTACAGAGGGAAGTTCAGGCCAGTTACTCAGGCCGTTCAGGTTGTGATCAGAATATATAGGTCTATTCTGCTAATATTAGCAGAATAACTATTCTGATAACACTTCCGGAATGCACGCTCAACGCATGTGCATGTCATTGTTTGAACCAAGTGTGCTGCAGTACTCAGGCAACTGAACTTTCCGTCGCAAAAAACTGCATGCTGTGTTTTTGGTACTGTTTTCGCTCTAGTTTTTTAACCGTTTATCAGAATGACGCCTGTAATATATCTTTGAGAAGCTATGGATTAGGCGCAACTTCTCCATGTTGAACACTTTTCGAGATTGCCCGCGGTTTAAGAGCAATTTTTAAACGATGTAGCGCACGACGAGTGGCAGCGAGCATTTTTTCGCGTTTTTTTCTAAACCGCTTGTCGGAATGAAGCAAATAATACATCGTTGGAAAGATATCATCGAGACACATCTTTTACATATGTATTATTTTCTCTAATTCGTTACGGTTTAAGAGCATTTTTTAATTTAGTAAATCGCAAAATTGTGTTTTTTCAAATTTTATGCAATTTTCGGTGCTGTTTTTGCTCCAGTTTTTGAACCATTTGTCGAAACTAGGCGTGTGATACGCCATTGGAAAGCTAAGGACGAGACGCAACTTTCATATGTTGAAATGTTTTTGAGATTCCTTACAGTTTTTAGTTAATTCTGAAAATGGTGTGACTGATGATGAGGGGCAGCGGTCGTTTTTCGTGAAATTTTTACAAACCGCTTGTCGAAATGATTCAAATTATATGTCGTTGGAAAGATATCGATGAGGCGCAATTTTTTCATGTAGATCGCTCTCTCCGATTCCTTACGGTTCAAGAGCAATTTTGATTTTAACAAAATGCGGGCACTCTACTTTTTCGCGACACCAAAATCGTTGTATGTACTGCATAAGACAGAAAACGGCACTGCTTCAGACTGCAAACCGCACTGCATCAGACGGTCAAGCGCACTGCATGATTTCTTTTTTGTGGGACGTAAATTTTCCCAAACGAGGTAGCAAACCGCATTGCTTTAGACTAAAAACCGCATTTCATCAAACGAAAAGTGCACTGCATGATTTCTTTTTTGTGGGACGTAAATTTTCCCAAACGAGGTGGAGTGCACTTCATGTCAAACGTTGGTGAACCGCAATACTATGAAAAGTGAACCTCGAGACTACCGTAAACGGGCTGCGACACTACCGAAAGTGAACCGCGTGAGTTTTTTCCAAACTTAATTTTTTTTCGTGCGTAGGCCGGGCGAGTGGACCGTGGGGAATGAGCAAGTGAACTACATATAATGAAAAGTGAGCTTCTTTGAGATTGAAAAATGCACTTCTACAAACTAAAAATGACACTGCATCAAACGTGTAAGCAGACTGCATGATTTGTACACGACCACACTCACGTTTTACTTCTAAAACTGCAATGGTGACACAGGGAACTTCACACGACAACGAAGTGCACTGCAAGTGTCGATGAATTTTTTACTGTTTTTGAACACACAACACCACACGGAACGATTGCGAAAAATGAACCAAGACACAAGTCTAAGTGTACCGTATGATTTTTCTTTGTCTTTTTCTAACTTGTTTTATAGGGTTAAGTGGACCATATTTGTCAATGTTAGTGTGCTACATTAGATGGAGAAGCGCACTGCAATGTCATCACAGAGGATCTTTTTGTTATTGTTCAAAACAAAAAGAAATGCATAGTACAGTGGAGCGAACCTCTAAAAAACAAAGAAAAAGTGCATAGTATATTGGAGCGAACCTCTCCACGCAATAAAACTAAACCTCTCTATGGACAAAAGTGAACCTATGGACACAGTTTTTTTGCATGTCCAATGTATATTGAGGGGGAACTGAAACTTGGATACAAGAGAAGTGCACTTCATTTTCATGCTATTTTTACATTATACTGGAATATAGGCCCCCAGCCGGCTACCACGCAAAACACACACATACACACAAAACCATCATGAGGCACACTGTACTGCAGTGGGAATGGCATCGACAGCAACCAGAACGAGCCAAAGGCTGTCGCCGCTGAACTGCATGTTGGGAAGGAGAGAGCTGTGAGAGGGTGCTCCGGTGAACCACCGGTGATGTGTGCGAGCAGCAGCGAAAACACTAGCGATTTGGGTACTGCACCAACGGTCCAACCAACCTGCAATTAAGAGCAACCTGCACTGCTCGCTGCATGGGCCAGCTGTAGAACCTCCTATCCACACCAAGTAAACTGCAGCAACAATCCAACTAGAGAACCTCTTGCCGCGCGCATCCATGCAGCAGCTTCGCGCGGCCAAAACAATACCAAACTACATCCAAGACACACCAACGCCCAGCAAACTGCATGAATAATTTATCAAACTGCATTTGACATTTTACAGCACTGAATTCATCAAAATCAACAACACAAATCAGGAAAACACACAAATTTTTGTCAACTTCACGTTTCACTACACCGCTCAAAACTGCATGCCATGCAAAACTGCGGCCCATGTCCCTTCACTGCACTGCGTTGTGAGCAAGTGAAACCAAAGTGACCTGCCGACAGGAAACCATAGTGAGGTGCAAATACACCAAACGCACCACTAGGGCTTCTTCATGTGCACTCGTGCACTGCACGCACACATGCAAGGGACTGCAAAGTGCCGCACACGTTCACGTGCACATAACTGCTTTTGGTTCTTGTCGTCGATGGACCGCACTGCGTGGCGAGGTGGACTACACCAAGCGGTGACCTGGGCAGCACTCTGCTTCGAGGTGAACCGCGACACTGCACGAGAGGTCGCTGGTGAGGAAGAATTTCCACCAGAGAGTTGGAGGAAGGACAAGCACCACAGACCTTTACTGAGTGCTCGCGGCGAGAGCACTTGTTCCGTTTGGATGGGGGGTAGTGACGAGGACCGGCCCAAACCACCTGGATCCGTCGTTGGATGGGAGATAGAGATGCGGGGCCATTGACGCGCCCGTGCTCAGATGGATCCGGCGACATCTGGCGGCTGTTCCCCCGGCCTGCTGCTCGCGACCTCGCAGTCGGGTGTATATGCGGCGGTGGCGGCCCCTGGCCTCAAGTGCACGGCGGTGTGGAGGAGAGGTGGGGCAGCCGGGATCCAGCCGCCGCATAAGATGAGAGGTGGGGCGGTGTAGCTCGTTCGGAGCTGCCCGGAGCCGGCCGTGGTAGAGTCCGGGGCGAGGGATCCCGTCGCCGGCCAGTTGCGAGGGCGCGGCCTGCTGCCGGACCAG
Organism: Aegilops tauschii subsp. strangulata; assembly: GCF_002575655.3. Taxonomy (NCBI): domain Eukaryota; kingdom Viridiplantae; phylum Streptophyta; class Magnoliopsida; order Poales; family Poaceae; genus Aegilops; species Aegilops tauschii. The sequence continues at coordinate 206,561,622 of NC_053035.3, read as the reverse complement.
AGGCAAGGCGACTGGGGAAGGAAGGTGTGAGAGGTGACCGGCGGCGCCGGAAGGCCGCTGCCGGGATTTTGGGAGGTGGTGCGGAGACGCCGGGATATTAGGCGGCGGGGCGGCGGGGGGGAGGTGGAGGCAGGGCGGCGCAAAGGTAGGAAGCTACGGGGTAGGGCGACGCGGGGGAGGTGGCGGCTGGGCGGTGCGGAGGTAGGAAGCTGCGGGGCGACGTGGGGGAGGTGGAGGCAGGGCGGCGCCGGATGGCGAGCTGGAGGGGGGTTCGTGGGGAGATGGAGGTCGTGGGAGAGAGAGGACGGATTGGGTGGACGGGCAGAAGATAAGGTGGGGTAGAATTTTTTTTTGGGCGGTGCAGTTCCGTTGGGTTGGGTTGCCGAGTTAGTTAGCAGCTACAGTCGGATCGGTAGTGTGTCTATACAGCACGCTCAACGCGAGGGCACTGCACTTTCTGTAGCTAAGGTATTGCAATACATAGACTAGTGAACTTCGCGTCGGAAAAAACTGCATGCTGTGTTTTTTCGGTACTGTTTTCGCTCTAATTTTTTAACTGTTTGTCGGAACAAGGCATATAATATACCATTGGAAAGCTACAAATTAGGCACAACTTTGCCATGTTGAACACTTTTCGAGATTCCTCGCGGTTTAAGAGCAGTTTCGGAAACGATGGGCGCCCAGCGAGTGGTAGCGAGTGTATTTTTACGTTTTTTCGCAAACCGATTATCAGAATGAAGCAAATGATACGCCGTTGGAAATATATCGTCGAGGAGCAACTTTTTCATATGTATTACTTTCTCTAATTCATTACGGTTTAAGAGCAGTTTCAAATTTACTAAATGGCGGAATTCTGTTTTTGAATTTTTTTCAAATTTTCGGTACTGTTTTCACTCTAGTTTTTTAACCATTTGTTGAAATGAGGCGTGTGATACGCTGTTGGAAAGCTATGGATGAGGCGTAACTTTCATATGTAGAAATGATTTTGAGATTTCTTATGGTTTTAAGTTAATTTTGAAAATTATGCGGCAGACGACGGTGGCAGCGGTCTTTTTTCGTGAAAATTTTACAAACGCTGGTCGGAATGATTCAATTTATACGCCATCGGAAACATATCGATGAGACGCACCTTTGTCATGTAGAAGACTCTCTCTGATTCCTTACGGTTTAAGAGCTGTTTTGATTTTACGAAAATGTGACACTGTGTTTTTTCGGACACCCAAATCATCGTGTGCACTGCATTAGACAGATGAGTGCACTGCTTCAGACTGAAACCGCACTGCATCGGACGGACTGAAAATCATCGTGTGTACACGACGACGAAGTGCACTGCATCAGACAGATGAGTGCACTGCTTCAGACGGAAAACCTTACTGCATTAGACGGACCGAAAATCATCGTGTGTACGCGACGACGAAGTGCATTGCATCAGACAGATGAGTGCACTGCTTCAGAATGAAAACCGCACTGCATCAGACAAACTGAAAATCGTCACGTGCACTGCAACTCCCGATGCATTTTACTTTCGTGTGCACTGCAATAAGGGAACCACAAATTTTTTAACAATGAACTACAATAATTTTGAAAATGTACTTCTTTAGTTCACCGAGCGCACTGCTTTTTACAAAGAAAGGATTTTACAAACTAAGTAATCCACACAAACAATCCTTTTTCTGTCTCCACATTACAATCACGCACAAAATACAACTGAACTACACTTTTTATAAAATGCACCGAACCACATGCATTGCTTTGTAGCGCCGAACCGCACGCACCCGCCGAACGTACAACGAGGCTCGCTGTCCAAACTGCACGACCAGGAAATAGCAAAAAAATGCAACGCCGCATCTAGTCGCACTGCACCACTTTCTTCCTGCAAAAACAAGCAAATTGAACCTCAAGAACAAACAATAGTGGACTACATTTACACTTTGATTTTTTTCTTTAGAAAATGACCAAAATAGCGAACTGCATAGGATCAGAGTGCACCACAGCACACATCGGAGTGCACTGGGCCACCTAGGGGGTGAGGAGCAAGCATGTGGGGAGGCAATGGAGGCGTGGCGGGGGTCGATGTGGATTGGATCGGGCGTGGACGACGCTAGTGGACTGCAACAACCTTTTTTGCGAGCTGCACGCAACGAGTCCATGAGTTGCACACCACTGGGGTCATCTCGAGACGCTCCACCGTCGTGCTATCCGTGGCTGGAGGACGTGGTCGTTGGGGAGCACCGAGGAAGGGGCTGGGAAGTGTGGCCCCGTTTGATGCGGAGGTTGACGGCACCGATCTGGGTTGGGGCGAGGGCGGCAAGAAGAATTGCCAGGGGCCGGCAGCTCGACCCCGTCACCTTGTTGCGTGCAAGGGGCCGGCTCCGCCCTGATCTGTTGCCTGGCGGCGAGGCAGGGCCAACTCCGCCCGGATCCGTCACCTGGTGGCGTGGGAGGGCCGGCTCTGCCCGATCCGTCACTTGGTGGCGCGGCAGGGCTGGCTCCGCCCGGATCCTTCACCTGGTGGGGCGGCAGGGCCGGCTCCACCTGGATCCGTCGCCGGGGTGGTGCGCGGGTGGAGGTGGGGATAGGGGCGGCGCGGGGACAGAGGTGGGGGTAGGGGCGGCGCGGGGATGGAGGTGGTGTGGCGGCGCCAGGAGGGAGGCGGCGCGGCAACAGAGGGAGGGAGGTGGTGCGACGGCGGGCTGGGATGTGTAGATCGCGGGATGGAAGAGCCCGGGGGAAAGAGATGAGTGGTGACAAGAGGATAAGGTAGGGGTGGTTTACTTTTTTCTTTGTTGGTGTTAGTGGTCGGTTGGTAGGAGTAGCGGCAGTTCAGTCAGGCGGGTCGCACGTGTTAGCAGAATAAGAGAGTGTTAGCAGAATAGGGTCTTAAAGGGTGTATATATATATATATATATATATATATATATATATGTTGTTGTTGTTGTTGTTCTGTATGCAATCACATCGCACAACACACATGTCTTATTAGCAGCAATCGTTTGTGTTATTATCGGTCTTCGCACACATTTCTGATTACAGACATGTTTGCCGCGTATCACACACATCTTGTTATATTGAACCGTTTATGTTATCTTGTCTCAACGCAAATAGTTCATCCGAGTGAACCGCATGCCGTATATCACACACACCCTTATCTGGCTGCCAGTTTCTTTTGTGTTGCCTAATCACAGTTCATCCGAGTGAGCCATATGTTGTATATCACACACACCTTCATCTGGCTGCCCGTTTCTTTTGTTCCTCCTCATCGCAAACAGTTAATTGAACTGAACCGTATGCCCTACATCACACACGCAACTAAAATATGAACCGTGTTTGATGCATCCGTCATCGCAAATGTTATTTGGATCATGGGATTAGAATAGTTATTTGGATCACAGCGCCCTATAAGGAGCTGCGGAGGTGTTTCCCGAACTCCAGTCCAACCACCGATCCCAAGCACCGTCGGCCTCCCATTCCCCGACGAACTACCCCCACCTCTGAACCTCACTTCCCACGGCATCCGGCGACTGGCGCCTCCGGCGAACTGCCCCCGCCTCCAGACCTCGCTGGCACCAGTCCCTGGCGATGGACTTGTTCCTGGATTGGGAAAAAAACGGTCGCATCCTGCCGCCCCTTCCCTCACGCCGACCTCATCCCGCACCACCCGCGCACCTCCAGCCATCGGCCCGCCGCCCCATCACCTAACGCGCATCCCGCCACCGCCACGCGACTCCACTGCAGGATTCCGCGCGTCCGTGTGGCCGACATGCCCTGTTGCGCCGCCACCAGTCAGCGTCTTCCTGAAATTGCGAGAGCTACAGCCAAGCTCCGGCCCCGGATGCCATGGCCGAATCCCGCTGCCACCACACACTGGATGGCAGCGCTTCCCCAGAACCTCGCTCCTATGCTTCAAAGCTGAGAGAGAAGGTCGATATGTGCAGACGCTTCAGTTCGACCTACCCCACACCAACCAAGTTGCAACGGCGTTCCCCTCGGGCTGCCGCCTACCGTTGACGAAGCGTCATCGTCCCATGCCACAAAGAGCAGCTAGGCTGGCGGTCCATGTGTGCGGAATGTAGGCTACTGAAGGTTCAGCAAGATCAACATTTCTTATCGCGGCTGTTTGTTTTCTGAATTTATGCTACTACCGACACCCACAGATAAAGATAAGTACACCATTGATTCTGAACTTCTAACTGAATCTAAACTTCTACCTGTTTGCCACAGCGGTAGGCAAGCAAGAAAGCAGAGTACAAAAAAATAGAGAATTGGGGATAGGCAGTGGCAGCGGGCAGAACTCAGAAGATATACATGTTGGGTCCAGTTTACAGTCTAGTCAACGAGAACGTACAATGCTGAAACAGCCAGCTACTTGATGAACAACTGAAATTTTCCCAGGGCCAGCTCGTCAAAGAGCCACGGAATGAGCTCCCCCGTGGTGGCTAAGAGCATCTCCAGCCGTTCGGCCCCCCAGGGCACCGAAAAACTGCGCCCTGGGGGCGAGCTGGCGCTAGTTCGGCCCCTGGGGGCGGCCTAGCTCCCAGCCACGACCCCAGGCGCCCCCCAGCCTTGGCAAATTCAAACATAGTTCATTCCCACGCCCAAAAACAAACGCCACAATCCGGCGATCAAGCGGTGATCGGCAATCGATGAAAAGTTCGGCGTACAAAAATCAGAACAGAAACGCGCATCAGACGGCGAGGTCGGCCTCCGGCATCGGCGGAGTCGGCGTGCGCGGGCTTGACGGGGTCTCTGTCCTTGGCGGCATGGCTTCTGCGCTGCGGGCAGTCTCGGCGGCATCATCGGTCGGGCTTGTTGGCGGCGTCGGCGTGCGCGTGGGCGTGGGCGGCGTCGTCGTGGGCGCGGGCGTGGGCGTCGTCGTCGAGGGAAGCTGGTCCAGGATGAGGCCGACATGCGCCCTGTACCATGCCTTGACTGCCTCGTCGGTGGTCTGGTCGAGGCAGACGACTTTCCATGCCTCGGCGAGGCATTCCTCCTCCTTGGATGCCCACTTGATGCGCGGCTCGGCTGACCTGGCCGTCCGCTTCTTCTTCTTGCGCCTCCTCGCCGGCTCCTCCTCGTCCTCGTCCTCTTCCTCCTGCTCCTCCTGCTCCTCGCGCCGTAGACGTAGCCAAGCTCGCCGTCCATGCCGCCGCTGAGATCCATCGCCTCATCCGCGGTGAACCTGGGAGACGCGGCGGCCGCGGCCGATCCTTCCGCGATGATGTCGTCCATGTCGGTCTCGGTCTCGTCGACGTCGCCAAGGTGCGAGAAGGGCAGTGCGCAACGGCGGAGAGGGGGCGTCGGGGAGGACGCGTACGCGGGCGGCGAGTAGTTGTATGGAGGGTACTACACGCCGGTGAAGGCGGGCGAGGGCGTGCGCTGGGTCGGGTGTCCATGGGGGAACGTGACATTTGGGTTGAACCCACCGTGCACGTCCCCGTCGGCGTAGCCCGACGATCCCCATGGCTGCGGCGTCGGAGACCCGACACCTTGCTGGCCCCAGGGCGCGTACGGCGCGTGGTTGTCGGGGGGATTCATCATCCCTGCGCGTGCCGCCTCGGCCTCGGCCTGGTCCGCGGAAGCGGCAGCGGCACCTGCAGCCGCGCGTGCCGCGTTGTCACGGGCCTTCTTGGCGAGGGCCCTGTTCTGCCGGTCGGCGGTGACGGCCTCCTGTCGCTGTACTTCTACCCTCCAATCGGCGTTTGTCATGCCCGGCGGCTTGGACGGCGGCGCCCTCGGCTTCCTCTGCTTCGGCTGGGCGACGGAGGCGGTCGCAGTTGCCGCGGCGCGGGGGACGACGTACTTCTTTGGTGCCATGGTGGCCGGCTGGGAGGCGAGCGGGAGAGAGAATGGAGGGAGGAAAGGAGAAAATGGGAGGGAACTGGGGGAAAAGCGGGGAGAAACGGCGGGAAGAGGCGCTCGACTTGCTGATAGGGCGGACCCACGCGCGCCTTTTCGGTTGTGCCGGCGCCCCAGGCGCCCCCCCAGGGCGTCGGGTTCTGCCTGGGTCCGCCGGCACCAGATTCGGCCCGAGCCGGCGAAAAACGGGCTTCTGGGGGGCCGACTGGGCCGTTTTTCTGGCGCCGGCGCGGCAAAAACGCCTGGGGAGGGCCTGTTGGGGGCGCGGCTGGAGATGCTCTAACTTTCTTTCTTATTTTATGTATTCCTTCCCAATTACTGAGACTGCAAAAGCAACCATATTAAGAGCAGAGAACATCTGCGGCAGAGAGAGGATAAAAGAACGTGTGTGGTGGAGAATAACTCCATGGCATTTGCATTATGCCCATTTCGCTTTTCAAAAGTAGGTGTTCGTCTTCAAGTGTTTTATAAATAAAATTGATCCATCTTAAAGATGGTTGGAGCAAGCAAAAGAAGAAGAAAGAATTGCTCTTGTGGGCTATTTATGCTTGTATGTGCAAAATCATGTCGGCGAAATTTCAACTACTTGTGTACGTACGTGCATAACGTGCGAAACATTTTTTTTGTCCACCGCCTAGTCGTGCTAATGAGTTTGTTTGTCCTGCTTTATATTTGTCAAAATTTAACACACCGAATTTGGAAGGTTCAAATTAAAATAACACATGGTTCGATATTTATACAAAATATGGGATTTTAAAAACAAAAACAAGAATTTCAAATTAAAAAAATGGAGTGGTATGAAGTATACAAAAAAAACTCAAAATATATTGTTTCTATGCAAAATTAAAGTGTGAAGTTCAATTTATTTTAAAAAATTACGTTGTTTACATAAAAATCATTTTTTTTCTTTTCAAATAAGAAAACAAAAAGTTCATATCAAAAAAGCAGAGAAGTTCAAAGATTACAAAAACGTAGGATTTTTATCCGTTAAAATACCCTAGAATTTCAAATCTAAAAAATGGAGCAATTTGACGGTTATACAAAATTCAGATTTTCCTCTTTATTAAAGTATGAAAACAAGAAGTTCATTTTTTTAAATAGAGCAATACAAAATTCATAAAAAAGGATTTTCACCGTTTCTAATAAAAAACTCTAGAAAGTCATATCTAAATAACGGGTCGGTTTAATATTTATTAGAAAACTAAGATTTTTTCCATTACTACAAGGAAACAAACGAAGAAGTCCAAATTACGAAAATAGAGAAGTTCGATATTTATAAATATCTTAGGTTTTCCTTGTTACTAAAGAATAAAAATGAAGAAGTTCAAATTTAAATAAAGGAGTTGTTCGATGTATACAGAAAACTCAAATCCTTTCCGTTTCTAGGAAAAATGAAAGCAAGAAGTTCAACTTTAAGAAAATTGTATGATTCTAAAACCATATGTTTTCTTCGAAGAATAAAACTATGAATGTTTTAATTACGGGTAAAAAAGCAGAGAGAAGTTCAAAGTGAAACCAACCAACGGTTCAACTACAAATGGAGTGTGTTTCATATAACAAAAAAAGAATGAAAAGACAAAGTTTAGAAGTCTTTAGCTAGAAGTTCATGTGGTCGGCCCAAGAAGTTCAAAATTTATCGTAACGGAGGTTCACTTTGTATTTACTTGTGCAAAAACACACATATGTGTTTTAAAACAATTTCTCAATCCATTACAAATTTGAAACACAATGCTCGACACAAAAAATGTTCTTTCTATTCAACAAATTTACAAGGCTATATCATACTCTTATTCCAAAATAAACGGTTAAAAACAAATTGGTGTATGTTGTTGAAAAAAGAAGAGTTTATTCGTATTTAAAAAGTTGCCTTTTTTGAACATGTTTCTAATGGTTTATCATTTATGGAACTCCGAGCAACGAGTGAGGAATTACAAACAAAAAATACGTGGCCGAAGTTCAATATGGAAAGAACGAGCAGTTCAATTAATATGCAGAATGTGTTTCAGATGAGAATAAAATAATACAAAACACCCTGCATGGTTCAAAAGTTATATTACGAGACTCCGAACTTCATAAGCTTTCCAACCGTATATTATATGCTACATTCCTATGAACGGTTTAAAATTTTCATGTATACAGTTTAAAACACATTTTTATGTATTTAAAAAATTATTTTGAGTTTTCGCAAGCATGAAAACTGATCAACACGGGGAAGTTGCGTGATTTCAACAGCTTTCCATCGATATATCATTTGCTCAATTCCGGTAAGTGGTTGGGGAGTTACGGGCAAAAAACAGCACGTGAAAAACCGAGTGAAGTTCAAATGGGACTGCTCCAGAAGTTCAACCTCTTCATGCAGTGCATTTCCGGAGACTCTGTTTTTGCGATGAAGGCAGAACACATGATCTAAGAAGTTCAGATTGAAAACTGCAAGAAGTTAACGTACTACTCGGTGTGCATTTGTACGAAAAAAGAATGAAAAAGCAAAGGCCGTAAGTTTTGTTGCTAGAAGTTCAAGTGCTTGGCCCGAGAAAGTTCATAAAATTCTTGTGAGAGAGGTTAAACAAAAATACGTGATACAAGTTCAAGGTGGAAACAGAAGTTCAACTACTACATGGAACGTGTTTCAGATAAGAATATAAGAATAGAAAACAAAAAGCTTAAAATTTTTGTTGAAAGAAGTTCAAGTGCTCTATCCGGGGAAGTTCAAAAATTGTTGCGAGAGAGGTTCACCTTGTATTTCCATGTTCAAAACGCAAAAAAGAATTATTATTTTTTCGTTTTAAAATAATTCTCCCAATCGACAATGAAGTTCAATTATTATTTGGGAGCAATTTTATTTCAAAAAGAAAATAAAAATTCAAATTATTAAAATGGAAAAGTTTATGTACTACATGGTGTTTGTTTAATATGAGAAAAATGAATTAAAAGGCAAGGTCCAATTTTGTTGTTGTTATAAGTTCAAGACTTCGGTCGGAGAAAGTTAAAAAAATTGCGAAAGAGGTTTCTATAAAAGGAATATCATTTGTGTAACACTGATGAATGGATGAGAAAATTACAAACGAAAATAGTCACAGAAGTTCAACGTGAAAATAGCAGGAAGTTCAACTACTACACTGAATGAATTTCAGATGAAAAACTTTTAAAATCGTCGCGAGTATGAAAAAACGATCAACACGGGAAAGTTGCGTGTTTACCACAGCTCTCAATTCCGGTGAGTGAATGGAGAGCTATGAGCAAAAAAACACATGAAAAATAGAGTGAAGTTCAAGTAGACATGCCGAGAAGTTCAAGTTCTTCACGCGGGGCATTTTTAAAGAATCTGTTTCGCGATAAAGTCAGAACGAATGATCCCGCCATTTTTGTAATTACTTGAAAACGGCTTAGAATCAGAGAAAATCATCAACATGAAAAAGTTTTGCATTTTCCGTAGCTTTTCAATGGTATATTATTTGCCCCATTCCGATAAAGTATGTAGAAATTACAGTGAACATACGTCTTTAGCCATTTTCAAAATTGACATAAAACAGTAAGGAATTGGGAGAAACAATATATAACAAAAAGTTTCGCATTTCCTCAAGCTTACCAACGCCATATCATTGCTGCATTCGGACGTAAGGTTCAAAAATTAGCTCGAAAATACGAAGTCGATGGAACTTGTACCGTTTTCTAAATTACTTTTAAACCGTTCAAAATTAAAAACACTTTCAACAAGAGAAGGTAGCGCATTTTCATAAGCTTTCCAACGCCATATCATTTGCTCAATTGGATTAGGCATTTAGAAATGACAACAAAAATACGAACTCGGCTGTTCAGTTTATGAAATTTTACGATTTTCCAAATTACTCTTTAACCATAAGGAATTAGGGAAAACTTTCAACATGTGGAAGTAGTGGTTTTACAGCAGCTTTCCAAAGCCATATTATTTGCCTAATTCCGATAAACGGTTTAGAAATGCGATCGAAAATACGATTCACGTTTTTTGTATGAAGAAAAAACGGTTTTCAAAACTGCTCTTAAACCGCTTACATTTTGCCAAAAATTCATCTTGGGTCATGATACTGATGTCCATAGCTTTCCAACGGTATATCACAAGCCCCATTTGGACAATGTTGGCGGAAGTTCAACCTAGCACTGGGAGAAGTTCAGGTCGAACAACTCACGCAGTAAAATTGCAAAAAACGCAATTTCTTCACAACCCGAGAGAAAAATCCGCCAACGAGCGAGATTCCTATTTAAAATGGGTATTTAGTTGCTAAAAACGTTTCTAGATTACACTAACATCATATAGAACACAACTAACCAGAATAATTCACGCGGGAAGACACGGTTGCGAGATAACCCGAAGGTCGGGTTCGTACAGAGGGAAGTTCAGGCGCGTTACTCAGGCGGTTCAGGTTGTGATCAGAATATTATTCTGATCCCGTGATCAGAATAGTGTTAGTGATGCTATTTATCACCCAGGGTGCAGAATAAGTTATTCTTCACCCGAGGTAATCTTATGATCACTTCATAGTTAAATTAAATTTGGAATTCAAATAGTTACATTCTTATTGATTCACTATGTAAATTTTGGTATAAGAAAATAAAAATATAGGTCATAAGACAAGAAAATTTGGAGTTTATGTATATTTTACACTATGTTTATACGTTTGTAATTTTACATAACATAAAATATTTTTTACGGCGATTATATTTTTTCTTACGGTCTCTCTTTATGTTAGAATAAGACAAAACTTACGGAACGTAAAATTACATTGCATTGGTGGTAAAATAGAGGGGGGTGAAGAATAACTATTCCTCACCCAGGGTGACGAATAGTCAATCCCTATATATATATATATATATATATATATATATATATATATATATATATATATATATATATATATATATATATATATATATATATATATATATATATATATATATATATATATGTGTGTGTGTGTGTGTGTGTGTGTGTGTGTGTGTGTGTTGATGTTCTGTATGCAATCCCATCGCACAACACACACGTCTTATTAGCAGCAATCGTCTGTGTTATTATCGGTCTTCGCACACATTTCTGATTACAGACCTGTTTGCCACGTATCACACACATCTTGTTATATTGAACCATTTCTGTTATCTTGTCTCAACGCAAACAGTTTATCCGAGTGAACCGCATGCCGTATATCACAGACACCTTGATCTGGCTGACCGTTTCTTTTGTGTTGCCTAATCACAAACAGTTCATCCGAGTGAACCGTATGTTGTATATCACACACACCTTCATCTGGATGCCCGTTTCTTTTGTTCCTCCTCATCGCAAACAATTAATTGAACTGAACTGTATGCCCTGCATCGCACACGCAACTAAAATATGAACCATGTTTGATGCATCCGTCATCGCAAATGTTTTGCACCTTTTTTGATGGTTTTTTACACCATCGTTTGCGATTATTGCATCGTACGCAGTTTCGTCGAAGGGTCTCTGATCGTAGTGTCGCGTTAGCAGCATCAGTGTAAGCACTCTTGAAGTCAACCACCTCGAAAGTCAGTCCTTCCTTTTGGAAGTTCTTCTCTTCGCCGAATACGACGTCGAGAACGATCTGGCCGAGGGATTTAGCCTTCTTCCCGGGGATTACCCTGTGGAACTGCATATTACTTTTACTGGGCTGAGTCATCGGGATTCCCATCGCCTCTAAGGTGTCGGCATAGCTGATGTTAAGCCCGCTGCGGCCATCCATTAGGACTTTGCACAATCGGACTCCTCCCATGACTGGATCCACCACCAAGGCTTGCCATCTGGGGGCCAGTATGTGAGTCGTATAGTCCGACTGGTCAAAAGTTACTGGTGTCTTGGTCCAGTCGATATATTTGGTGACAGTCGGAACTACCATGTTGACCTCTCGGTTGATCACCTTGAGGTGGCTCTTGCTTTCAACGTCAGCGAAGATCATGAGGACATTCTCAACGTTGGGGTACCCAGAAGTACCTTTGCCTTCGTCTTCGTCGTCTTCATCTCTTTCTTCAGAATCTTGCCGCATCTCTTACTTCAGGAGTTGACACTCCCGAGTGGTGTGTTCGGGTAAGATCAAGTTACCCTCCTCATCTTTCTTCGTGTGGATCTGGCAAGGTTGGTCGAGGATGTCTCTCTTCATGGTGACCTACTTCTTCCCTTTCGAATCCTTCTTCTTCTTTTGGGAGTTCTTTCTGCCTTGGCCGGCCAGAGTTGCGGCCTCAAAATTCCCTCCAGCATCTGCTTTCTGCTTGTGCTTCTTGCCCTTGTTCTCCGAGTGATGGGCATCGCCTTCTCTGCTCTTGCCACTTCTTAGTTGGTCTTCCTCTTCACCATTGGCGTATCGGTTGGCTATCTCCTAGCCCGACTGAGAGTCGGGGTCTCAGTTCGGCCGAACTTCATGTTCAGCTCCCGGTACCTAACTCCGGCCTTGAAGGTGCAGATAGCCTGGTATTCGGTGACATTCTCCAATGTGTTGTGCAGAGTGGTCCACCGCTGGATGTACTCTCGGAGAGTTTCATTCTGCTTTTGCACACAATGATGTAACTCGGTCAACCCTCCTGCTTTCTTGTACATGCCTTCAAAGGTCTTGACGAACACTTTTGCCAGGTCGTCCCAGCAAAAGATACTACTCGACGGAATTGTGTCAGCCAAGCCCGAGCAGAGCCTTCCAACATCAGCGACAAATGCTTCATGGCTACGTTGTCGTTGCCTCCGCCGATTTGGACATCCACTTGGTAATCTTCCAACCAAATTTCAGTCTTGGATTCGCCGGTGAACTTGCTGATCCCTGTGGCCAACCGGAAGTTGTTGGGAATTTCAGCTGCTCACATATAATGGCTGAAGCATCAGGACCCAATAGTACGGAACCACTCGGCACATCGTGCTCTAGGCCCTCCCGCAAGGCCCGTCCTCTGTCAACCAAGTTCTGAGCGAGAACGGATCTTGCGTTGAACAACGGGTCTTGAGCATCCCTCGACGGGCGAGTAGGACTCGGCATGCGGTCACCATCGTGTGTTCACCTGTCGTCGTAGGGTTGGCGCCCGTACGCGGTGTCCCGGGGTGGAGGCATCAATGCACGATCGTAGTCGTTGTTTCGCCAGGGCGACGCGACTCGATCAAGTCTCCGATCTTCATGACAGTCTCTGGAGGAGGAAGTAGCTCGGCGCCTGCCCGAGCCGAGTGGGCTATGAGCCGACTAGTGGTCTCCGCACGCATGGATGCGCTATGGATCCGGTCTCTGGACTGGGACACCGCCGCATTCTATGACAATGCTATTTTGAGGAGCGCCTGGATCTGACGAATCCCCTCTTCGGCCGAAGAGCTGGATGGAATCTGCGACCCGAGTGGCGGCTGCTAGATTTTGTAGTGGAGTACTAAGGACTTGATACTTATGAGGTTGGTCACTCCACTCGAATAGAGCCGGCGCTTGTGCCAACTGGAACTGGGTTGACGGCGCTCGCGTTCATCCAGCTCCCTCTAAAGTCGTTCAAGGCGATTGTGCACGGCCAAAGTAGCCAGGCGAGTCGACTCCATGGCTAGCGCCTCGGGAGTCGTTCCGGTGATGGGAGTGTTCAAGACCTGATCGTTCCGACGATGGAGCTCGTCCCGCTGCTCCCGAATGAGAGCTTGGGGCACATATGGCTCGTGCCCCGGGAAGCTGCCATTGGTGTTGACGTGAGACGCACCTGCGTGATCACCTTTGGGCTCTGGGTAGCCCAGGGGTACACGGTGCTCAGAGTTATCTGCCATAAGGACTTGGGCGGTCAACTCGATGCGCTCGGACTCGGACTCCTCTAAGGAATTGTCGAGTGATCCGTCCGAGAGGTCGAGGGCGGGCTCATCAAACTCGATAGCTGCCACGTTCCGCTGCCGCCTGAGCGGTTGTCGGCGTCCTGGGAACGGGGGTCCCCAGACTTGCCTGCCTGTGGCCACGACGTGGCTCCACCAGCGGCCCTGTACGGCCCATCTTCATTAGCAAACACTCAAGACCCTCGCGAGGGGCCAAGCCTCGCGAGGCGTACGACGCAAGACCTCCTCGGGGGCGGCCTCACCAGGCTGGCTCGCGAGGGGTGGAGAGATCAAGGCAAGGGGCACCTCGCGAGGTTTCTGTGACGCAAGCCATGATACCGGGGCCAGGCGGGCGCCAGCGCACACAGTGTCCTCATTTGCTCTTTGGTGCTAAAGAGGCAAGCGCAGGCGAGGAGTCCCAAGGCATCAGCCAAAGATTTCCATATCAGTGCAACGAGACCAAGACCAGCTGGACGGCAGGACGGAGGTCACCGTGGAGCCCAGGACGGCGTCACCACCAGAGCCTTTGGCAAGCGAAGACCACCTTTAGTCAGGATAACTTCTACTAGTGGTCTCCCTTCAAATTTGGCCGTTGTTGCATCCCTTCCCGCCAGGGTTTGGGAAGAGGACTAGGGCCTCTATAAATAGGTCTAGCCACCATAGTAGGAGGTAACTGATCTTAGGCTATTCAAATCATCCTCATCCACACAGACTCACCAAGCACAAGAGCACCTCTCCTCAGGAGGTTGTTCTTCCCTTGTAACTGTTCATCCTCAGCCCAAGAGGCAATCCACCACACCACACTGGAGTAGGGTATTACACCACATCGATGGCCCGAACCAGTATAAACCTTGTGTCCTTTGTTTTGCGAGTTCGACACGCTGAGCCTTGAGATCGCGGTGAGGGAGAGTGCTAGGGGGAGGAGAGATCTTCGTGCGCACCCTAGTGTTCGAACCTCAAGGGTTTTGCCGGAACCCGAAATCCGACAGCGGCGACTGCGTGCTTGATCCAACGTTGCAGCTGTGAGCACCCGAAGCGCTTGCGACGGCGTGCAACGGTGGGATGGACAACCACTCGGTATGGAGCCGAGGGCTATCGCAGAAGGACTCCGTGGGAGGAGGCCCGGAAGTGCATCGCGCCACGGGTATGCAATGCCTCCAAGTCCGGTGGGGCTTCGCGTAGGCACGCTGAGACGTCTGCGATGAAGGAGATGGTCCCGGAACGGATTTCGCCGCCGACTGACATGATGATGATGAAGAAATCCACCTACACCGTGAAGTTTCGCTAGACGCCTAGCCCCACGGTGGGCGCCAACTTTCGGGGTTATGATACTGACAATGAGTACTAGGGGTATGAATAAGGGGCAGATTCTAGCTACGGCGTAGGTGTAACACACGGTGTTTAACGAGTTTAGGCCCCTCACTCGGTGGAGGTAAAAGCCCTACGTCTCGTGCCCTGAGGCTTGCTTTGATTTGATAGACAGGATTACTGAGTTGAACGTTTCCCGGCTATGGAGAGGGGTGCGGCTTATATAGAGTGAGCCGCAGCCCCATGTCTAGCACGCCACCGGGGCCATTAATGCCATTGAATGAGGCAGCTACTAGTGTAATAAGCCTATACTACAACAGTTACAGGTAACGGTAGTTATTACTCTATTTAGTGGACGACTTAGGATCCCTCGAGCGTTGCAGCTCCATGACTCCTTCTCGCCCTGTACGTCCGGGTGGCTAATCGTCAGCCGAGTGATCCTCCCGATGTACGCATCTGAATGTTGGCATGGTCCAGGGACCTACCTATGATGCTGATGGGACCCATGTGGGTCCCGAATGATGGTTCCTTGACCCTACCTGGAATAGGTGACCACATCAGGGCGCGCCCTGGTGGCTTGTGGGGCCCACTTGGCTTCTTTTGACCTAACTCCACCTCTATAAATTCTCTAAAATCCTGAAACCAACAGGGGAGTCCACGAAATACTTTTCCGCCGCCGCAAGTTCCAGAACCACGAGATCTCATTTGGAGGCCTTTTTCGGCACTCTATCGGTGGGGGATTCGATCACGGACGGGCTCTACATCATCCTTGCTACCCTTCCGATGATGCGTGAGTAGTTTACCGCAGACCTACGGGTCCATAGTTAGTAGCTAGATGGCTTCTTCACTCTATCTGATCTTCAATACAATGTTCTCCTTGATGTTCTTGGAGTTCTATCCGATGTAATCACTTTTTGTAGTGTGTTTGTTGGAATCCGATGAATTGTGAGTTTATGATTAGATCTATCCATGAATAGTATTTGAGTTTTCTCTGAACTCTTTTATGCACGATGACTATAGCTTCGTATTTCTCTCGGATCTATTGATTTGGTTTGACCAACTAGATTGATTTATCTTGTAATGGGAGAGGTGCTTTGTAATGGGTTCAATCTTACGGTGCTCAATCCCAATGATAGAAGGGGATATGACACATATGTATCATTGCTATTAAGGGAAAAAAGATGGGGTTTATTTATACGCGTGTTTATCTTGTCTACATCATGTCATCTTGCTTAAGGCGTTACTCCGTTCTTTGTGAACTTAATACTCTAGATGCATGCTGGATAGCGGTCGATGTGTGGGGTAATAGTAGCATATGCAAGCAAGAGTCGGTCTACTTGTCTCGGACATGATGCCTATATATGATCATTGCCTTGGATATCGTCATAATTATTTGCTTTTGTATCAATTGCCCAACAGTAATTTGTTTACCCACCGTATGATATTTTCTCGAGAGAAGCCTCTAGTGAAAACCATGGCCTCCGGGTCTATCTTTTATTATATATTAAAACCAATAATACCTTGCTGCATTTTTACTTTATTTATTTTATTTTGTATTTTTGTCCGATCTATCTATTAAACACCATACAATTTAATCTTGCTCGTAACGTCAAAGGGATTGACAACCCCTTGTTCGCGTTGGGTTGCAAGGATTTTTTATTTGTGTTCAGGTGCTGCTAACGAGGTGTTGCTTGGTTCTCCTACTGGATTGATAACCTTGGTTCTTAACTGAGGGAAATACTTATCTCTACTGTACTGCATCATCCTCTCCTCTTCGAGGAAATCCTAACGCAGTTCACAAGTAGCACTCGACTACGAGGAGGAGATGGCATGCTGCATTGCATTGGAGCGGTCCAAGGTGGACATCGACGGCAGCTCCGGATCTGGAGTGTCGCTGCAGCTCTCGCGACGGCGCAGCGCGGATGCCGGAGCTGGACCCTCCCGGCCCGCGCTCAGCTCTGCCAGGACCGTGTAGTCCGCATCGCCCCCACGCCGTTTCCTTCCCCCGGCGGCCACTCCTCCATGCGGGCAGTGGTGGGTGCTAATGCCCGCGTCGCCGGCCCACATGCGCACTCCAGATACGGAGGCGCGTGCCGCATGTCGTGATAGGCAGCAGGCACTGGGGAGGGACGTGGTGGAGCAGTTTGCGTGCCGCCGCCGCGAGATGCAGGCGGAGCCCGACGAGGACGAGCGACTCCTCGCATGGGTCTACTGCCGGTCCCTCACGATGGCGGAGACGGACGCTCGCCGCCTCCGACGGAAGAACGCCAAGGCGCTCTGGTTTGCTATTGAGCAGTCGGAGCGCGAGGTGGTGGAGGCGGCAGCGGAGGCGGCTCGGGTCGCCAAGTTGAAGCGGGAGTAGGACAGGGCGGTATGTCGGATGAAGGGGCTCATCGTCCTCTCCCACTCCGACTCCGACGACGGCGACAGCCGCACCTCCTCATCGGACGACCAAGACCCTCCACCAGCCGCGGACGCCTACAGCTGAGCTAGCGACCAGAAGGGCAAAGGCCCAGCGAGGAAGTGGTGATTCTGCCCCCTCCTCATATGATTATATCATTTTTGGTTGCAGAAGTTTAAGAACTTGTCCGGTGATGAACTAAGATGATCTTTTGGATGTTGCAAAGTTTGTTAATGTCCATTTGCAGCCGATCTTGTGTTTGTTTGTAGCCAATTTTTGTTGTCCGTTGTTTGATCACGTAGAGTAACTCAACGTTGCATGTGTAGTATGGATACAAGGCGCCGGATATGAGGTACGCAGATGCAGAGTGGCAAATGTGAGACGTGCCCGGTCAGTGCCCGCGAGCGCTTGCGGGGCTGGATTTGCCCATCGCATATGTAGATGCTGTTAGCCTATTTAATTTTCAGCAAGAAAACGACCTCGTCAGAGTTAAGCCTGGATAGTTCAAGTCGGCCGGCATGAAGACATTTGAACAATTATATAAGTCAGTCTTGATAACATCCCAAAAATTTCGATAGAATTCTACAGGGAAGCCATCAGGGCCTGAAGCTTTATTATGTTCCATTTGAAACACTGCAGCTTTCACCTCCTCTTCAAAGAAATCGATGGAATTCTACAGGGAAGCCATCAGGGCCTGAAGCTTTATTATGTTCCATTTGAAACACTGCAGCTTTCACCTCCTCTTCAAAGAAATGTGACATGAATATATCTTTGCCTTCTTCCGTGACTTGCGAAATATCATCAGTTCGAGTTTTGTCAAGGGTGAAATACCCTTCATCCGGCGGTCCGAATAAAGATTTGTAGTATTTGGTGATATAGTTTTTTTAGCTCACCTTTGATCTGGCCCTCATCTTGTCGGAGGCTAAGATACACTTCTTCTTATGCCGATCATTGACGACTAGTTGAAAGTATCGTGTATTGTTGTCTCCCTTCAAGACAAAGTCGGCTTTGGATCTTTGGTAATATTTGATTTTCTCTTCTCGCAAAAGAAGTGCAATCTTTTTAACAGATTGATTTTTTTAATCTAATCTCTTGTTATGACAAGATGCGAGTCACTGCAATTTTGTCATCGTCGATAATGGTGCAGAGGCGAATCACTCCTACGGCTTGCCTCCTACCAAACCACTTCGAGTTCAGTTTGCAAGCCAATCGTGGAACTTCTTGCGCCTTGGCTTTCCTAAGAGCACGCAGGACAAGTGGAATGCCCAAGTAGGTGTACAGGGAAACCCCACGGTAGGTGCCCAGCGGCTGTAGGATTTGCACCAGATCGGGCCCATCACAGGGAATAGGCAAGGCAGCACTTTTTGCAGGGTTTTTTGATTATTTGCCACTTTTTACTTTGCAATTTGACAATTTGCCACTATTTAGATTGTATTTGATCTTTGCCGCTCTTTACTTCGCACTTTGATTGTTTGCCACTTTTTAACACAAAAACAATACCTGCAAATGATTGACATAATATGTGCATAAAACAGTGGACAAGTATACCCTTTGTGACTGTTTGACTGAAACTTGGATCAGTTGATTCCCCAAATCCGGATGAACCCTAGCTCACGAGGCTATGCCCCGCCGCCGCCGGCCCCTGCTGCTCCCGGCGCATCCAGCACCGTGGCTCGACGTTGCAGCCCCCCGTCGAGGTCCTTTCCGGCGCCCAAGCACATGCTCGAGTTCTCGAGGCCGCCCCGTGCTCCCGGTCGCTGCTGCTGTAGCGCAAGATGCCAGGTGCCGAGCATGCTATTGCAAAACAACGGAACTGAGCATGCGCTCTGTGTCGACGGCATAAGCATCACAGGCTATGTATAGGCCACACATTGCTAGGAAGAAGCCGACAAGAACCAAATTGATCGATTGAAGCGAAAATCAAGAAAACTAATTAGTACTATTGCGTCTCTACTTCAGCGAAACACGTATTGCTGGGAAGAAGGCGACGAACAAGAGTGCTGGAGGAAGGTTGGTCATCAGTCGACACAGCAGTCGCGGTCGGGCCGTCTCTCTTGTCGCCGGCTTGTACTGCCGCCTCGCGTGGCTGTGCACCCTGCTCGTTACTACACGACGCTGCCGGCCGAGGTGCCGCCTGTGTTCACCGCGCCGCCATGGTAATGCTGTGACTTAGTAGAGGAGCGGAGGAGCTCGGCCGTGGTGCAGATGACGCTGGGGAGCAGGCCGTCGCTCTCCCCGACACACGCGCTGGCGAAGGGCAGTACGGCGAGGCGGCGCCGGTCGTCCGCGGCTGAGTGAGGTCATCGCTCTGCCCCCCACCCCACCCGCATCCTCCCATGACTCAGACCGCGCAAGCTCTTCTGGCCGTCGTCGGGAGGTTGTCGCCGGTGTCGAAGGCCATCGGAGCGCCGCCAACTAAGTGTGTGCGGCCGCAAACCAGAGAGAGAACGAGGGGATAGGACCGGGAGATGTGGACAGAGATCATCCCATGCGTGGTCAATCAGGTCCAAAGGGCAATTTAGGGATGTCCTCATAGGTCCCACATGGCAGGGGCAAAAAATCGAGTGCAAAGTAAAGAGTGGCAAAAGATCAAATACAATGTAAGTAATGGCAAATTGTTAAAGTGCAAAATAAAAAGTGGCAAATTGTCAAAAAAAAAAACTTTTTGCAAGGCTAGGCAGCAGCCCTGTCACCGAGCCAAACAGGGCGACGAGGAGCTTCGTCATCTCTGCCTCCCGGCAGGAAGACCACACAGTCATCGTAAAACAAGCTTCTCAGAACGGGACGTCGTCCCAGCAAACGCGAAAGGACACCAGCTTCGGTTGCCAAGTTCAACACGCGCTGCAGGTTCCATGGCAAGAATGGGCAAATTTGACAAATTTAACATGTGAACGAAATCAAATCACAGAATGAACTGTTCGTGAAACTATTTCACGCGGCTGACCTTTTTGTGCGACGCCTGACACGAAGGCACCACACTACACTGTGCAACGCCTCACAGATAGGCGCTACACGCCTGGCCAGCGTTGCACCCCAGAGTGCCTAAAAATTGCTAAGTCATTGTGCAGAGCCTAAGAGCTAGGCGCTGCACTGTATAGTGCGGCGCCTAGCTCTCAGGCGCTGCACTAGTGGTTGCACTACAAAATGAAGCAACCACTAGTGCAACGCCTAGAAGCTAGACGCTACACTGTATAATATGGTGCCTAGCTCTCACGCGTTGCACACTGACTTAGTAATTTTCGGATCACATGGGTACGACGCTGGCTAGGCGTGTAGCGCCTATCTGTGAGGCGTTGCACAATGTAGTGTGGCGTCTTCGTGTCGAGCGTCACACAAAAAGGTCAGCCGCGTGAAATAGTTTCACGGGCAGTTCATTCTATGATTTGATTTCATCCATAGGTCAAATTTGTCAATTTTGCCGCAAGAATGATGATATCTTTGTTCTAATTTCCGCAAATCCTACGTCAAGCGTAGACGAAGTGCTTTTTGATTTGGCACATCACAACTATCTGCGTCATCAGCCTATCAGAATCACTGCACACGCAACAAAGGTATCTACTCTGATAAACGCCTTCCCCTAAGAGGAAAGCAATGTGTGCACTGACCGGTATTCATTTCAGTTACTGGCAGTAGTAATATTCAGCGCTCTTCCATACTCTTAAACTGAACCAAATCTCAGTGTAAGAAAAGAAATATAAGGCCGTGACTTTCTCAGGTTACAGGCATGGAACAGTAGAAGACAGCGAATTTCTGAGTTACAACAGAGATACGATGCAACAAGTAACATAACCAAAATGCAACAATGTAACATAAGCAAACTAAAGTTCCCCGTGGCTGAAATCGATAAACTAGTGTAATCTGGGCGCACAAATGCGAACAATAGTGTTACAACAAAACACTGCTACGAACAAGCTAGCTTACAACAATGCGGCAGGCGCTTAAAAGACAGCAGGCAATACATGTGAGTTCAAAAATACTCTATCAAGAATAATAACTGAGACTCATCCCACCTTACTCAATCAGGTATTCAGGAGGCGGCTGCGCATGTATTGACACCATCCTTGCAGTCGCGTGTTAAGTCATTGAATGTCTCCAACTTCCTCTTCCCCCTGAGGAACACCTCAGTGTCGACTGCAACCCTCATGTAACCATCGAACTCCACCGGATTGCCATTGTTGAGCTCCTTTGTTTCAGCATACCATTCACTATTTTCATCCCAGAGATCCTTGAAATCATCCAGGAAGCGCGTCTTGTACTTGTCCTTCAGTGGGTCGAAGAACGATTTATCAGACTCGTCGGTAGCAATGTACAAATACCGTCCAGCACCAACCTTATCATTGAGTGTCGTAAGGAGATTTTCTGGCGAGGTATCTGCATCAAGGTTTGGCCACAGCTGTGTGTTCTGGGCTTTCTCTCCTCTCACGACGTGCATCGAGTCGAAATCCCAACTCATTCGAGAGGCAATGGCAGACACAATCTCCATCAAGCGGCGCGACTTCCACAAGAAATGCCATGGCCGTTTGATCATGGCCTCCGTCTCACCCTCGCACACACGTGACCAGTAGTTATCCGGCTCAACATGCCCAAACTTCCTCATGATCAGCGTGTCCTTGACGTCACGAAGTTTCATGGGGGTCACCTTGATGTCTTCAGTGTAGTGGTTCTTCAGTCGATCCTTCTTGTGCCACTTCCCCCAGTCTGTCCAGAACTGACTCTGATCGATCACAGATGCAGATTCCTTCAGGTGCTCAAAATCAAAGTAGAGCCTGAAATCCTTTTCTTCATCCTTGCCACTGGCAGTATACCGGGAATTGAGGCAGACGTTGAAGTCCATAACAAGTGTCCGGTTCAAGAACTGCGCCTCACCTAGCGCACACAAGAAGCCCCAAATGTAGTGGTTCATGCTCTTGCACCTCTCACCACCGCCCATGTAGATGAGGTACCTTCCGCGGCTGAAATCGGACTCGGAAGCGACCACTGGCATGCTGTCATTGACGGCATCGCCAACAACAAACACCTGATCTGCAGCAGTCGTGGTGTCTGCATTAGCACCATTCTCGTCGATCCTCATCTGGGTCTTGGCTGGCACGAAGTCTGTGGTCACCGGTGCCTCACGCTTTCCCTTCTTGCCCTTCTTGCCCTTGCGTCGCCCACTGCGCTTGGCGCCGGTGCCGGAGTGGTACTCGCCGACGCTTTCCACCACGAGGGAGCATGTGTTGACATCGCGGGTGAGCGTGAACCGGCGGTAGTCCTTGTAGTAGGTGGTGCGTCCTCTGGCGTCTTCGGCTGGGCGGAAGCGCCAGGCGAGGTCGCACGCCATGGGGCTCTCCGGCACGACGACGGGGCGGCCGAAGCGATAGAAGTGGAGGTCGGGGAACCTCTCGATTGACGTACGCATGAGCAGGTTGAAGAGCTCCCTATCCCCCGTGCAGTCCACCGGCGCCTCCGTGTCGCAGGAAACAGCCTCCACGATCGGCTTGTCCTCCTGGGCGGCCGAGTTGGAGTCGGTGTCGGTGTCGACGGTGACGGACTGCTCCGTCTCGACCTCCGTTTTCTCGGATCCAACATCGGAGAGCTCGATGAACTTGGGTCCGACAGTGGCGTGGGCGTCCTCGGAGGAGTTGGAGCCGGTGGCGAAGTCCTCCCCGGTACGGAGCACGGAGTCGTCGGCGAGGAAGGTGGAGTTGGAGGTGGCGGAGGTGAGGAACGCGGTGAGCTGGTGGGAGGATGGGTGCAGGAGCGGGTCGTCGGGGCTGTGGACGGCGGCGAGGAGCGTGAACGCGAGGACGGCGGCCACGAAGAGCCCGAATAGGAGGTTGCCGCCCGACCGCAGCGCGGCGCGCAGGTCGAGTGCGCCCCCGCGCCACTGCGGCGCCGACATCCCCACCCCTCGCCCCAGCATTCGTGCGGATCTGGGAGACGGGGGCGCGGATAGGGAAGCGACGGCGAGGGGGAGGGATCTGGCTGGGGCGCCGACAGGGGACAGGACGAGCTGAGCTGACGAGAGAGGTACTGACCGTGTGAGTGCAGTTCACTCCAGTTTTTTAATGGGGGACGCGGTCGCACTCGAGTTGATGTCTTTGTCGGATTTTTTTTGACGTCGATAACTGCCACATGTTGGTATCTAGGGGTATCTGCTGCATGCTTCGTATGGCATCGACACAGACCCGCTCGCACGGGCACGTCCGGGCGCACCCCGCCACAACCCGCACGTTCGGTGTGCGGCGCGATCGTCCGCATGAGCACGTCCGGGCGAGCGACCACGCGGCCCGCACGACCCGTCTCGGCCGTCGCCCCTCCCCGCCTGCGAGCCACACGCCCCGCGTGGCAGTAACCACGCGTCCCGCCGCGATTGCTATGGTCCGGACCCTCTTCCATGTACGTGTAACTCCAGTTGCCATGTTGCTGAACTGCAGTTGCCATGTCGCTGAACTACAGTTGCCATGTCGGACAACTACAGTTGCCATGGTTGCTCAACTGCAGTTGCCATCTCAGGTCAAGTGTCGGATGCCATTTTTGGGCAACTGCAGCTGTTGCCATGTATGGTCTGGTCTACTACAGTTGACATGATTTGAAAACTTTAGGAGTTGCCACCACTAACACTGGACAGTTGCCATGTAGCACTACAAAACATGGTAAAAAACATGTCCGGGGTAAAAGAGACTTGCCATCTGCTTACAAGCACACTAGGGCAGCTGCCATGTATCCTACAAAAAACACATGACAACTGATAGCTTTTGGTGTGTGGGAGAGGAGACGGGCATGTGGACTACGGTGGTATCTTTAGGAGTTGGCACCTACTAACACTAGACAGCTGCCATGTAGCGCTACAAAAACAGACGTGTCAACAATAACATATTCGGGGTAAAAAAGAGTTGCCATCTGCTTACAATCACGAATAGGGCGGTTGCCATGTAACCTGCAAAAAATATGGCAAATGACAACTTGGATGTGGGAGAGTGGGAAAATGGGCAGTCGTGGAAGATGGGGGACAGAAGTCGTGCGGGGCGCGACGGCAGTTCCACCGCACGCCCCGAGTCGCAACCGCTGACCTCGGAGGGAAAACAGCGTGCGGGCGAACTCCCTCATACGCCATGCGAGTTGTCCTACGTGGCACACAAAATCAGCCCTCTCGTGCCAAGATTCGTGCAAAAGGCACTAGGTGGCGATCGAGGCGTGTGGGCAAGTTGGCTAACGCCCACACGTGTGGGCGTTAGTGTTTTCTTTTTTTTTAGGGTTTGTCGGATTTTATTTTATAGAGTAAAAAATGGAAGTCCGACCAAAACAGATGACATGGCCCAACGCGCGGCCGCATCCTTAAATTTTGTTTATTTGGCATCCGGTCCGCCTCATTTCCGACGCAAACATGCGTCCGGTTTGCATTCACACAGACACCAAACGGACGGACACGCGGTTGCTCCTCGCCTGCCTCCAGGACATGTGGCGGCCGCCCACCTACCTCCACCGCCCAACATTCAGAGCAACTCCTACGGGCCGACCCAAACGGACGGCGCATTTGTCCACTTTTTGTCTGTTTGGGTCGGCCGCCCGTCCAGCGTCCGTCCAGTTTTGCATTTGGGTCAGCGGTGCGCCCAACGCGCCGACCCATTTCATGTCCGCATTCAACTTTTAAATAAAAAAGGCCCGAGGCCGATCATGCCAGCGTCCATGTCTCATGCCGGCAACATGCCAGCGCCGGCATACAATGCCGGCTTCAGAAAATATCACCATAGTTCTTGCTGGCGCACTCGCCAACCGGCCGGCTGATGAGGACATCAATACCATTGTTACACCCACAACCCCTGCTGTTATACATACTGGACCAATTACTAGAGCTTGCGCACGCTAGTTAAATTATGAGGCACTTTCATTTTTTGGTAATGATTCTAATGTTCATGAGAATATGATGTTGCCTAAATTGGATACATTTGTCTTGCTTGCAAATGAAGGATCTAGCTTGGACAAGATGGATGAACATTGAAGCAAGATCAAGTATGGAGACGATGGCATGCACAAGGGGATTAAGAATGAAGTTACAAGTGATGAATTCAGGACTTGGAAGCCACCATAATGAGTGCGTGAAGCCTTGGACGAAATATACAAGATGCCACTTCATAAATTTCGCCCAGAGGCTATTATAGGTGCTGCGTCACCTTATTTTTTGGGCCAGTCCCATGTAATTTCGAAATACTTAAGTATAGGTTGTTTTTAGAGTCCGTATGTGTGGGGAAATAAGAGATATGATTGGTTTCGGACCCCTTCCCCAAGGGCCACGAAATCCCCCCCCCTTCTTCCTCCATATATACAGCCCTTAGGGCATCGTTTAGACTTTGGGTTTTGTTTAGATCAAAAGTTCGCCATAGCTGCAACTTCGCGTACTTCGTTTGTGTTCAACAACCAGACCAAGGCGTCACAGAACCTCACCTTCGTTAATAAAGCTTTCCTCTTATATTCGCAATATCTAGATTGCAATATCAGTTTCTTGCTTGTTCTTCGTTTGCTCGCAGGAAATAGACCCTCGTGGTCAGGTTGATCGTGCTCCGGCGTGGTCAATAACCCTCGGAAGTTGGTTTAGCGATTGCTAAGGCGCGACGTATTCGCACGTTCGTAGTCGGATCGTCAAAGTCGACTCCCACAGAAAACGAAAGTTATCTCATCGAAACATCGGGACACCTTCGCCTCTATCAAGTGGTATCAGATTTCCAGGTTGCTCGGTGAGATTTTACAGCTTTTCATAGTTTAGATCGAGTTTGTTCTTCATACCTACAGTCCACAAAAAAGCGACAAAAAAGTAGGGTTAGTTCATCATATCCGAACCAATCTGAGCCTTTGCATAATCTTTTTAGGGTTTTGCTTTGTTGACTTTGCGGTTGCATCATCGTGTCAAGTTGCTGGTCTTAGCGTCTAGTCCTTTAGAGTTTTGAGTTCTGTTCACAAGTTATCACGCCGCCGCCGCACCATCGTCATCACCGCTCCCATATACCACCATCGTCATCACCGCTGCCATATACCACCATCGTCATCGCCGCTGCCATATACCACATATCCACCGCCATCACGCTAATCTGAGTCCACCTCCATCACAGATTCGCCACGAGTCCGTGTTCCACCGCCCTGCATATATCCGCCACCAGTCCGAGTTTCCACCAGATTCATCTCCGCCACCAGTCCTAGTCCGAGTCCAGTAATTGTTGCTTTGTTTTCGATTTCCAGATCACGCCATACTCCGAGTCATGACCAAGTCAGACTCCCGAAATTCCATGCTACCCGCAGTAGAAAAATAGTTCCAGTTTCAAAAAAACTAAGTCTGGAAAATTCTGGCTATGCAGTTTTTAGGCCATTTGTAGACTTTTTCGGAAAAAATTGTTGCAAAGCAAAAAAAAGAGGAAAAAAAGTGAAAAGGGTGCAAAAAAAGAGAAAAAATTTCAGAGTGTGCTCCTCCCTTGTTTACGTGCAGCGTTGTGATTTTGTTAGTGTTCTAGGCTCACGTCTCTAGCACGGTCTAGCCTAGGACCAGCACAGTACCGTCGTTGAGCGTTTATTCAACTTTGCATCTCTGAATTGATTATTGTTGACCCTTTTTGCTACCATATTATAAGCCTTCGCAGCTCCACATACATCTACGTCGTGCGTTTGACTCTCCCTGGTAATCGCTCTATCCAAACTTTGAGAGTTTTGACTACATCAGTTGCCGATCACCGCCTGCTGCTGGGTAAGAACTGGTAAGAATTTGAGATTTGCTTGACGGATTTGTGTCACCCACCACCACCACCACTTGTTAGTAGTCTGTAGGATCATATTCTTGTGTGTTTCCATTGCTGCTAACCATGCCAGGATCACAAGCCGACGAGATTGACTGGGAGAACATGACGAATAAGGAGTTGCATGATAAATTTCAGCAAATGATGACTGAACAGGTGCAAGATGTGCTAAACAATTTTAAAGAGGCCATGGATAAGATAACTGTCTTTGAGAAGACGTTCGAAACAAAGCGCGATAACAAATTTAATGAAGTGCTTGCGCGTCTTCCACAAGCACCACCGGCTGCACCTGCCGCACCTCTACCACAACAACAACAACAACGACTACCTCCACGTCGCGAAACAGCCCTCCGCCGAGCGAGCCGTGTCCCTCTTGAGCCTGGCCAAACTGTTGGTGCTTCTGTTGATACTTCTGTGGCTCCTGCTGCTGATGCGGAGGAGGATGATTATGCGGGAGATTACGAGGATGAAGTTAATCAAAATCAGAACTACGTGCCACCAGCACCCGGTCGTCCACATGCAAATAATCGCAATGGTAGGGCTGCATTACCAGCTCAGGTACGAGATCATGACCATCTTCCTAAACTGAAATTGAATATTCCACCATTTGAGGGTAGATATGTTCCTGATATATATCTTACTTGGGAGTTAGAAACCGAACAACATTTTACATGTTTAGAATATCCCGAGGAGAGACGTGTTGCTGCTGCACTTTGTGCTTTCACTAGTTTTGCTTGTGTGTGGTGGTCTGAACATCGTAGATTATATCCGAATAATATTCCAACTACTTGGGCTGCTTTGAAAACTGCTATGCGTACTCGTTGGGTTCCACCATATTATCAACGTGAATTACTTCAAAAATTGCAACGTTTAAGACAAGGAAAAAATTCTGTAGAGGAATATTATCAGGAATTACAAACTGGCATGATTAGATGTGGTATTGTTGAGGATAATGAAGCTATGCTTGCACGTTTTATGGGTGGATTAAATAGAGAGATTCAGACCATTCTAGAGTATAAGGAGTATAATGATATCACTCGTTTATTCCATCTTGCTTGTAAAGGTGAACGTGAAGTGCAGGATCGACAGGCATTGTCGCGAACTAACTTTTTTGCAGGTCGACCTTCATCATGGACACCACGTGCATCCTCTACTTCCACTGCACCATCACCTCCATCAGGTGCCACCTCCAACCGTGATACAAGAAAGCAGGCACAACCACCACTACTCTGCCAAGAGCACACCTGCTGGGCCTGCATAGAGCTCTTCTTCTTCCATGTCATCAACAGGGCACACAAGTGATATTATTTGTCGTCGTTGTAAGGGAAGAGGTCATTATGCGAGAGAATGCAAATCTCAGCGTGTGATGATTGCTACTAAGGATGGTGGGTATGAGTCCGCTAGTGACTATGATGAGGAGACTTTGGCTCTTATTACACGTGAAGAACACGGTGGAGATGATTCCGATCATGAGACGCAATACATGACTCCAGAAGATGCCGACAGGTATGAATGTTTAGTTGCTAAACGTGTTTTGAGTGTGCAAGTCACACAAGCTGAGCAAAATCAGAGGCATAATGTGTTCCATACAAAGGGAGGTGTGAAGGAACGTTCTGTTTGCGTCATCATAGATGGAGGGAGCTGCAACAACTTGGCTAGCATGGAGATGGTGGAGAAGCTATCTCTCACCACAAGACCACATCCACATCCTTACTACATCCAATGGTTCAACAACAGCGGCAAGGTTAAGGTAACACGTACTGTTCGTGTGCATTTTAGTATCTCTACATATGCTGATTATGTTGATTGTGATGTGGTACCTATGCAAGCATGTTCCTTATTACTTGGTAGACCATGGCAATTTGATAAAAATTCTGTACACCATGGTAGAAACAATCAGTATACTCTTGTTCATAAAGATAAAAATATTACTTTTCTTCCTATGACTCCTGATTCCATTTTGAAAGATGATACTAATAGAGCTAATAAAGCAAAACAGGAGAAAAATAAGAGTGAAAATCAGATTGTGGCAACAAAATTTGAGCAACAAATGAAGCCTAATAATAAACCATCTAGTGTTGCTTCTGAAATTAAATTGAAAAGTGCATGTTTACTTGCCACCAAATCTGATATTGATGAGCTAGATTTTAGCAAATCTGTTTGCTATGCTTTTGTGTGCAAAGAGGCATTATTTTCATTCGAGGACGTGCCTTCCTCTTTGCCCCCTGCTGTCACTAACATTTTGCAGGAGTTCGCTGACGTCTTCCCACAAGACGTGCCACCGGGATTACCACCTATTCGTGGGATTGAGCATCAAATTGACTTAATTCCCGGTGCATCGCTACCCAACGAGGAGACGAAGGAGATTATGCGTCAAGTACAAGAGCTGCTCGACAAAGGTTATATACGCGAATCTCTTAGTCCTTGTGCTGTTCCTATTATACTAGTGCCTAAAAAGGATGGTACGTCGCGTATGTGTGTTGATTGTAGAGGCATTAATAATATTACTATTCATTATCGTCATCCTATTCCTAGGCTAGATGATATGCTTGATGAATTGAGTGGCTCTACAATATTCTCCAAAGTTGATTTGCGTAGTGGATACCATCAAATTCGTATGAAATTGGGAGATGAATGGAAAACAGCATTTAAACTAAGTTTGGTTTATATGAGTGGTTAGTCATGCCTTTTGGGTTAACTAATGCACCTAGTACTTTCATGAGACTAATGAACGAAGTTTTACGTGCTTTCATTGCACGATTTGTTGTAGTCTATTTTGATGATATACTGATTTATAGCAAATCTTTGGAAGAACATTTGGAACATTTACGTGTTGTTTTTATTGCTCTACGTGATGCACGTTTGTTTGGTAACCCTGGGAAGTGCACCTTTTGCACCGACTGAGTATCTTTTCTTAACTATGTTGTTGCTCCATAGGGAATTGAAGTTGATAAAGCCAAGATTGAAGCTATTGAGAGTTGGCCGCAGCCCAAAACGGCCACACAAGTGAGGATTTTTCTTGGACTCGCTGGTTTCTATAGGCATTTTGTGAGAGATTTTAGCACCATTGTTGCACCTGTCAATGAGCTTACAAAGAAGGATGTGCCTTTTGTTTGGGATACCACACAGGACGAAGCCTTCACGGTATTGAATGATAAGTTGACACATGCTCCTTTACTCCAACTTCCTGATTTTAATAAGACTTTTGAGCTTGAATGTGATGCTAGTGGAATTGGATTAGGAGGTGTGTTATTACAAGATGGCAAACCTGTTGCATACTTTTCTGAAAAATTGAGTGGGCCTAGTCTGAACTATTCTACTTATGATAAAGAATTATATGCTCTTGTTCGGACCTTAGAAACATGGCAACATTATTTATGGCCCAAAGAATTTGTTATACATTCTGATCATGAATCTTTGAAACATATTAAAAGTCAAGCAAAATTGAACCGTAGACATGCTAAATGGGTTGAATTCATTGAAACTTTTCCTTATGTCATTAAACACAAGAAGGGTAAAGAAAATGTTATTACTGATGCATTGTCTCGTTGTTATACTATGCTTTCACAACTTGACTTTAAAATATTTGGTTTGGAGACCATCAAAGATCAATATGTGCATGATGCTGAATTTAAAAATGTATTGCAGAATTGTAAGGAAGGGAGAACATGGAACAAGTTCGTCGTTAACGATGGATTTGTATTTCGTGCTAACAAGCTATGCATTCCAGCTAGCTTTGTTCGTCTTTTGTTGTTGCAGGAGGCGCAAGGAGGAGGATTAATGGGACACTTTGGCGTGAAGAAGACGGGGGATATACTTGCTACACATTTCTTTTGGCCAAAGATGCGACGGGATGTTGAGCGTTTTGTTGCTCGCTGCACTACATGTCAAAAAGCTAAGTCACAACTCATTCCTCACTGTTTATATATGCCTTTGCCTGTACCTAGTGTTCCTTGGGAGGATATATCTATGGACTTTGTTTTGGGTTTACCTCGAACAAAGAAGGGGAGGGATAGCATATTTGTTGTCGTGGATAGATTCTCTAAAATGGCACACTTCATACCATGTCATAAAAGCGATGATGCTGTTAATGTTGCTGATTTGTTCTTTCGTGAAATTATTCGCTTGCATGGTGTGCCAAATACAATTGTTTCAGATCGTGATACTAAGTTTTTAGCCACTTTTGGAGATGTTTATGGGCTAAGTTGGGGACTAAACTGCTTTTTAGTACTACATGTCATCCCCAAACTGATGGACAAACTGAAGTAGTCAATAGAACATTGTCTACTCTGCCTAGGGCTGTTTTGAAGAATAACAAGAAAATGTGGGAAGAATGCTTGCCTCATATTGAATTTGCTTATAATCGTTCGCTACATTCTACTACTAAGATGTGCTCTTTTGAAATTGTCTATGGTTTCCTACCTCGTGCACTTATTGATTTGTTGCCTCTTCCATCTTCGGAGAAGGTTAATTTTGATGCTAAACAACGTGCTGAATTGATCTTAAAAATGCATGAGTTAACTAAGGAAAACATTGCGCGAATGAATGCTAAATATAAACTTGCTGGAGATAAGGGTAGAAAACATGTTGTGTTTGCACCTGGAGATCTTGTTTGATTACATTTGCGTAAGGATAGATTTCCTAATTTGCGCAAATCAAAGCTAATGCCACGTGCTGATGGTCCTTTTAAGGTGTTAGAGAAAATAAATGATAATGCATATAAACTTGAGCTGCCTGCAGATTTTGGGGTTAGTCCCACTTTTAACATTGCAGATTTGAAGCCTTATTTGTGTGAGGAAGATGAGCTTCCGTCGAGGACGACTTCATTTCAAGAAGGGGAGGATGATGTGGACATCAATACCATTATTACACCCACAACCCCTACTGTTATACATACCGGACCAATTACTAGAGCTCGCGCACGCCAGTTAAATTATCAGGTACTTTCGTTTCTTGGTAATGATTCTAATGTTCATGAGAATATGATGCTGCCTAAATTGGAT